>NW_008794621.1:2576499-2654497 GCF_000699145.1 Aptenodytes forsteri | reverse complement strand
CCCCAACTGACCAAAGGGATATTCCATACCATATGACGTCAAGCTCAGCATGTAAAGCTGGGGGAAGAAGAAGGAAGGGGGGGGCATTCAGAGTGATGGCACTTGTCTTCCCAAGTAACCATTATGTGTGAGGAAGCCCTGCTTTCCTGGAGATGGCTGAACACCTGCCTGCCGATGGGAAGTAGTGAATGAATTCCTTGTTTTGCTTTGCTTGCATGCACGGCTTTTGCTTTACCTATTGAACTGTCTTTATCTCAACCCACGAGTTTTCTCACTTTTAGCCTTCTGATTCTCTCCTCCATCCCACCGGGGGGGCTGTGAGTGAGCAGCTGTGTGGTGCTTAGTTGCCGGCTGGGATGAAACCACGACATACATAAGTATCCATAAAAGAATATTCATTTCCCTTCTTAGACATCTGTCGTAGGACAGGATGAATCACCACTGTAGATTCCTCTACAATGTAGAATCTGCATTCATTGTAGTTTCACTGAAGATTCATTGTGGTTCAGTGTAGATTCATCTACACTGTGGAAGGCCAACACCACATGTACGGTGAATCATGGCCTCGTGCACTGTCAGCAGCACTTCAGGACAGCCACTGCACAGAGCAGGACTGTCTCCGAAGGATGCCATGGGATTTGAAGAATTCCTCTAAGGAGGCACAACCAAAGAGACTGACCAGCCCTCACAGGCTGAGCAGCCAGATGATATCTGTAAACCACAGAAGCATTCTGACCCCACTGAGATGATGATCCTTTGCCTGAGGACATCTGAGAATAAAGCAGAAAGGGCATGATAAAAAGTATGAACAAAATGTGGTGGGAACAAATTGTTTAGAAGTCACAGGAACATTTCTGAAAGTGACTGGTGATTCTAGATGTCTCAGCCTTTATATAGCCAACTTTGAGATGCATGCTAGGAAATCATGCCATAGAAGTCATACCTTTGGGTAGACAAAAACCAGCACTGCATAGACTAGCCACCAAAAAACTGGTTGAGTCAAATCCCTGCCTACTTTGGGAACCAAAAAGTATCTGTTGATTTGGTTCTATTCCTTTTTCAACATTAATGTGACTGAAGGAAGGATTATTCTACTGATGATTGCTTTGATGATTAAATAATACAAGTATGCTATCTGGATTTGATAGATTGCTTATGCTCTGGGGGTCAACAATTCTTATGTCGACACTGGTGAAGGTCTTCAGACCACACACTGCTGTATGCTGTATTGCCGTATAAGAGGTGTTTGTTTTAGAAAAACCCACATTTCCTAAGTATGCATGCTGAGTATTCCTTCCTAGCAATTTGTTCATTTGCAGAAAGAAAGTTCTTTTTATAGTCTTTGCATTACTGATCATAGACTTTTCAGTTGCTAATTATTACAGAGGTTCTTTCCAAGAGAAGGGTGGAGGAGGAGACAGGCTTTCTACACCTCTGCTCTACATTAAAGATTTCTGCATTTGTAATATTGAGCTTATTTAGCTGCTGCTTCTCCTCAAAGATCTCAAAGGAAATGCTAATACTTGCTAGATCACTTTACCCTGTGGAGAGGAACTATGATTTCTTCTTCAAATAAGATGAGAGGTACTTAACATTTACACAAGATCGAACATGAAACCATTGGAAGAAATTTGAATAATATTAATGGATTTTGTAACACACTCATCTGTTCAAATCACTGATCTTTATCTCCTGGGTAATCAACATAAATATATATTTACCTGCTTATTCTTTTCATTCCAGGAACATACTGCAAGTCCAAAAACATTGTTCCTAGGTTCTTGTTCTGCCCAGGAAAGCTCTAAATTGTATTACTAAGCATTCAGTCCTTGCAGACTGGCAGTTGATTGGATTAAAGATTGACTAAATGTTAAAAGAGTATGTTGTTCTTTTGAATTGCCTTTGCTTTTGAATTTACTGATAATCATCAAGGTGAACACTTACACCTTGTGCTTGCATGGTCACCTAATTTGCACAAGTACTCTCACAACTGGTGGTGCCATACTGTCCACAGAAAATTCAACCATCAGATGAAGAGCATGAGCTGAACTTGGGCTTCCTTCCATCAGTGGTTTTCCATTTTTAATAAAGTACTGTGGTGACTAGGACTCTGTTTGAATCCTGCCTCAAATGACAAGATGACATCTGTAGCAAAAAATGTCTTTTATCTGAATTCCAGTATGAAACTTCATCTTTCTTCCTGCCTGACAGACAGGCCATTTTCCCTCTGCTGCTGGGTTCCTGTGACTTATTCTAGCTAGAGCTGAAACAATCTTGAAACACAAAATGTGGTTGTCTGTGTCCTCCCTGCATTAGGCCTCCTCATGAGACCCGGGGAGAAGTCTCTTCACTGATTCCCAGTCATTACCAAGGCTAGCTGAATGATACAACCCTGATTTTCAAGTGATAAATCAGGTCAAGCCCCATCTTTCCTAAAGACTGAATTAGAGTGCAGGTGCCACCACAAGAGCTGTGTTGCTCTGCTCCATGACAGAACACAGAAGCACAGGCCAAAGTGCCTGAAAGCTATGGAAGAAGCATTTTTGATCAAAACTTGCAGAGATAATTGAATGAAACCCATCTGTACATCTTTAGAAGAAGGGTTTTTTTAAAACTTACATCCAGAAACCAGTTGTTAAAAAGGAAGCAAACAACCAAACACTCCAAAATGCTGGGGGTGGGGGGTTTGCAATAAAAATTAAAAAAAAAAATGCTGATGCCCCTTTGCACACACATGCACACACACATACACACATGCACACACTTCCTAAACTGAGCTTTTCCCTAAAAGAAGTTGCAGAGATTCCAAGGGAGACCTTTTCATGCATTGTGTGTCCAAGTGTTTGCTGCTGCTACATACTTTTACTCTGAAGGTATTCAGATACCATAATGATAGGTTGGAGGATGAAAGCCAGAGACAGATGGAAGAGAGAGATACTGTACTTACACAGGACATGGTTTGCTAAAGTGAAGCGTGGTTATTTGTTGTGTAAAAAAAATTATACTTGACCCAGTTTAATTAACTGTGGGTTGCGGTTCAACATCTGAAAATTGGTTACTAAGAAATTATACTGCTTTAAAAAAACCACTATAAAACAATCCTTTTTGTGGTCTGTTCTCAAAGTAGCAGCATAGATTAAGCCACTCAGACATGTGTACTGTATTTCCTTAAAGGTAGCAGTGCTGAAAATGCAGGTGGTTTAATACTACAGTTTAACCAGGAGGTGTTATCTATATGTCACTTAGACCGAGAGAGCGAATGTCTCTCTAAAGCAGGCAACGTTTGAGCACAGTTTCATTCTTCATGGGTAAACTCTCCTTTCATGCCTACATGACTGTCTACTGTAGCTGGTGAAAGAAAGTGTTTACTTCGATCTTTATTTTACAAAACTCAACTTTAAACTTACGTACAGCTTTAGCCGACAGCTTTAGTTAACAAAGTGCTTTAGGAACACAGACTAATAAATGCAAGTGACTTCCACCATGAGATCTACCTGTGACTGGTCACAAGACACAACCCTGTAAAGAAAAAACAGCATCTTCTGATCATTACCAGCGTGGGTCAGATGTTAACTAATGACAACTCTACGTCTGAGCTATGCTGGCAATGATCGGATGTTGTAAGCAGCAACAGGTTGTTTTGGTGGTCTTTGGTTAAGGACAGTAAAGAAAGAGTCATTTCATGAGCTACTTCCCCCTAAGTGGTCACATTAGATGTCAGACTTGGCTCTGAGGACTGGAAGGGTATGGAAGGGGCCTTGGGATGTTTCTGAACCCGTTACAGCCACACCACTTGACTCTAACTGCTGATCAGCTCTTTTTGTCTCTGCACTGATTACCAGCTAAAGGCCAGATTTCATAGCACCTGCTCCATTTCTTTCTCTAAGTCACAGTACCCTTGTTTCAAACACAGTTCATCACAGACTTTGTAGGCAACAGAGCCACATAATCCAGGCAAGGAATCCATTTGGAAAAAATAAATGAGGCTAACTGGGTAAGCATAAGAAGAACAACTGGGTCCACGGCCCGACAGGGTTATTATTATCACTCAGATGTGTTTTCCCTCCAGGGATTTCCATTCCTGAATAGTAGAAAGGGTGGTAGCCATATGTGTTGGTACAGCTAAGGCAGGCACTGGAAACTTTTGTGAATATTAAGCCAGTGCATTTTTTAAAACATCACAGCTCCCTGAATCCATTTACCTGTGGACTCTGACTCAACAATTCACTATTCTTGGGATGGCAGCAAGTTCTGTCTGCATATCTAGAGTCTTGAATTTTTATTTCTTTTTGGAGCAATCTCATATTTAATAGTGCTCCCAAAACACACCTATTCTGATCAACTGAATGGATTGGCTGGATGCTAAATGACATATTCTCTGTGGACTTACAGTACTTTCTACCATGGCTTGGCACTGATTTTTGAAATCGGAGTTGATAAACTGGTGTATTTTTTCCAAAAGTTTAGAAAGCAGCAAGTGGCAATTGTATCTCCAGAATCTCATGTCAATTGTAAACACTGGCACGAGTTAAAACATGTTTTTCTGGATCAGGCTGGAAGAAGCAAGATATTGATGGGGCAGACTGCCACACAACGAGAAGGAAAATTCCCTAGCTGGCAGACGTTTTAAAATAACTGAATTAATTCAGACTTACATAATGGTAAACTTGAAAAGATAGCAATTTTAAGTGATTTTGAGATATCAAATACAGTGTTTACCAGAAACTCCTAAACATATCTTATAAAAAAATAATGGACTCTTAAAGTTATATAATATTTATTGTTATGTGGCTATTGCTAAAACATCCAAGCCTAGCTCATTATTCTCATGTTAGTCTGATGTAACTTTGTGAGATAATTCTTATGAATTAAACTTGCCCTGAGACTTTAGCTCCATCATGGGGTTCTGGTCCATTTTTATCCAAGTTTGAGTATAAGCTCATTAAAGGATGTTCAATGAGATGAGGAATCTCAGGGGATTTATTTTGTGGGGATGGCATTTGGTCCTCCAGAGAATAAGACCCTCTTCAGATCATCTCCTTTTCAGACTCCCTCCTGAAATCTTTGAAGAGTCAGGGAGAGTTTCTAAAAGAAAAAGGGTCTACTTCTTAGTGGTCATGGTCAGGCCCGTACATGAAAAGAGCAGAAAGAAGCGGCAAGCCCCTTTCGAACACATCAGACACCTTCTCTGAACATTTAAAACAGTTAGTTGCTGCCTGATATTCATCACTTTCTCTAGATGCCATCATGTGTCACTTAATTCTGAACCTTTAAATTTAGAAGAGTTGGTCAGTTGCTTCCCTAGGGTCACTATTTTATAGCTATAGACTAACTCTGTACTCTCCATTGAACCAGTAAGTCTTCTTAGCCTTAGTTGTATTTTCCCTTTCCATATGTCCTGGTTTTGGCAGGGATAGAGTTAATTTCCTTCCTAGTAGCTGGTACAGTGTTTTGGATTTAGGATGAGAACAAAGTTGATAACACACCGATGTTTTAGTTGTTGCTAGGTAATGCTTACACCAGCCAAGGACTTTTTAGTTTTCCATGCTCTACCGACTGAGAAGGCTGGAGGTGCACAAGAAGCTGGGAGGGGGCACAGCCAAACTGGCCAAAGGGACATTCCATACCATGTGACGTCATGCGCAGTACATAAACTGGGGACAGCTGGCCGGGGGGGCCGCTGCTCGGGGACTGGCTGGGCATCAGTCGGTGGGTGGTGAACAATTGTACTGTGCATCACTTGTTTTGTGTATTATTATTATTATCATTTTATTCCAATTATTAAACTGTTTTTATCTCAACCCACGAGTTTTTTCTAACTTGTGCTCTTCCAATTCTCTCCCCCATCCCACCGGGTGGGGGGGAGTGAGCGAGCGGCTGCGTGGTGCTTAGTTGCCGACTGAAATTAAACCACGACACCATAACATGTCTTTATGAGCAAGAATGTCATATCTCTTATCTACCATAGCAAATGCAATTTGAAACCCCACTTTAAATGTGGGTGGAATGAGAAGTTTTCTGTAAGTCTGCAGTAGACTAATAAAGCTTAGGAAAAAAGTTCTTTTAAGATAAGGTCCAAATGCCGTTTCAAGATACTAATCTCCCCAGTGAGATAAGACTGCAACCAAACACATACTGGTATTAGATCAAAAGTAACTGCTCACTCATTTCTGAAAGCTTAATTCTAATCACAGACGCATAAGACACTTTCCTGTGGGTCTCTTAACTGAAACAACAGAGGGTGAGGTGTGTTTGTAATCAGCAGGTTTTAGAAGGTGTAGAACAGTATACACCTCCGAATAATCTGATATGAATAGTTGTCTTTGGCCATATTAAATAAACTCTAATTCACAATAACTTGACCTTGCAGCAACACTCAAGCACCACTTTGTTTTCCTGTCCTCTCCATTTTTTATGGTATGTTAGCAAACCTAAAGCATGAGGCTGTCTGCACTTGTATTAGTTTCTATATCTATGCATGTTCTGTTTTTCTTTTTAATCCCTACTAGGTGCATTTAACTATGATGCTATTTCGAAACTTTCATATGGTTTAGGAGCCCAAAATAGAAATGTTATTGCTTATTGCAAGAGAGCAATGCTTTGCAAAGGTGCAAAGATGGTAACTCTGCAGTTGTGGCTTTGTTGTACAGAGCTTCTGGATGTGTAATTCATCTTCAAATGGGACAAGCCTTAAGATAATGAGTAGAGTTCCCATTACAGCTCTTGGGGCCCTTCCAGGACATGCAACACCTCAAGCCTGTCTTGTGATGAGGGAACAGAGGGGGCATCCACTGCCTCCTCACTGCGGGGCCCAAACCTGAATAGCTGCACGGGTGCATTCCTCCTCCATGCCCCTACAACCACCTCCTTCTCCTCCCCACATCTCTGGGTGACGGTGCTTCCCAAACTCAGCTCCCTCACCCACCAGCCCAGCTGTGCTGCTTGCAGGAACAGACAGGCTCCCTCCAGCGCTCGCTTTCCTTGAGTTCCTCACAAGTTACAGCCACCCAGTGGACACCCGTTGAGTGTTTAGTGCCACCGTGAAAGCCAACTCTAAAATCAGCATTGTGCAAGTGAGCCGGTGGCCACAGGGGTAGAGACAGGGTGAGGGTATGATGGAGTCAACTTGGCCTTGCTAAGAAACGCAAAAATAGATGGGCTAGGGATTTTGGTTTTTTGTTAAATTTCTTTTAAAAATATGCTTAGTGTGCTGTGTTGTTTGTATATGTGGTTCTTAGTGCAGGTGTGTGTGTGTATATATATGTACACGTGTGTATGTATACGCGCACACACACATAACTATGACAAGACTGCTTAACTGGCAGGTTTTAAAATTTGATTTTGTTGACAAAGATGAGGTTTCCCCTTTTTATAAGGGTTTTGTCCTTTGGCAGCTTCTGGCAAAGACAAGGTGGAAACTGTTTAAGCAGGAGGTGTGAGCACAGTCCTTTCCAATTGGTTGTAAGATTATCAGCGGGCAAAAGCCTGAAATATTCCTCATTGCCCTGAGAATTTATGTGAAGAAAAAAAAACATTTCTCATCACCTTCTCCTGGTTTTATGAA
Organism: Aptenodytes forsteri; assembly: GCF_000699145.1. Taxonomy (NCBI): domain Eukaryota; kingdom Metazoa; phylum Chordata; class Aves; order Sphenisciformes; family Spheniscidae; genus Aptenodytes; species Aptenodytes forsteri. Next base: position 2,646,933 of record NW_008794621.1, on the reverse strand, counting down.
GCTGAACTTGGCTGCTCCTTCTCATGTGAATTTGGCTTGAATAGTATCAATCACCAAACAGAGGTTTTATTTTTCACTATTTTCCTTTGCTCCCCTTCTACCTGGGTGCAGCACATTTTTCTTGTGGTACCGCACCTGTAGAGGAATGAGATTTCACTCTTGACAATCTTGGCTGGTGTTATTACACTTTCATTTGCCAGTGTATTCATAACAAATATAACACTTCGGTTAGCGAACCCTTAAACCAATACCTGTGACCATCTGTGTGCAATAAATAGCTTAACCAGGACACTTTCCACCTGACTGACTCTTTGGCTGGAAGAAGCAATTGTAACCTTTTTTTCCCCCTTCTCCCTTCAAATACCTCTCTTGTGAGAGCTTTTCCCCTCCCTCCCTCAGTGAGCCCGAGCAGGCTGCAGCGAGGTGATTAACTTCTGCCTGCCAAAATATCAGGTAACTAATAACTAGTCCTTCAAAACTTCAGAGCTGTTTGGCTCAGAGGCCCTTCTTCTGGGGGTGCCACAGCATCAGAGGCACGGCAAGCCTTCCACGTCCCCTGCAGGTGCATGCACAGACCCATTTCTGACCAGCCGACTGGCACGGCAGGCTCCACGCCTGCACATCCCATTGCACACCTGCACAGCTGTTCTGCATTGGGATGATAAATGTTAGACTAGACTAGACTAGAACAGAATAGACTAGAATAGAATAGAATGGAATATTTCAGTTGGAAGGGACCTACAACGATCAACTAGTCCAACTGCCTGACCACACAGGGCTGTTAGTCCCCGTGTCATGGGGCTGCGGCACATGCTGGGTGGGATGGGGAGGTCCGTCAGAGAAACAAGGACAAATGCGATGGATCTGCAGTGGTGCAGATCCCTCAGGCAGCTCACTGCAGGGTAGAGGAGTTATAAGGGCTACTGATTTGGAGACTACCATGCTGCACGAGGTCTGGTGAAGAAATTTCTCTCCCACCAGAGGATGTGGTCAGAGGTCCCTAGTCCCCAGTCCTGTTTTCCAAGGTAGAAATGCCAAGAAGTTTTTGAATATTGAATAACTTAGTCTTTTCCATTGTCTTTAACAAAAAAATCTTTTACTCTCTTATAATGCATTATAATGAATCCCAAGAATCTGTCTGAGTCAATGTCTGAAAACTCCCCTGTGCATTTTTCTCTATGGCTGGATGGAAAATCAGTATTAAGATTTTAGTTAGCTGAAAGTTGATTTCAGCTTGGGAGCATTTGCTGAAGCAAGAGGTCACCTCTGAAAGATGTTTTATATCATAGAAAGAACTTTAGCAACTTCCTGAAGATAAAAATGCCGCACAAAATTTGCTCAACAGCAAAGCCAAGGCTTTGCTCCCATACTTTGCTGTAACTTCTGCGTTTCATTCAGCAGCAACCTCAGCTCTAAACAATATTTCAGCCAGGGGGCATTAGCTACAAGTTTTTAATCAGACAAAACTGCTCCAGAATTGGCAGTATTTTGGTTTATGTAAGGCAATTCTCTTTTGAAAGTATTATACATGAACTCCACAATGCTTTAGATAACTGACTGCATATGTTGCCTCATCAAACATTTCAGCAGTACTGTTCTTGATGGCAAATGCACCCTATGACAGAGTGAAGTTCTGAAGAATATGCAAACCTGTTTTTAAAGTAAGCCATAAAACACCAAACTTTAATTTTTGACCAAACAATTTTAAGTATTTATATTCTGATTAAAACAAGTAAAAATTTTGGGCAGGGGAAGGAGTAAGGACTCAAATTTTTAGCCAGCTTCCGCACATACCCTCTAGGTATTTCATAGTGGTGAAGGAGATGATTGAAGCTTCCACTAGAAACAAAGCTGCATTTACACCTTGTTGGGATATAGTAAACATTCCTCAACATTTCTTAAAAGTTTCACATTAAAGTACGATATTGCAAATCTCTAAAGAAGCAATTTATCTCCAGTTTTAGTAGGGGATGGAGGGGTCTGACTTGAAGAAACCTATCAGTTCAATAACCATATGGAGTTATATGCAGCCATGGTTCTTGCTATAGAGAGACCATCATTCGCACTGCACTGATCTCCAGGCAGTTTCTGATATCAGTAAACAACTTCCAGATTGTTTTCCTCCTTTTACTTGGGGAACTACAGCAGTCTTTTCCCAATTGCCCCATCAGATAAAGGCTATCACAAGACGATGTCAAATTGGGAAGCCAACACAGTATTTATATCCTGTGTTATGGCATTATATTTTATACTGTAATATTTTTATTTATTTTATCATTTGTTATTTTAGCCATCAAAGTTATTTCTCATCCATGTTGCAATAGAGTTGAAGCATCTTAAAGCTATAAATTACTTCATCAAGTAGTTTAAACCTGAATTCCCCCTCTACCGCTTCCATTCTTGTTTTCTTTCCCCTGGAAGTATTTCAGTATGCTATTGTTGCTGTCATGGGAAAGACAAGGTGGTTAGATCATTGCTAGAAGTTTGGTTGAAGCACATCAAAAAGTCTGGTTTCCATTCCGAAGCCAAGGAAAAGCAGATTTCCTATGATCAGTCCCGTCATCAGGTTTTTGTGAAGTGGAATTGGTGTTTCCTGGCCAGCCTTCACGAGGATTGATTCATGTGGCAGAGGTATGTGTCAGGATCCAGAGGCTGTAGCTCTGCTCAGCCCTGCTCTTAAGAGTTTTGGGGGCTGTAGAAGAGCCACTCTTGAGTTTGGGATTCCTTTAAATAAAGTCATTTTCTTAAAAGCCTAGGAAATTGCAATTACCAAACTAAAAGAATGTTAAATTTTTATTAAAGCCTCCTTTTCTCCAGGCTAAACAACCCCAGTTCCCTCAGCTGCTCTTTATAAGACTTGTTCTCCAGACCCTTCACCAGCTTCGTTGCCCTTCTTTGGACACGCTCCAGCACCTCAATGTCCTTCTTGTAGTGAGGGGCCCAAAACTAAACACAATATTTGAGGTAATGATGATAATCTTTAACTAGATGACAGCCCATTTTAATCTTCCAACCCACAGGACTGCAGGTCAAGTGAGGCAGAGGAAGGGTGATATGCAGAGGAAGACTCTCAGTTGCATAGTGGACACCCCTGTTCATAAGAGCTCTCCCTTCCTTCTGATGAAAGTCAGAAAATGTGCAGTACATGGAGAAAAAAGGATTTCAGAAAGAGAAAGAGTCTGATTTAGGCCATAGCACACTACCCTTAAGAACTACCCCTACCAGAGAGGTCCATTTGAATGAGAGGAAAGCAGCAGAGAGCTCTACAGATAGTGAACTCTGGGCTGCTCTTTTACCAGAGCTTTCTCTTTTACTGTCCATAAAGAGCATTCACAAGCAACAATGCAGTGGAGCACAGTGATTTCATAGATTCATAGAAGATAAAGCTTTGTAGGTTCCAAGCAACACAGAAACACCAAGAAAGCCACAAGTTACTAATAAAAAGATAGTAGGAGGTAAATTGCAAATTATAGCTGTAACCACAGATATTAGATAATTATATTGAAACAAAGGTATTCTAGAATTTGTGTCAGATGTACCAAGTGAGATTGATTTCATTTTCTGTTTTCAATGAAATGCAGTATGAATAAGGAAAGCGTGAATCAGTGAAGCTTTACATTCTCGAATTATTTTTCAGGCTGCAAATTTTATAACAGTTTACAAACCTTCCCTCTAATATTTTTAACTCATCATCATACTCAGTTACCATTAGTGCTATAAAAAACAGTAATCTAATTTTTTCCTCAAAGGAAACATATTAATATAATCTATATAATCAACATAACATATATAATCTACATAATCTATATAATCTGTATAAAAGCTATATAGATTAATCAATATCTTTATTAATCTAAAACAAATAAGGACATTTTTCAAACTAAAGAAAAAACAGTCCTCCTTCCCCCTAAAATGTTCTATGTTTGGTCAAATGATTGTGATATTTCACTGCTTTTGGGACAGGAAAACTTGCTTCCCAAAGTCTGTTTAGCAGGATAGGATGTTCTCCATCTAGTACAGGGTCTATGCACCAATTCTTATGGTGTGTCTGGTAACTTGTGTTGGGCAAAATATAGTAACTGTGTTTTCAACAAATGGAAAACTTTCCAATTTTTTAAATGAAAAATGCAAATGTTCCTTTTCTATTTGCTGTTCCCATTCCCAGTGCCTCTGTGCGTGTGTTTCCAGCTCCCCAGCAGGCACAGCTGTCTGGCTTGCAACAAATACCTTGATGCTGCTCTGGCTACACCTGGCTCTGGGTTTCTCAGCAATGAAAACAAACATTGAAGTTGGTCATCCTGAAGAAGACTGCTGCTGCCATGGGACACAGAGGGGTAAGGACAGGAGGAAGCTCGCACCGAAAGGGGCAGAGAGGGAAGACCCTTGAGTGCAAGGTGTCAATAATGATTCACATCACTGTTGTGCCTGTACACCTGGTTCAAACAGTTTTCTACAACATCTTACAACTCTGCAAAAGACTCAGGTTTTCTGTTTCCTTCATTAAAATGTGATCTAAGGTTGACCCAGTATTGCCCCTTAGGAAGACCTGAAAATCCTGTATTTATTTTCAACAAGTAAAACAGGCTATGCTGTGCATCTTTATGGCTTAGTAGGTCTTACTCTGTTTTAATATGACAGATCACGACTCTTTTTCTGATGTCTTGAAAGAAAAAATCTTTATCATTAAGCCTCAAAGAGTTTTTCATTTTGAACCCATCCCTATTTCCATTGAAATTACTGACTTTCTTTTTGTCATATAGGGCAGTATCAGTCCCTTTATTTGTCATACAGAATTAGGGTTTTTTTTCTTGTTTTGGTTGTTATTATTTATATATGCAAAAGAATGAAGGGAGGAAATAGAAATGACATCACAAATGAATATTCCACAATCCAGGTTAGTCTGTCAAATAGCAAGGAAGCTGATGATGAAAACATCTCAAAGGATGCGTCTTTACTCTTTAAATGCAATACACTCTGCATCTCTTTTCCATTTAATGTGGATTACAGTCTAAAAGACAGCAAATGACCATCATCACCAGATCACAGCAGACACATGAACTGATCTTTCTGAACTAATTTTCGTCTCACATCCAAATGGGTCTGTCATGAAAATGGTGAAAAAAAATGATGGTGCGGAAATTTGGACAGTGAATTGTAATAGGAAGCTTTGCAAACTGAGATCAGATGTCAGGATGTTTGCAAGTTAAAAAGTGCTTTTGTCCCCTCTTAACATTGACAACATGGAACATATTCAGAGTTCACTTCAAACTCTTTTCCCGTACAATCATTCCCTAACTGGAAAAAGGGAAACATCACACCCATTTTTTAAAAGGGTGAAAAGGAGGACCCTGGGAAATACCAAACAGTCAGCCTCACCTCTGTGCCCAGTCAGATCATGGAACAGGTCCTCCTGGAAGAGGGGTGACAGGGAGGTGATTAGAGACAGCCAACAGGGCTTCTCCAAGGGCAAGTCCTGCCTGACTAATCGGGGGGCCTTCTACGATGGAGTAATTGCATCAGTGGACAAGGAAAGAGCTACTGATGTCATCTACCGGGACTTCTGTGCCGCCTTTGACATGGTCCCACACAACATTCTTGCTGCTAAACCGGAGAGGTATGGGTTTGGGGGATGGACTATTCAGTGGATAAGGAATCGTCTGGGTGGCTGCATCCAAAGAGTTGCAGTCAATGGCTCAACATCCAAATGGAGATCAGTAACAAGTGGTGTTCCTCAGGGGTCCATATTGGGACCACTACTGTTCAGTATCTTTGGTAATGACATGGACAGTGGCATTGAGCGCACCCTCAGCAAGTCTGCAGGTGACACCAAGCTGAGTGGCAGAGTTGATACGCTAGAGGGAAGGGATGCCACCCAAAGGGACCTTGACAGGCTTGAGGAGGGGGCCCACGTGAACTTCATGAAGTTCAACAAGGCCAAGTGCAAGGTCCTGCACCTGGGTCGGGGTATCAGTACAGACTGGGGGAAGAATGGGTTCAGAGCAGCCCTGCAAAGAAGGGCTTGGAGGTACTGGTGGATAAAAAATGGGGCATGAACTTGCAGCTGAGAAAGCTAATCATACCCTGGGCTGCATAAGAAGCAGCGTGGCCAGCGGGTCAAGGGAAGTGGTTCTCCCCCTCTACTCTGCGGTCATGAGACCCCCACCTGGAGTACTGCGTCCAGCTCTGTGGCCCCCAGCACAAGAAAGGCGTGGACCTGCTAGAGCAGGTCCAGTGGAGGGCCATGAAAATGGTCAGAGGGCTGGAACACCTCTCCTACGAAGAAAGGCTGAGAGAGTTGGGGTTGTTCAGCCTGGAGAAGAGAAGGGTCCAGGGACACTTTTCAATATAGAAAGGGGGCTTATAAGAAAGACAGAGAAAGGCTTTTTATAAAGGCCTGTTGTGACAAGACAAGGCATAACAGTTTTAAACTGAAAGAGGGTAGATTTAGACTGGATATAAGGAAGACATTTTTTTTACGTTGAGGGTGGTGAGACTCTGGAACAGGTTGCCCAGAGAAGTTGTGGATGCCCCATCCCTGGCAGTGTTCAAGGCCAGGCTGGGTGGGCTTTCAGCAACCTGATTTCATGAAAGATGTCCCTGCCCATGGCAGGGGGGTTGGACTAGATAATCTTTAAATGTCCCTTCCAATCCAAACCATTCTACGATACTACGATTCTATGCCTTAAATTTGTTTTAATTTGCTTATCTTCAGATGATACAATAATTGTTTTATACAGGCAGTAGTTACACACCGTTATTCTGTGTAGAATGGGGTATTTGTGATTAACATAATGATGTCGTGTGGAGAAACACAGGACTGGTATGACAGTGGAGGTGTGGGGAAGCAGGGACACAGGATGAGGTGCTGAGGAGTTCAGGACTGGGCAATAACACCTGGCACTGGAGTCTCCATGGTTGTAAGCAACTCACCAATGGTCAGGTAAAGAAATGCAGACCTGGAGCTGGGCAAATTGGCTTTAGGGATAACCAAGGCAGCAAGAACAACAACAAAAAGCATCTAACACACCATGTGTAATAAAATCAGATTTAATGTGGACTTGCAGACCCGTGAGAAAGAGCAACATGTAGAATATGAAAATGACTCCAAGCAGATCCTAGAGTGAGGAAGAAGAAGCCATTGACACCAGCACTGTATTTCTCCCTGCAACAGACTTGGGCTGTGGATGACTTGCCATATCCCTCCCCGCCCCCTAGGATGAAGCCATCAACATTAGGACCCCGAGGGGCAGTGGAAGGCTGAGCACACCACCAGAGAAAGGGATAACAGCCAGGACGTGTGCGTATAGGAATTTTAAGTGTATAGTTTTTATTGAAACTTTTCCTCCATAACAGAATTCTTCTCTTCATTTACTTTTTCTCTCTTTTCCCATAATAATTAGATCTGTGCTAATACTGATACCTTGATTATGCTGTTAAGATTTCAATTACACTAACAATAAATTCTCATCTTCACACATAAAATGAATTTCCTGTTTGCCCATAACAAGTTTTTAAGGGGGACATGACCACTGCTGCAGCCCAGTTGGGTTGCTGTGGGAGTACTACTGCTAAAGCCTGCTCTATTTCCTTGCTATTTTGGCTGAGGGGAACCTATAGTTAGGACTATAACCTAGAAGTAACATGATTTGATACACTAATACTGCCCATTAAAAATAATGCAGAATGAGAAATATTTCCTAAATACTTCCATTTGGTGTAGGAGTCCTTAAATCCTTTGGAAATGGTGGATTACTGTGTGAGTAAGGTATAACCTGGCCGATGGAAAGTAAGTTTGGACTAGGAAGGAGATCAATGTTAACCCTTCACAGTGTTTACTGGTAAAACTAGTGGGAGGACAGGTGTTAGAAATTATGTCTGACAGTGAATAGTGCTTAGGTGGTGACTTGAATACGGTAAGCTGCTGGCACCTGTTTTGGCACTAAGCAGGTGTAATCTTAGAAGAAAGCTAATGGTTGCACACAGAAGCCACTTCTCAGTGCAGCCCACCTTTCTGATGGACTTCAGATTTTTAAGTGAACTCTTAAGCACGACTCCAGTTATTTTTAAGGTGAAGATACAAAAACCATTACAAACTCAACTTTGAGCTGCTAAAAGCAAGTGGCGGATGTGCTTTCCCATATCTAGAACATATGACTCAAATCATTATTACCTGCTTCTGAATAAGAGGGAAAGGAGATTGTTTGGTTGCAATTTTTCACATTTTCATCAAAACCCCCTGCTGAGGTGTGGGTCCATCTGTGCAGCTCTCCTCTCCCACCACTTCCCTGGGGCAGGGCTAGGTGCAATGGCACCCATGGACCCACATCGTGCACTATGCAAACACAAGGTCCCAGGAAGGAGGGAGGGAACCAGGAGACAGACAGCAGCCTCCCTGGCGAGCCCCAGGCAGTGAGATGGCTGTGCTGGACAGGCAATCATCCCCTCACCCCTTGATCTCAGCATGGCTGGGTCTGGCCCAGCTCCTTCTCCTGGCCCAGGGCAATGCTTGTGCCAGGAACAACCATCAGCGTCCACTTCCCTCCCCTTGACACAACGCACCTTGCAGTGCCAGACCCCAGCACTGCTTTCAGATCTTTTCTTTGCTGCTGCATCACTGGGGGCATCTCACACATACATAATAACAAACTAATAAATCCTCACAACTGCTCTGCAATGTAGATAAAAGGTGGATTTTCCCTGCATTTTACAGATTGGAATCTGAGGCCAAGAGATACTATGATAATTTTGGCTGCCCAGTTTGCAGTGACCTTACCTTCTGGATTACAAAGTACTATACAGTAGCTCTTTACATGTTTGAAGCCCTCTTCCCTGGAGTGCAGCTGTAAATCTGTGCCAATGGGGATGAGTGGTGCTTCCGCAGATTGCACCACCAACACCGAGGACAGCATATATAAAAAGGAGAAACACAACTAGTGACCAAATGTGAAAAATTTGGTTTAAGTGACATGTCTAAAATCACACAGGAACCTCTCCAGCAGAGACGCAGAGGGATAAAACCCTGCGCACTGTCATGCCTTTTACCTGCTGAATGCAAAGTTCTTCTATTCTTTTTTTTTCTCTAAGCTCACAAGTCCCCCAGCTACCTTCCAGTTTCTGCACTGAGATGGAGCTCCTGTGTCCATACGTCTCCTTCCCTACACAATCCTGATTAAACACAAATAGGTCCCTTTGTGCAGTCAAGGAGGAAAAGTCATACACAGCCCTACCCTGGGCATCTGCTAACTTTTGATTTTATGGTGTTAACTAGTTAGCTTAAAAAGAGGGATATCTTTTTCTAGCATTGTTTATCACAAAGGAAGCTGAGCCCTCTCCTCTCCCCATTCATGACTTCCATCACTGGGAGGAAGGGGACCACATTGGCCTGGCAAATTCAGCATTTGTCTTTTAACTGGTCAGGTTGTGATGGGTTTGGAGGTCCAGCTCCAGTCTTCGGTGGAAGTAAACACACAGGTGGCAGCCACAAAGGGGGCTGTGATTCTCTTTTGGTCCAAGGCCAGACCTTTGCTGACAGAGCTAATGGAGTAACTGATGGTGTTAGTGCACTGCCATCCTCTGTGTGAAGCAAGTTTAGAAGGGACAGAGCATGCGTTTGCCAGCAGGTTTAGGGAGGGACTTTGGGGGCACGTGTGGTCTCACGGGCACAGGCTGCTCTGCCTGCTCCTCCTAAGCTTTGTTCCAGAATTAGGAGTGTCACCTCCTTGTCCTTCCTGGTGTTCCTCATATGTGGTTTTCTTTCCTGTGCTAATTTTCAGAGTCAGCCCATTTTCAGTCATCTTACTTGGACTGTCCCAGATGTCACTGTCTGAATCTCAGTCTGTCCCCTCCTACAATATCTCACTCTCCTGCTCTCTTGTCCAGCTGGTTTCAGTTGACCTCTTGTATGTCCCCTTCTCCTCATTAGTTCCTATTCCCCACAGTTTGCCTCCTGTTTTCCCTCTCCAGTCAGCCTTCCTTCACCAAACCTCAGTGTCTTCCCATGGTTCCTTGCAGTCTTAGGCTTCATGCCCAATTAATTCCTTCTCTTTCTGGTTTCCTTCATGCACAACAGTTCTGATCTTCTCTTCCCCTCCTGCCTGCCCTCTCCTTGCTATACTACATCTGACAGCTTTGCCCCTCTTATTTCCCACCTCACTGTATTACTTCCCCAGCTACTCTTTCTCTATCCCCATTCTGGCTTTTGCTCCTTCTGCTCACACTCCACTGAATCGGCCACCCCAGTTCACAGAAAAATTCATTTCAGCTGTGAAAAGCTGGGTTTTCAGAAACAGAGTTAATTTTGAATCAGAACAGAAAGCCAAGCACATGACAATGCTGACCAAATAAAAGTCCTGCAAGAACACGTTTCAGAGATGCCCGTGCCACTGTTCCCAAAACAAAATACAACCCTGGTTGGCTGAAGCAGAGCTGGTGACAAGGATCTTCTTGTCACATTAGAAGAGTCTACTCAATTTTATCAGTGGTGGGAAACAAGAAAACTACGAAGAGAGAAATGAGTTTTAGTCATCATTTACCATGAGTTTTGGAGTCTCCAGCACCATGTAAATCTGAGGGGTGGTTCATCAGGGACAGGAGCGGCCTCCAGCCCAGGGCACTTGGAAGTGGAGCTTGCTGCATTCTGCAAGACTGGGGGGCAGAGCAACCTACAGGGATCCTCACTCAGTGGCTATGAATAAGGGGACAGCATGGGAGTGGTGGGTGTCAGGGAAGCTGGCAGATTCCTAATGGACATCTCACAGATCCTGCTGGAATTTCCTCTGAGTTGCCCTGCAAATTAGTGGAAGCTGAATAGTTTCTGCAAAGCATTTTAACTCGAAAATTTGAAACATTTCTGCCAAAAACGCCTGTTTCACTAGTCTATTTCCAATGAACTCAGAGTATCAGCTGGGGGGACTTTCAGTCTTGAGCTTTGTCCTAGGTTGGAGGAGCTGGAAACAACTGTTACAGAGAACATCCTGCTACTGTCTTTTGAGCTGTAACCAGGAGAAACCTGCTTAGCTGCTCTGTGAGGATGGCACATCTCCAGTCCTGCCACCTGCAAGAGCTCTGAGAAGGTGCATGTATGGCTTGCTCGGAGCTGGAAGGACTAAGAGGTTGCAGAGCGCTCAGTGGGGAGAAAGGCCCATCAGATCTTTTGTCGACTAAAATAGAAGTTTCCTAAAGTGAAGGAAAATGCACTTTCTTGACCATTTGTAAACCACAGTTTCTTGAAGTATTTGTATCTTGGCTATGGTTGGTCCAGCTTTCAAAGCAGCAGGAGAAAGGAATCCTGACACAAAGTGCGCCCACTACTAGGGTTTCATCTGGCAGAGAAGCATAAAAGCTGTCAGAAAGGTCAGCAGGTTCTGTTAACACCAGCAGAGCAATGCATTTTTTCCCCCTAGCATTTTCTTGGAAGTGACTAAATAGTTTTTGGTGAAATAAAAAAAAAATCACCGTGGATTGGATTCCTAGCATGGAAAAGCTGAACAGTTTAAGTCCAACATGGTTATAAACCATTAAAAAAGTCTTCCGTTGGGAAGAGTCCAGCAATGTAAACATTAGGTAGTACGACCTGCTCTGCCTTAAGTGTAGCACCTTTGTCGCACATGTGATTCCTGCATTTTTAAATGGAAAAATGTAAAGAAAGTTTAATAATACTCCTTTACTGGGAATTGGAACTTTATGGCAACCAACCTATTTGGCATCAAACTGACTTTTTTGTTTAAATAAAAAGTAATAATCCAGAAACTGCCAACATTACATTTGTATGTACAGTAAGAAAAGAAGTACAAGCCACCTAGCAATAGCTGTTCTCTGGTCTTTGAAGAAATGAAGATTTCTAACCTCTACTGAGGTTCTGCTTGATATGCAGTTTCTTAAAGCCGGGGATTTTTGAGCAGATTACTATGAGTATGTGTGTGTACGTGAGACAAAGACAACAACTTTGGTATAAAAGGTGTGAAATACATTTAAAAATGTAAAACAATATACACTGGGTTTAAAAATATTGGGTTAAAGTTAAGCTTTGTCACTTGGTAGATACATGCTTTGCTTTAAGCCTTCTAAAATATAGATTCCAAAGGTTTGGTAGCAATTAGAAAGCAAAGGATTACTTAAATAGGAAATATTAGATCCCAAGATGATTAATATTGCAAACTATAGCACACTATTTCCCAACACTCATTTTCATTTTCCATTTTGCGTGTATGGTTTGTCCCTGTGCTGTCATTTTCAGTATGTTCCTTTTTTACGATGTTTTTTTTCCTGGCAGTTTGTTGGCCAATTACAAAACTTTTGTAAGTGCTAGATATAATTTGCATCTTTACACTGCTTAAATCTTCAAAAACACCATTGTACACTTTAGACAGAACAGTGAAAAAAAATATTTCTCTTTCACAGATAAGAAATAAATCATTAATACCAAAACTGCTTAGGCAACTTGTATTGCATCCAATATCTTAAAAGAATCTTTTCTTTATTGTCTGTTCAAGCAGTTTACAAGCAATAAGTGATCCATGGGAATTCCAGTCAGAAAATGAGTATGACCCATGCCTTCCCGTGCTGGGATGGCTTGTACCGCTATGTAATCCAGTTTTGTACAAGGACCAGGAAACTTTGCGACCCCAGAGAGATGTGCAGAGCTCTTTTTTCTGGGGCAAACTGGAGACGTGATGAGCAAAAATTACCTATTGCATCAGTGATCTGAAAAACAGGCTGCAACATGCTAATGAGAACTGTTCCCAGCCGCTTCCTCTGTGCACGGAGGAGGAGGGTTCCCTCACAGTTTGGTCACTACCTGAGTTGGGGATACTGGAGCTGTTGAGCTAGCACCTGCACAACCTCTGATTGCAAGGGCTGCATCTGAGGGCAGAGTTTGCCTGATAAGGAGAGAGATTAAAAGCCTCAATCACATCTGTGAGACTTGGTTTACTCAGTAAAAAGACAGAATCTCCCTCATTTGGAGAAAAGCGTCTAAGTGATCTGCCTAAATATCTTAAACACTTCACTTCTCTCCTATTGGCTATGTCCAGTCTCATGCAACAGAGAGGGGGCAGGCGTTTGCCTCCCATATCTACCCATGCCCTGAGCTTGGTGTAAACTGAGGTCACTTATATTTCTTCCTTGCCCTTCATGGATTACAGGTTATAGGACTCAGTGATTATCTGATAGGGAAAAAGTATTATTTCTCTCTCTCACTGCTATGTTCCAAGGAAATCAAAATCACCCTGGCGTCATACCAATACACTTGTCAAAGCACCAAGGTAAAACAGAGGCAAAACACTTCCTGGAACGGTTTCCCTTGTAAAATAGTATCTCTGTTCGTGCAAGATATGGTATCAGGCAGCTATCTTCGTATGCTGCTGTTAGTCAGACATTAATAGCATGCTGACTGCTAAACTCCAATCTCTGTTCCTGCAGCTGCTGCTTCCCTCCAAAAGCTTGGCTTCCTTGGAAGAAACATTTTGGAGATGGGTCTGAGTTAATCAGCTGGTAAGCAGATAAAGAAAGTCAACAGCCTTTTCCCAGAAAAAAGGCCTGACCTCTAGGTACTGTAGCATTTTTACCATTCTGTCATGCATGGCAATACTATTTATCATATTCATGCATTATGCAATAAAACTAGCAATACCCACATTGCAAGGATGACCCCACAACATTTTACCATAAGGCTTTTTGGTTTCTAGTCTTTCAGGTCTTGCTTTCTGATCTGGACGTTTTCATTAAAGACACTAGCCCCAGACTGAATTGCTTTGCTTTTGTTATTTTGCCTTAGGAACGGAGATTTCAGCAAAATGTTTTTTGGACATGTTGTTTTGCCTCTGTTAGAAAATCTTTAACAATCTCAGTGAAAACCACCAATATGTCCACAGTTTGGAGCTGGGATTAAAACTTTAACTGAAGGGCTGCTCATCTGCCTGGTAAGCTCATGCGCGCTAGCTGGCATTTGGTCTGCAGAGGAGGCTGGACTAGCACACAGCACCATATGCCCCTCCGACCTGGTGCAGACACTGACTTCCTGCAATTGAGGTGGTCCCGTGCTGTCAGAGTGGCTGTGAAACCTGTGAACAAGACATCTGCCTCATGTCCCATGCAAAGGGTAGCAGTCCATGACTGCCCTGGGGTGAAATCTCTTTTCATTTCATTATCCTCATTTTAAAGTAGGGTTAATGTAATCTTCTTTTCCGATGGGGAAGTAAAAGCCCACAAAGACATTAGGAGCAGTGTTTTTAGAACAGGACTTGAGTAGCATGCCATACAAATGGCTTGAGGCTGTATTAAGCACCAAAGAGACTATTGAGTACTTATCAGATGAGCACCATGACTCCAGCAGCATAAATGGGGCGTGTGGGACATAATCAGTACAATCATTAACTGCACCACATTGACTATCCAGCAAGATTAGCTTGCACAGGCAACTTTAATTCTACATTTTCCTAGGTTTTTAATGTTTGGCCTTCCAACTTAGCTAATATTCATTTAACAGAATTTTCTTGTGCACCATTAAAACATAAATTCTCCAGCAGTGTGACTGGATGAGCACCCCCAGGAAGAGTTAGAATCATAGGATCGCAGAATGCTTTGGATTGGAAGGGACATTTAAAGATTGTCCAACCTCCCTACCATGGGCAGGGACATCTTTCATGAAATCAGGTTGCTGAAAGCCCACCCAGCCTGGCCTTGAACACTGCCAGGGATGGGGCATCCACAACTTCTCTGGGCAACCTGTTCCAGAGTCTCACCACCCTCAACGTAAAAAAAAGTCTTCCTTATATCCAGTCTAAATCTACCCTCTTTCAGTTTAAAACTGTTATGCCTTGTCTTGTCACAACAGGCCTTTATAAAAAGCCTTTCTCTGTCTTTCTTATAAGCCCCCTTTCTATATTGAAAAGTGTCCCTGGACCCTTCTCTTCTCCAGGCTGAACAACCCCAACTCTCTCAGCCTTTCTTCGTAGGAGAGGTGTTCCAGCCCTCTGACCATTTTCATGGCCCTCCACTGGACCTGCTCTAGCAGGTCCACGCCTTTCTTGTGCTGGGGGCCACAGAGCTGGACGCAGTACTCCAGGTGGGGGTCTCATGACCGCAGAGTAGAGGGGGAGAACCACTTCCCTTGACCTGCTGGCCACGCTGCTTCTTATGCAGCCCAGGGTATGATTAGCTTTCTCAGCTGCAAGTTCATGCCCCATTTTTTATCCACCAGTACCTCCAAGCCCTTCTTTGCAGGGCTGCTCTGAACCCATTCTTCCCCCAGTCTGTACTGATACCCCGACCCAGGTGCAGGACCTTGCACTTGGCCTTGTTGAACTTCATGAAGTTCACGTGGGCCCCCTCCTCAAGCCTGTCAAGGTCCCTTTGGGTGGCATCCCTTCCCTCTAGCGTATCAACTCTGCCACTCAGCTTGGTGTCACCTGCAGACTTGCTGAGGGTGCGCTCAATGCCACTGTCCATGTCATTACCAAAGATACTGAACAGTAGTGGTCCCAATATGGACCCCTGAGGAACACCACTTGTTACTGATCTCCATTTGGATGTTGAGCCATTGACTGCAACTCTTTGGATGCAGCCACCCAGACGATTCCTTATCCACTGAATAGTCCATCCCCCAAACCCATACCTCTCCGGTTTAGCAGCAAGAATGTTGTGTGGGACCATGTCAAAGGCGGCACAGAAGTCCCGGTAGATGACATCAGTAGCTCTTTCCTTGTCCACTGATGCAATTACTCCATCGTAGAAGGCCCCCCGATTAGTCAGGCAGGACTTGCCCTTGGAGAAGCCCTGTTGGCTGTCTCTAATCACCTCCCTGTCACCCCTCTTCCAGGAGGACCTGTTCCATGATCTGACTGGGCACAGAGGTGAGGCTGACTGTTTGGTCTTTCCCAGGGTCCTCCTTTTCACCCTTTTAAAAAATGGGTGTGATGTTTCCCTTTTTCCAGTTACTGGGGACTTTACGTGACTGCCATGACTTCAAATATGGTGGAGAGCGGCTTAGCAACGACATCTGCCAGTTTGCTCAGGACCCTGGGATGCATCTCATCAGGTTCCACGCACTTGTGTATGTTCACGTTCCTCAGGTGGACTCAAACCTGGTCTTCTCTTACAATGGGTGGGTCTTCATTGCCCCTGTTCCTGCCTTGAGATTCAGGGGCTCAAGAGGTATGGGAAGAGCAATTGCCATTGAAAACTGAGGCAAAAATATTGTTGAGTATGTGACAATCTCATTAGAAAAAATTGCTGTTACAGATAAAGCAAGTGAAAATGAAGCTTCAGGCAGGTCAAGACAAGTTCACACAAAATAAGTCCTGAGGCTTTGTAAACTCAGTGCAAAGCCTGTGGCGTGTTCCTAGGAGTGGCAATACTGTATGTACAAGGCTGCAGGGCCACACTAAAACAGGGGTCTGTGTAACAGGGTCAGCCCAGAAGTATTTCCCCATGCAATCATGAATGTCCAGAGAGCCTTTTTGTTGTTGCACCGTTGCCAGAGAAGATCCAATTCTCACACAGCTTACATATCCACTCAGAAGGCCCACTGAAGTCAGTAGGAAAAATAGCCGTTACTTTCAGCTGACTTTGTATAGTTTTTGATTCTTGGTGCAATAATGCCATCACAGTCAGAAGTGAATCTTCGGGGAATGAATGTGCCTCCTGCACATGAGATGCTTCCCTGTGCCTACAGATAAAAGGTTGTACAAGAGGTTAGAAAGCTGTGCTGCACACAGGGCACATCCTGCCCCTATTAAAAGCAAAGCAGGAGAATTCAGGTACAGTCATTTAACAATAACAACAATAATGGTGGTGGTGATGACAACAGGAGCAACTATCAGGGTATTTTCATTTTGCAGTAAACTACTGTCTTTCTGCAAAGATGAGTTCTGCAGCTGCTAACCTGTGGGTAGCTTTAGTCCAAAGCCTTTGAATTTATGGTGAGTAATTTTATTATGATGATGAGGCATGAACTTGTTTTCAGTGAAACAGATGATGAGTAAGCTGAAACAAGGCAGTTTTCAAGGAAACACCTCAGTCATACATGACCTGGTGCAGCCACGGAGGTATAAATGACTTTGCTGGGCTTCTCAACAAAGTGAAATGTGTAACCACAGGAAGCAAGCACCCCATTTCATGTTAAGAGTTTATTCTTTCTGCACCCAAGTACTTCTACAAAGAAGGGACACACAGGGAAAACCAGAGGGTACCCTTTTCACAGTGGGTTTTATTTTACAGTAAAGAAGAAATAAGAAGTCCCAGTCCAGCAGAATTGCTATGGAAAGCAAAGCCCCTGCCTTTGTGTCTTCAGCTGCTTCAGTTGCAGAAGCCAATTATTTTTAATCTCCACATTTTTGCGCAAATATTGGGTTTTTTTAAGGAAAATAAGGTCATTGTCCATTTGAAGCCTGCAATGCAAATTTCTAGTTACACCCTCACAGCATGGAGAGCTTCCAAAAATAATTTCCTCAGATCAAGACCTCAGAATCACCATATTAAGTCTTCAGGTCCTTTCCCCAGTGTGGGGGAACAAAACCTACCAGCAGCTGCTATTTCAGAGGGGGTGTTGTGTAGTCTGCTTAAATAGTCCATGCCACCTCCCCATCCCTGCCTGCCATCCATCAGCAGACGCTTTCCCTTGCACTCGCATAACTGCAGCACCAGGCTATAAGGCTATAATCCTGGACTGAGACTGCTCAGCTGCCTCTCGTCTTTCACTAACTGCCTGCTGACCAGCTTTCAATCCCCCCTAAGTGGATTTCACTGACATTTCGTAGCTATTTGAGATAGAAATTTATTAGTTTCTTTCTGTCATTCAGATGTTTGCTGTACGGCTATATCATTCTGGTAGCAAAAAGAAGGAGCATCTTGAATTAAGTAGTGAGAGTCCCCTCCCATGACCTAGCTGTCATAGTGGCAAAGATGAGGGGGTTTATTCCACCAGAGAAATACTTGCTGAGAAAATCTGCTATGGGTGGCCCATGAACAGGCTTGCCTGATGGCCAGCCAAGCCTTTCGGCATAGCTGAGAGCACTTCTTCCCGCTCCTGAGATCTCTTGTTT
The DNA here is from genome assembly GCF_000699145.1 of Aptenodytes forsteri. Classification (NCBI taxonomy): domain Eukaryota; kingdom Metazoa; phylum Chordata; class Aves; order Sphenisciformes; family Spheniscidae; genus Aptenodytes; species Aptenodytes forsteri. Next base: position 2,628,892 of record NW_008794621.1, on the reverse strand, counting down.
GCAATGTCACTATCTCCTGGAAAAAAGACTCTGGACAGGAAAGGCAGAGGAAGTCTTTTTGATGAATTCCTGGATCTGGGAGATACCAGGATGCTCCACCCCGTCTCTGTGCCCCAGACTTTACAGAGGGTGCCCAGAGTGGCAGGGGAGGACCACCATGCTGGGCACTGTGCTCAGCCCTCTCTGCACACCCAAGCTCCACACTGGCAGAACACCGATCGATGGCTTTGAAGCAGTTCTTTCAAAGTTTTTTTCACACATTTCTAGATGAATTTGCCTGTGTACTTGTCTTTAGCAGTTCAGCTTAATTGCAACTTTTAACCTCTGTTCCCCTTTCCTGAGATACCCTCTCTAAAATCATGTAAGAAATAACTCCCCCAAAGCTTTATGAAATTTTGCAGAAGCAAATAAATTACACCTGGCAGCAGGAAGACATCTCTTCACTCGTTTTCCTTCCGGAGGAGCCAGAGAGCTTAAAATGAAAGTAGATGCAGCAGGTGGGGTACATTTCCAGCTTTCCCTTTCTCTCCTAAAGAGGGAGCTAGAAAGCTAGGTGGGGTTTTGTTGGTGGTGTTTTTTTCAACTAACCTCGTAACTGTTGCATCCCATTAATTCAATTAATTTTCTATTATTTCTTTAAAATACTGAGGGTGGAAATAATTTTACTTGCATTCAGTGGTTCCTTTAATCAAGTTTTAGGCTGTCAGAAAAAGAGCTGAGTGGCAAAGTGCTAATAGAAAAAACCTAATGAATAGATGTTTGATTAATCTCCAGGCTTGGCTTAAATGTGGCATATGTGGTGCACTGTAGCTATTTTTTATCGATTTTACATCTTAAAAATAATAAGTAGAAACAAGGGAAGCTTTCCTAAGTGCCATGCCAATATTCCCACACTGACATTGAAGGTCAGATGTTGTATTTCTGCAGTAACACCCCTGCTCCCCCACACCTCAATAACTCCCAGTCTCCAAGGTGTCAACTTATTGCCAGAAAAATGAAAATAATAGTGTCCTCTTGTCTTGAACACTATATACAGCTCAGATCATGCAATTCTGAGAAAGACGTATTGAAATTGGAATATGTTCAGAGAATAGCAATCTATGTACGTTGCTCATTGTATGTGAGCACCGGGGAGGGAAAAGTATTATTTAAGGTAAGGAAAGTCCTGGCTGAAGAACAAATGCATAGGAATTGTCTTTAAATGTAGTTACATTAAAAGATGACTCCTAAAAATTAGAGCAGCCTTCAGCTGAACAGGAGAGACAAAAACGTCATTACTTCTGAAATCAAATATCACCATGTATAAGCATTTATGAAGAAGATAGGTGTGGTTTCCACCAAAACAGGCACTAGATACAATTGCATTAGAAATCCCTTCTAATCCCTATTCCTCAAAAGAGGGATTTTTTAAAAACAAAAGTAATGCTAGCATTGGGATAAATGAAAAGGCCATTCCCAAGAGATTTGACAACTGATCTGTAAGACGTCTTTTGACCCTTTATACAGAAGACTGGTGGTAGCAGTACATGCCAGAGGTGAGCCCACCTTGGCCTTCTAGGATGGACTATTATTTCTGCATGGAAGTTTCTTCCCTGAATTTGAAATGGAGCTTATTAAAAAAAGAATATGAAGCCACTTTGTTTATTAGTTTTACACACCTGTATCCTGGGGAATTAACTAAATTTTCCTCTGCTATCCTGGTGGAGATCCTGGTTTTCATTAATATAGACATCTAACTGAGGGAGGAAGCTGAAGAAGGCTAATAAAAAGAATATCAATATTTGTTCTGATGGTGGTAACATTAACAAACCTGCTGACCTGTTCTGTATTTTCCTCTATGCCTTTTGCCAATTATTTTATACGTTTCTATTTCCATTTCTCCTTCTAAAGACAGAAGTAATAGTTCCTGCCATCTCCTGTAAAATGCTGTGAAACCTGGCAAAACAAACTGCAGCGTCTGAATGAGAAGTTTCTATTTCCTAGAGTACATCTGTTTAAAGAAAATCCCATCTGTGAGATGCTGTAGATTTAGTGTCTGATAAAGAATGGCCAAAAGTCTCTGGAATTTTAATGTGGTTCACCTTGAAAGAAATGAAGTGGCAGTAAAATCAACCACACTTTTAGGTTTCTTGAATAAGATAGTCAAATACTTCCTCTTTCAGGGATGAACTATGAACCTATTCTACTCTCTGTGAGAATCTTCACACCTTCCCCAAAAGAAAGATATGCTTCAAATGCTTACCTTTCCTGTTGAAATTGCCTGACTTATGCAAGTGTTGATCCAGCCTATAATCATCCACGATCACTTTTAGACAATTTCCTATTAGCCTGTTGTAGTTTTGCATGCTGCAAAATCAGCTGGGGAGTTTTAAAACGCGTTTGAAAGTAGGCTAAGGGAGTTGAATGCCCTGATGAAAGTGGAATTTGGATACTTTGTATGTTCCTCTGGAATTAAGGTATTATGGAGAATTATTGAAAAATGATTACAAAACACTGGGAATAATCTGAGAAATACACTTGAAGTCTCCCCGCAACTCTGCTAGCTTCTATAATGATTTGTCTGGCAAGCTTTGCTCTCTGTAAATCTATGGTTTGTGCTGTTAGATTTTATTTACATTTGATTCGCTACAGAGGATACTTCTCTCAGAAAAGTAATATCCTAACATAAAAAAACCACATTGCCCAAAAAGGTATTGCTTTACTTGAATTTACAATTTGTAAGTCTAGGCACAGAGTTTATTATACCCTATGTCTGTGACACAAATAATACAGCTTTTAAATTTAAAAATAAAAAGTCCATTTCTTATCCATTTTACTATTTTAATGTCCCTGTTGCATCTTCATTCTGGGCCTGATTCAAAGTTTACAGAAGTAAAGGGATTGCTATCCATTGAATTCAGGAGATATTGGGTTGGTCCTCAGTAGATTTAACAGAGATACAAAACTCTTTTATAATGTTCAGCAAACCTAAGTAGCTGCCATATATGCCTTTTTGTGGTTAATTACCACATGCTTTTGCTGCCACAAAGGTTGCTTGAGACAAAGTTTTGGCTTTTTCTCTCTTTGACAAACGAGCTCCTGTATTGTAACTTTAAACTCTACTTGAAGATACTGGATGAGATTTTCCTGCTGCAGTTAACTTGCTTGTCTAAAGCAGCCAAAGAACACAGGAAGTTTCCTCCTCTGGTTGAGAAATCATCCCTCATTTGTGACTGAACTGCTTTGCTCCAATGAAGCATAAATATTATTTGTATAGTACAAAGCACTACCTCATACTAGCAAACAGTGAGAAAAAACCTCAATTGCTGGTACCACTATTTGACCATTTGAAAAAGCAAAGTAATTGCATTCCAATGAGCTGTCTCAAAAGGCTTTTTTTGGACATTTAGGGGCTTTTAGATACTTACATTTAGATATCTTCAGATATTTAGGAGACAGGAACGCTGAGCTCACTTGCAAAGGAGGAGAAAATTGTAAATGATCGAGGAAGATGCCCAAAGACATGGCCATTTTAGAAAATGTCACCATTAGCATTTCTCATCCCCTTTGGCTGGCGAAGCCTGTTCCTGTGATCAGGTGGTAGCTGTGGTTAGTCTCACATTTATGCCATTTTTTTAATGTTTTCCTGAAAAGTATCTTTGAATTGAGCAGTCTTACCCAGCCAGAAAAATTAACACCTGCCTTTACATGGCACACCCTTGTATAGTGTGTTCTAACCTCCTGCCGGTCCTGTACATCTCAGTCTGTCCGCTGGCGAAGCCTGTTCCTGTGATCAGGTGGTAGCTGTGGTTAGTCTCACATTTATGCCATTTTTTTAATGTTTTCCTGAAAAGTATCTTTGAATTGAGCAGTCTTACCCAGCCAGAAAAATTAACACCTGCCTTTACATGGCACACCCTTGTATAGTGTGTTCTAACCTCCTGCCGGTCCTATACATCTCAGTCTGTCGTATGCACCATATGCTGGCTCAGCTAATCATACATCAGGTCCTTACAACGGTCATATCATTCATCTTCGTGTTTTGCCAAGGTCAGGCCTGCTGTTGTTCCTCGGTTCATTAAGGCTATGCTCTCCACAGAGCCAGTGGAAAAATGCTTCAAAAAAGATGGTAATCAGGTGAACTGGATTCCACCTGGAAAGGTGGAGATATAATTGTCAAGAAATCTTATTTTCTACAGATGGCAATGGGATGGATTACTGGTACGTTATGAGTAACCAAAACAGGCTTCTGTGGGTTTTTTGAGGGGCTGGATTCCCGTAGTCCGCAATGGTTTCATGAGGCAGCTGCCGGCACCTTGTCGTTGACTTTGGCTGAAGACTTCATAGTCGTTCATCCCAAAATCCCTCAGCCCCACGCTTGCTGGTGCCATCCGGTCGGGTCAGATGTTCTGGCTGACCAAGAGTCTGAGGTGAAACCTTTCACGGCCCTTGCCTCTAACATGAGCTTGGAAGTCATATGGAGGGACTCATATCCTGCACGACAGTGCCTGAATTCCGTCGTCTTCTCCTGTTGCACTTAGGCACCCAAATTCCTGCCTCTTCAAAGATGGGTGTGGAAAGGCAGGGACAGGCTGGTCCTCGAAGGCAGCTGCCCAGGTCTGTCTTGCAACGTCTAGTACCAATTTTATTTGGGGGTAACTTAACCTAAGTTTTTTCTCTCACGTTGTTAATTGGTTTTTTGTGTGGTTTTGGTTTTTTTTACGTTGCAAACTGAATTAATAATCTTTGCCTTCATAAGTATTCTCATCATGAAATCCCAAAATATTATTTACAGACCTCCTGAAGGCCATCATTGGAGAAGTAAGCAAACTAGCAATTTTTAAGGGTAAGTAATAGGCAATTTGTTTTTGCACCTCACTCCCTCCCACAGTTTTCCATCAGGAGACCATGTGCTCAGGGTGTTCAACCTGTATTTTTCACTCCTTAGGCTGGTTATAGCTCTGAGGCTCAGCTTCATAAGCACACGTGGCTTTTCTAACTCAGGAACAGGTCTTCAAGGACCCTGTACAGTTTGTGAGATTTGAGAAACTGTGTGTACATATTTGGTCTGCCTCCCTCCCTTTCCTTGCTCTGTTTATACCAGCAGTTTGTATTATTCAAATAGCCAAAGCCACCATGCCAAAACAGTAAGAGAAGCTCTCTGCCCCAAAGACTGTCCCTTAGCGTAACACTGGGAAAAACACAAGGGTGGACACGACCAAATAGGAAAGTAGGCATATACAGACAACATGACCTGGAACACTGAGAACTGCATAGGAATTATCTTTGTATACATACATGCAAGTGGGATTTTATAGTGTTTGTGTCTCACGAAGGGGCAGTTTGAGTTAGGTGAGCTGATTTCCCATTAAATTAATCTCACGGAGTTGCTTCATTGTAGCATGTAGAAGGTCCCAGGAGTCACCTGGCTGGCTGTGCTAATGGGCTTTGCTCACTGTGGGCTTCCTACGCCTGTGGGGACACAGCCTGAGCACGCTGTGACACAAGTGAGGCAGGGGCAAGAAGGGGATAAGGGATGGGTGAGCTAGAAGAGGGAAAAATGATCAGGCAGGAGGAGGTGGACAGTATTCATGGAACGACTACTGACCAACCTGTAATAAAACACCCACTTTACCCCAGGGGTTGGGAACTGTGTGTGTTTGGAGAGAGGCCAGAGACAAAAAAATAATGAAAGAAATTAATTTGAGGAGCATATGGGAGGATACTGAGCACTTGGCACATATGAAGGCAGACCACATTAGACATAGATGATGTGAGGGGAAAGAGGCAGCACAAAAAAACATCAGAGTAGCCAAGGGCAGTGTAATTAAGGCTAAAAGAGGGGATCTGTGAAAGAAGAGAGTCATGACGACTTGACAGTGCTGCTTGTCCACTGCCACTTGCGGGCGAGGAGGAGAGCAGCACAGCCACGGCACTGGCAGAGAAGCATTTCCACAGCCGAGCAATGTGAACTTCAGCTTCAGTGACCACCTGGGATGCTCAAAGCTTATGCCTTTCCCAAAGAGCAAAAAGGAGCTCTGTGTAACATCTGCACCCAGTTTTGGTGTCCGAGCCCAAAGTTAGAAAACACATTTTGGTTTTGGGCCCAGCTCTAGAGCTCTGCTTGTTGCTTTTGGATGAGGCTTGTGGGGAAGAGCACCTCTTTGCCCTGCCAGAGGGGAAGGAGTGCCCCTAGCTCAGCTTTTTGCTTTATGTGCCAGTAATATGTCCCATCGGCCCTCAGAGCAGTATGCTCAAGGTAACAAAACAAAAGCATCATTTTTCTCTGCAGTTTAACTTTTTCTACCATACCTCTTTTTCCTTGTGGGAATTTCATTAGAACGCATGGCATTCTTTGGAGGTATAGCATACATTTTTTCTGAGAGTCGCAGGCTTAAAAACCTGTGGTAGCACCAGGCAGGTTTGTTTCCTGTCATTTATTGCCCTGCTAGTACGAACACTTATTTTTTTCTAAAGCACATATCTTGTGGTCAGCTGCATCTGGTGCTAATACACAATTACGGTAAATTTACATTTTACCAGCTGAAATTTCCTGTAAGCCTTTTGTGGGCTAGCAATACAAAATGAAACTAAGCAAGCCTGTTCTAACAAATGAGAAATATTATTTGATTTGATTTATTTTTGTTTGTTTGTTTTTGCATAACAGTAGCTGGACTGGCTGCTGTCCTACCACAGCTTGTGCCAAGCATGGAAAAAGCATATGGCAAATAATAATTTTTAAGATATTTACAGACATTTTCCTCTGTTACAATAAACCTGGATACTCTGCAGGGCCTTATGGGTGGGGATGTTTCTAGTGATCAGTCAGCTCTGAAGGAGCTTGCAAAAGATCTGTTTTGCTCTGTGTATCGGTCTAAGCTGTGCATAAGAACAAGAACATCATGGTTTCCTACTTGTTATCTCACATTAATGTGTGCAGCTCCTAGAGGCATAGTCCCCAGGGCCAAAGGGGTTTGCTTTACATGACTTAAAAAGAAGTGGCTGGTGCCATTATGTATAGGTAGTATAAGGTATGAGTAAGTATTAGATAGCATATGTAGCTGAAACTTTATTCTGTAGGGCTTCAACTGTGACTGGAGATTCCCTACTGTGATACGTATAATGAATAATGCTGGTAATGAAAATTACATTTTTTCTCCTTTCCAAGGGAAAAAGGAAGGTGATCAGAACTAGCAGCATCCTTATTTGTTGGTCGTTCCTATGTAAAATGCTTTCCTGTGTCCCCATGTTCACCATCCAGAAGAGAGGAGGATTCAGTTTGTTCAACCCTTTGCTTTCTGTTGACTAGACAAGCCAGGAAATGTGCAAAATCTTTTTTCTCAGCTGGCAATCTTTCCTCAAGCTGATCTTTCATAATCAGGCAGATGAAGATAAGCACTCACTGTGCTGGTCCAGGATGGAGGCGGAGACTACTGAACCCTGCTGCCATGGGGCTAGCTGAGCACCTCGCCTGCCTGGAGGGCTGAATCCAAACAGCACTGCCTTGATTCAGTTTGCGCCCAGGCTGGCTGATGTAAGGGGATTTGAGGACCCACTATTCGACCTTGTGTGGTGCTTTGTGCCATGCTTGGCTAAAGTGTGTGATATGTGCTGATTCGATAATCACATGCGTGAGCTTTGCCTTGGCATTGCATAGGTGGGTGAAGAAACAAGCTGCGTAGTGCTATAAAGCCCCACATCTCTGCTGAGCAGTTTGCTTTTGCTTGGAGGAAATAATTTCTGCAGTGCGAAGGTACCTGGGAACACTGCACGTTTTCTTTAAAGTGTGGTGCTTTGCGGCCTAGGACAGCAGAAAGTCATGTGGTAAAGGCACTGGCGACCTTTTGTACAGGCTGACAGAAAGTGGGGAGCAAGCAAAACATTCAAAGTACCTTTTCCTTGGGTGTATTTGCTCGTGTTTTAGATATCTTTCCAACCTGACCTTTTGAAAACCATCTGTTTACACATCCCACACACAGCTAGATCAGCAGTGTGAGCCAGTGAGGGATGGGACTAGAAATGCAGAGCCGAGCGGGGTATAACTGCCTCGCTTGCACCACACCAGCCAGGTGTGCCCTCTGCCTGGCCTACCCAGCTGGGTGCCAGGGGCTGACCCAGGCCTGGGAGATGGTGAGGCTCCTGCACCCTCCTTGGGGCTAGTGTAGAGGCTGTGACCGCATGGGACTGTAGTCCGACCTTCGTCATCTCCCAGAAGTTCCCAGCTGCTGTGTATGACATCTCAGTGTCCCGTGGCCTGGGTTAGATCAGTCATCAAAGGGCTCTTGGCCATCAAGGGCAGTGTATGGTGTGCAGCTGTGCCAGGATGAGGGGGCTGCGGGACAGCCCGACAGCTCTCCTCCCCGGTGCATGGCACTGTGAGCCTTTCTGCTCCAGATGACCTGGAGTGTACGCCTTTTCATGGCCATTTTCTGTATCCTGACAGTACTGGAAACCATAGGAGAAAGAGCTTCACTAGCTTGATCCTTAACAGGAATTTGTGGCTGCATGTTACTATAGTTGCGTGTTACAGAGAACAGATTCATAAAGGGATGTATCCAAAGGTGTGGTGCTAATCAGTGCCACAGTACTTTTAATTTAGGCACCCAGATCTGGCAGTGCCGTTTCCACAGCATCTGCCCTCCTCATGCAGAGGATGTGGGAGAGTAGGAGAGGGGGAAAGCTTCCCGAGAAAGTGGATCTCTTCACTGCAGTGTCACAGAAACCATATGCATCAAAGAGATTTTGCTGATAGGAGCTTCTATAGCTTAGCTGTATGACTAAAATCCCAAGGACAAAGTCATTGTGTGGATATGCATGCACATATGGACATATATGAGTAGCCCAGACTCATCCCAGACTCTGCAAGCAGAAAATTTTTTGATGCAATTTCAAAATTCCTGACTGTGCTTTGTTCCAGTAATAGTAATGGACTATAGCCATTTAAAGCTGTAACCTGGCTTGGGTGAGGATAGAGCTGCCTCCCAGGTCTGCCTGAGCTGCATACTCTTTGCTTTCCTCGTCACAAGGTGCAGCTTCTCAGTGTACAATTAACTTGAAGAGCAGACTTTTATTTTGATTTGGGAGGAGGGAGGAGGCACCTTTGACAAACTCACTGGGGAAGATAAACTAGGTGAGAGTACTTTCGGAAGGTCATACCGTACATAACAACACAGCAGAGGGACCTGGCCTCAGCAGGCGAAGCAGAAGATGCATCACTATTAAAGCCGAATAGCAGGGTGGTCTGTAAACAGAGGTGAGAGCTGATAGCCGTCCATTGGCCTCCAAAGTTGGTGGAGACCACAGAACAGCATATAGGAAGAGTTCAGTGGCCCCTTCTCTAGCATTTTGTACACAAATGTAAAAAGAACTTAGTGAAGGCTGGCACGGACGAGTGATTTGCATTGCACTTTATCAAGTCTCAAGGAACGAATGAATGGTTTCATACCACACCAACAACTCCCACTAAATACAATTTGGTATTTGGCATTAAATTGGAAAGCACACCTCTATAGTTTGCATGTAGATCTACAATTTAGAACAACTTGATTCAAGATCTAGCAGGGTCCTTGTGCCACAGGCTAATTGTGCAATATCAGACTGACCCTTAAGTGGAATTAACAACTGTGAAATCTGATTTCACCCTTTCTGAATTTCAATGGCTTTATTCTTCCCCATTTAGCTTTCATTTTCACTCACCTCTGTTGATGGTTATCATTCATTCTTAGATTCTCTTTATCTGATATTTCTTCAGTCATACTTTTTGTGTTGTTGCATGCCAGATCAGTTAAATTCCTTGAGGGTTGATAAGCCTGGCTTCAGATTTTCATGAAAAGACATCTGAAGAGATGATCCTATCCACAGATAGAACCACTCGTTTGCTTTGAAAATGTCCACCTTTCCAAGTGATAGATATATCTTCTGCTTCTTGTACTCCACTGGCGTAGCTGTTCCCGGTCTTTCCTGACTTCTCCCTGGCCAGACTCATAGTCAGTATCCCAAAATCATCCAACAGTTAACTGCCATTTTTTGTCTCAGTATCTTGGCTTTTGTGATACTTCTTTTCCCTACCTGTAGTTTCATCTGTTTGTTTAGACTGAGGATCTTCCTCTTCACCTGCTCCAACTTGCTGTGGCAGTTTCTCAAGCTACATTGTGGATTCCTGCTCTTACTCTTTTGGTAGTTTATATCCTTCACTCTTGTTTCTTAATAATCTCATTCACAGGCAGGCATTCAGCTTTATCTCTGTGCTAAGGAAAATCCACTCCACCCCTTGAACTTGTCTTTTTCTACCCAAACTGAAGTCCCTGTGCTCTCTATGAATGACCAACACCAACTTCAGTTCAGTATGGTCAAATGGAGTCATACTTTTCTTCCTAAGTCGCTTCCTTCTAGATCCAGGCTAGCAACCTTTCCTCAGCCCTGCAAGTCAGGTATCTCCTTCAGGCCAGCTCTGTTTGAGTCGTCACAATCCAGTTGTCACTGAGTCTTGCAAGTTCTACAGAATCTACAAATACACTGCCACCAAACACAACACTACTTCCAGATACACAGTTAAAAATTAACAGCCAGGTTTTTATTATATCTTCATTTTCATTCTTGTTCTACTCCAGCACCCTTTCTCTGGTCTTGAGCAATGCAGTCTTCTTGTTTATGCTGGTTCAAGATGTTTCAATCTTAGTTTTCTCAGTGTGTCACATTAACCAGGTTGCCATCCCCACTGCATCCCTCAGCAGATTTCCCTTTCTCCTTTGTGTCAAAATCTACCTGTATGCATTGGCATGGCTTTTTACCCTCCCTCTCATCTTCTGTGCATTGTAGTGATGTCTTCTAGCTGGAGACTGTTTTTCTTCTGCTTCACACATTGAACTATATCATGGTTATACATAATTTCTAAGAAAAGATCCAGGTTGTTTTAGAACCTGATGTTGTCCAGTTTCCAGCAGTATGAGAAAGTGGGCAGGAGATTCCTCCCTCACCTACACATCTACTGGCTTGGTATAAATTATCAGCAAATACTGGTTTTACTTTGGGGATAAAAGTCTTATAGGACCACATGTCTGCTTCAAATTGGTCTTCTAAACTCAGTGCTACCCATCTAAAGCTGCTGAGACAAACATGCGTACACAAGCTGGTGAGACCTACCAGGGTCCTACCAGACCTACCATTTTTCATATATTTTCTTGAAATTTTTGGAAGCAACTCCCTGGATAAAGAGTGCACTTATTTGAGGCAGTTGTGCCTCACTTATTTGAGTCAGCACTGGCCTCTTGTAAGTGCCTTTGACCCCACAGCCTACTGTATGCGCAAGACTCAGGAGCAGCCTGTGGTTTCACTAGATATTTTTTCTAGCAGAAAAACCCCTCGCAGAACTGTAGCCTTTGCTATGGGGAAATTGGTTAGCCTCATATGGCACACCCTGATCATGTTTCCCAACAGCATAAAGCTGAAGCAGAATACCAAAAGATTTAACAGCTTCTAGCTGGAAAGTCCTGTGTCTAAAAGTGGAGAACATGAGGTCAGCCCGTTTGCCTCAGGAATTCAAAAAGTATTACAAGAAATTGAAATTTTCTAGCCAACAGAAATAACCAATTCAGTAAATCTGTGGTATTTTCTACAACTTTTTCATTAAGAGGGGAGTGGAGAAGTGAAACGCAAACCTCCCAAGGTTCCTATTGTACCTATGAATTTCTCTTGTAAATTATCTCACTGGCCTTGTTACCTTATCACTTTGAGGTACGTACCTTGCTATCTGTCTCAAGAGGAGTATAAGTGTAATATTTTATATCTAACCCTACTGCATAAGCAACCTGGAACACAAGTAAGTAACAAAAAAGCTCCCTTTTTATTTTCATCCTTCCCAAAAATGGTAACAATGAAACATTGTGAGCCAGGACTCCAGCTGGGAAACTCCAAATTCCATTTTAAACAAAAGTAATGAGTCTTGCCAGGTAAGGTCTGGCACAAAATTTAGCTTATATACAATGTAAATCAACAAATCCTAAAATTCCGCAAGAGTAATGATACTATTCCCACAGCTTCTGCAGTCCAGCTTGTCATGTCTTGGGAATCCTGTTTCCTCAGCAAATAGGTTTACTATAGGACGGTAGCCCCAACGCTGCAGTGATAACTGCTCAAGAATGTGAAAATGAGTCATTTCCAGCTGAAGTCATACATGTTAATTACCGCTCCAGCTTAACGGCAAACGAGTAAACCAGCCTAGAAAGTACAGAATTAATTAAATTACAGACATAAATTGCTTTATTAGTGTAAGATATTAAACATGGTTGAATCAATGTGTATAGGTTTCCACTTATGGAAAAATATTACCTTCCTTGGAAAACAGGTGGGGGCAGGAGCGGAAGGCTTGAGGAGCTGGATGGAAACATTCAATGAATTCAGCCTCTCCTGAGGTAGCACGCACCGAGTGTGGATGCTGTAATGCTCCACACGCTCACACACACACCCCATCCTTAGCAGCAGCCCCTGAAGCTGGGTTGATTTACCCCTCGGCTGTAGAGGTGATGATTCACCTGCAGCATTAGAGGAGATCACAGCAATTGGCCTGGGTCAGGATGCGAGCCCAGAGCTTCGGGCTACCTTCCTCAGTCCGACAGAGAGGGGACCACAGACCTGTTCCCTCACAGGTACCCATCCCCGGGTGAGCTCACTCGAGACATGCTTCTCCGTTCACTCGCAGCTGAGGTGAACACTCACAATCGCTTTGCACCTAAACACGGTTATCTCCAGCCACATTTTCCTTCTCATTCTTCAGCTGAGAAAACCCATTTCCATGGTGCTTGTTTGCCCTGCCTTTCTGCATCTGCAATACGGATGTGTCTGAGCAATTTTTAATTACCATGGGTGATATCCCTTTTAATGTATTTTTTTTTTAAATCTGATTTTTAAAGAATATGAATCATTAATTTTTTTCTTGTAAAGCATTATCAATCAATGGGTGATACAGTCTCTCTCTATGCCTTTGTAGTAATAATCACCCTTGACTTGACATTAGCCACTCCTTTTCACTGTTTTCTTTACTATCTTGGAAAAGTAACCACAAACTGTTTTTTATTGCCCATATTTTTTATTACTTTATTGTCACTTTGCTTTTATGAGTCAGCCAGACAACTTGTTCAATAGCCCTGTGACTAATTTAGTGCCTTTTTTTCTACAAATAAGATCATTTAAGTGCTACTTTAATGCCTTGCGTTTGAAATCTTTGCTCCTTTGCTGCAAACTGTGCTCACGTCTTAGCTTTGATCTGAGTAAGATCACGGTGGGATTCATTCCTCTTCTTAATAAAAGTCTGTTCACCTCAGAATTGCTACAGTTGGCTAGACCATCTCTGCTTGCAAGCGGTCCAGCAAGAGCAGGTATGTAATGCTCTATATTAGAGATATGCAGGGAATCCATGGCTCCTTTGAGCCATACCTTGCTGTGAGCTATGGTAGCAGTTACCCTCCATTTCACGAGGTCTATGGTTTGATTTTCTGTTGTTTTAGCCACTTGTGCAAGCTGAAGGCAGGTGGGGGTCGGAGCTGAGCTGCGTGCAATGTTCCTGGCAGGTCCTTTGTTTCTCAGCCCGGAGGTGAATTTCTGTCCACACAGCTCAGTAATTCTTAAAATTGTGGGTCTGGTGGAAAGAAAATTTGGCTTGCCTCTGGCACTCTGAGGCAGATGTGGTGATACAAAACCAGGCTATCAAATGGTGGTACTGCATTGGACCTTTTCTTCTGAATGTCATTACAGACCTTCCCCTCACCACAGCCTTCTCAAACACACGAAAGCTAGCGTTTCCTTTTCAACAATTTTATTTAATGGTTAAATTCAAGTGTGTAGTCCAGGTGCTAAGTATAAATGAATTAATTCTGCTGCAGAAAAGTTGGGTTTTGGGCAAGTTGCATGACTGTGCGCATCTCTCAGTAAGACAAAATGTTGTGTGCTTTGGGGTGGCAAAGCAGGACTATAGTGAAAAGGAAATTCATCTTTCTTCTTCGGCTAACCCTCAGTCAGACATTTTTAAACTCCAGGACATCTCTCAGTCCTCCTTGGAGGTTAAAAACAGGAACACTGCTCATGCTGATATGTCAGAATAGCAAAACTACTTTGATGCTGAATTTGTTATACATGTCTTTGCATATTCCTATGGCTGAGGAGGTATTGTACAGGAGGACTCTTCTAACTCAAATAGAGACAAACTGAGAATAACTACCAGGAAGAAAACAATAACAGTAAAAAGGAGCAAAACCCACAGACTTTCCTATGAAGATAAAACCAATTAGCTACAGGTAAGAAATAGCCAGACAAGAAGTAAAACTCCCACACTCAGTTGTTAGACTCATTATTTCTTATGTGGGTGAGTAAGAATCTCTCCAATTAATGGATACCATAAAAGACGAAAGGGACAGAGCATAACAGTATCAGCTCCACTGAATTAGCTAACAATATTTGGTAGGAACTCACAAGGTGGTACTAAGTTTCGTAAACCCAGTATGCAAGTGAGTGTGGTAAAAAAGAATAAGGAATAGAGAGAAGATGAGGATGGTCATAATAAAGTCAAATAATTTTTAGAAACTGCTAAAGTGCATGGCTGAATGATATGCAGTCTTAAGATATGGGGGCTGAGGGTGGAGAAAGGGTGGTTTGGGCTTTTCTGAAAATAGACATGCATGTGTTAATACAAACACCCATACATTAATCTGATAGAGATTTCCTTTGTGCTCAGCCAGCATTATCTGGGTCACACCTCATGGGAAGCAGTAGGTCCTGAAAAGAGATCTGTAAGAAAGGATGAGTTTTGGCCCTATTCATCGACTCAGGAAGGCTGGGCTCTGGAAAGGGCCAAGCAGGGTAAAAAATCAGAGAACTTTCCTAGGAGTGGGAGAAAAAGAGGGCCAGGTGACCAGAGAGAAAAACGTCTAGTTACAAGGAAGTCACAGGAAAGCAGTGGAAATTTGAAACAGAAAGAAGGACTGAGGAGGAAGGTTAAAACCAGTCCAAAACCCTGCTCATTTTCCTATCTGAACCACCAAGTGGATGCTCAGCTGTAGCTCATTCACCCTGAATATGAGGCCAGAGAAGGTACTGGGGAGCACAGGCACCAGCAGGAGCAAAGCTTTCCATGTGGGAAGAGGGGCAGGGCAGATGTATTTCATATTTTGTCCCACCCGAAGGCAAGTGCTGACTCAGATGGAGATCCTGACTCGGTACTTCCCAAGATCCCTGCCACATCACTGCGTTGCGTTTTCGGAAATGCCCCACAGAGAAATGCACACAAGCACCTTGTCCTGGAAATGACAGATCATGCTGACAAATAAGTCAAAAAGAAGTCTATCCAGTATTAAAAGCATCTTCTTGAAAATTCTTCTTCTGTATTGTCAGCCGTTTTCTCACACAGTTTCAGAAAGTTTGTCAGAAAAGCCCCTTTGGAGTAGAAAATGACCTAGCAAAATTGAAAATATGTGAATTGATGTTGTACATGGTCTAACAAAATTAAAAATATGTGAAATGAGTGCTGTATGGATAAAAAGAGTGCCTAAAGCTATTAAACAATTGTAGAAGGAGGACAGACCTTCAGACTAGAGCTATTCCTTGGCTCTAGTCAGAGTCTAGAGATCAGACGGCCCTTCCCATGTCCTCAAAGAGCATCTCTGGTTTGAGACAAGGCTTTCAGTAGGTGGGTTCCACAGGCAGTCAAACATCACTTCTGTAAAAAGTACAAATGAAATTATATTTGGGTTTGTAATATTTTAAGTTTTTTATGGCATGTGAAATGCTTATTGGGAAGCAACTTCTATCACTGGATAGAAACTATTTAGCCGAAGTGGTAAATAGTAACTAGTGAAGTTACTTTTCATCTGAGACTCTGTTTTTCTCTGTGCAGGTTAAAAGATACCTGTTTTGTCCATCTGCGTATAGCTTATTTTGGAGATACAAGCACAAATGCATGAGAATTTCTTCTTTTAATTGCTGTTCTTTCCCTACAGTGTGTTCATGTAGCATTTGTGTGGTTGTTCTATACGTAATTTTAGAATTCATAAGAACTCTCTGAAAATGAAGAGCTAGCTTACTAAGACTAGTTCAAGGTATTAAAATGAATAATTTTTTCCATTTATATCCATGTCACCAGCTACTTGTGATACATACCATCTCAGAAGTATACCAAGCTATTTTTTGCAGTGTTCAAGAAGCAAGTAATTTTTACAAAGTCTTGGAAAAAAAAAAAGTTGCTAGATAGGCAACATGAACTTCACCAGCTAGGTGGCACATGTGGACTTTCGTCACTGCTTGTTTGTTTCAGATAAGAAATCTCAACAATTTGTTACTTCATACATCATTTTTCTTAAACTTCTCTGTTAATCTACGAACTAAGAGAACAAGCACATGAATGACATAGGGCAAATGACAGTATTTTATGTATGTTCTCCAAATCTCTGAAAAGTACTGTACACATTTTAAATTAATTGTTTTCTGGTATTTTAGGTACCTTAAGAATTTTGTCATTTATCAATAAATTATGGCCCTTCCATAAATTCACAGCCGTTTTATTCCAAACCTTCTACTGGGCTAAACGAGCGAAAGGACTCGTTTCATTTATTTGTAATCAAAACCAAAACAGTTTAGCTTTACAGTGAGTAATAAAATCTTTCCAGCAGTAAGTAAAAGGTGTTCCCTGAGTGTCTGGAGTGGCCAAAAGAGAAGCATGATTCAGGAACCAAAAGACTGCAAGGCTGGACCATCCAAATTAAATAGAGCCCATGGTATGTAGTGGGTTTCTGATGATGTGAAGCAACCCACATTCTTCATACTTCTCAAGACTGCATACCAGGTGCAAATGTGAGGAATTTTGAGACTATTTAGGGAAAATAAGAATATTCTCAGCAAATAATGTGAACACTGGTGGTTCTTTTTGATACAAAATCATGAAAGTACAGGGTCTATACTCAAGTCTCAACCTCTTCTATACTCTTTCTTTTATTAGTCATTTGTTTGTGCCCACCGCTCAAGGTAAAAATGAAAAAAAAGCCTTCTATTGATATCCAGTATCCAATTACCCAATTCAAATCACTTTTAAATCAAAAGGAATCTTTCCATTGACTTTTGTGAATTTTTAAATCAATCAACCTGCAACAGAAACCTCAAGCGGCACCAGCTGCACAAGGAATTATATACTTCAAGTGAACAGTATCCAACTGGCTTTTCACTAGAGATAGTAAAGAACTGCACATGGTCATTGCAATAAATTGGGTAAGACAGTTCTTTAGCATTTGTTTAGCCTGGTAGCCAAATTTTCAATTCAGGTAAGTATTTTAAATGTTAGTTGCACCACTCAATTTTGCATCATGGTTCCTTGAAATAGCATAGTCATGTAAATACAGCTTGAGTGGGGAGGAAATATTTTATAAATCCCTGAAAAGAAATTTTTAATTGATAGAAAAGCATTATCTGCATAGTGTTTCTGTTCAATGGTCCTTCTAAAGATGAAGCTAAAATGGGAAGTCTAAATTTGGTCTTATAAGAACATAAATCATTGACACCTACAGTCTTTGAGGATGCAGCCAGAAATCTGTGGAGGAGGACACAGGATGATAATG
Source organism: Aptenodytes forsteri (assembly GCF_000699145.1). Lineage (NCBI taxonomy): Eukaryota > Metazoa > Chordata > Aves > Sphenisciformes > Spheniscidae > Aptenodytes > Aptenodytes forsteri. Next base: position 2,611,319 of record NW_008794621.1, on the reverse strand, counting down.
CAGGGAGACATGAAAGTGGACTGAGGACAGAGTTGTGCATGCCCTAGAGGGAGAGACACCAGTGAGCAACATCTGTTGTTTGACCTTCAGGAGCCTATAAGACGAGTGAGTGTGGGGGAATTTCCTTACCACTGGTGACAATAACAGCCTGAGGATAACATGAAATCATGAGTTTTGGAATGACTTTCCTTCAAAGTGTCGTTGGCTTTGGGTTCATCGTATGTGATGATACACTTTTCAAGAATACTTTTCTGTGGAAATGATTATGCAAATAGATATATTTTATTGCACCTTGTTTGATAACATAGATCCAATCTGTGAAGAAGTACTGAGTGTCATTTACTCCACTTAATAGCACCTTCCAGAAAACTGCCAGCTCCTTCCAAGCATGATCCTATAGGCAGCACACTGGAAAGAATAGTGTATCCAGTCGTCAACACAGAGAGATCCTCAGCCATCTCCAAACAATATACTCCTGTATGTATCATTGACCGAAAACTGTATATTGAATCCCATGTGCATGCTGTGTATCTCCACGTACTCAGCAGACATATGACTTAAAAGGAGATCCAATTCTATACAGGACCTGATCCTGCGAAACACTAAATGCATGCAACCAAAAGGTGTTGGAGTGGCAATAACTCACAGCCCTGGGTTGATTTAGAGACCAGGTTTACCTGACTGGCTTGCTTTCTGTTTTGTAAGGTCAAGGACATCTTAGACCTGTGATTTTGGGGGGAAATCTTGCAAAAGTCACGTTTGCCTGTGAGGTAGCAATGAGCATGGAGTGGTGCAGGAAGTTCCTAACCCCTTTGTACGATGGGGAACTGAGCCCTCTTTTATTTTGATTTCCCTCTGGCATGATGTGACCACCATACCACAGCTGGTTTTGCCATGGATCAATAAATTACCCTGCTTACTTCTGCAGGGAAATTTTTGGCATAGACTTTCCTTATTGCTTCCCAGGAAGAGTTTGCTCACTGTGAGAGGGAACCTTGGAAAGACAAGAGTAAAAGAGGAAGCTGGAAGACGGGTGGCCTTATTTTGCTATCTTGCATCAGGACCAACCGCTACATAATGCACCCAAAAGTTGTATTTGTTGCTGTTGCTAGACCGTTATACTGCTCCTCACCTACTTCAACAGCCTACGTACATCCCATGCATTGCAGAAGTTGCTGTTATCACTTCTGTGTCCCACACAAGACAGCAGAGAGGTGAGAGTTTTTGCATGAATAGCTATTTTGGGCTGAAAATCCCACACCCATCTGCCAGGTTTGGGTTTTTCCCACCTCCAGACCTTTTTAGACTTTTTTATTATTCCTGTTTCCCACTGACCAAAAAAAACCCATGGTCACTCCTAGACTAGTAGAGGAAGATGACCGCAAGGACAGATTTGAGCTGACAACCTTCACCCAGGAGTCATGCAGGACTCAAGGGTGAAACAGCTGAACTACAGACTGTGGGCTGTGGGGGATATAACCTGCTCTTGAGTCTGGCCCTGCAGAGCCTGCACAAAGTGGGTTTATTGGCTATTAATTTTCCAAAAGTCTTCAGGGGAACCAGTAAAGCTGACATCCCTACCATGCAATACCAAGACAGAGTGGGCCCATGGATAAATGTCGTGCACAAGAGAATAGTAAATATCACATTTGTGACAGGATATACAACACTTCTTGGTTATACTAGAGTTTACTAAAAAGCCGGTGAATATACAGACAAGGGGGAGCCAAAATAGCATCATGTCCTTGGATCTTCAAAAGAATCTCAGCTGAGTCTCACCATAAAGCTACCAAAGAAGTTAAGCTGTTACATTACAAGAAAGTCCTCACATACATATGCAACTGGTTAAAAGATAAGAAATGAGGGGTAGGAATCAGTGAATGGTTTTTGCACTTAAGTAGGTTCAGTCATGAGAGGGCTTGCATGGGGCCTGTGCCATTTAACATAGCCATCAGCAATTTGGGGAACGGGGTGAGCTGTGAAATAATTTGCTGATGTACTAAGATATTCAGGATACCAGAGAGGAGGTCCAGCTGCAAAGAACTATTAAAGGACTTCAAAATACTGAGTGACAAGGTGATAAAATGACAGATTAAAATCAGTGCTGATAATATGCAGGAATAGAGAGTAAAGACAGAATCAATATGCTGCAGAAATGATGCATAAACCGCAGTGACTTTCTGAGACAATCCTGTCTTTTCTTTTAATTTTTCCCCTTATATATGCTGCAGAAATGATGCATAAACCGCAGTGACTTTCTGAGACAATCCTGTCTTTTCTTTATTTTTCCCCTAGATAGTAGATAATATCTTTTCACTCCCATGCATGCACAGCTATTAACTCTCTTCCTCAGGTTGCGTAGCTGGAAAAAATTGCACTGACCTTCAGTAAAAATGTCCAACGCTTCTGCTATGTTTCTCTTTGGAAATATTTAAGGCAGCCACTAAAATTCATTTCACACTTAAATTTAGCTTAGCTGGAAATGCCTTCCTCACTTGGCTATAGTGAGGAATGACATAGAAGAGGAGATCCAGGACTCCCATGGATGTGAGAGAAGAGATGACATGTTTTCATGTTTAAAGTCATTCACCTCATTTGTATGGTATACAACTGAGGGGAAAAAATGTGGTCTTGTGGAGGCTGATTTTTATGATGTTCTTCTCTAACACTATTATCACGTTAACAGAGCAAAGTGAGGAATGTTTAGTTCTGCGGTTTATCTTAAGCAGCCTGTAGAAATGGGTCTCACAGACTTACTGGGTAGGGAAGGACTACTAGGTAGGGAAAACTCAGGGGGAGGCCAATATGGGAAACAAATTATTTGGATTCCTTTGAGTGCTTAGGTAACTATGGCAGCACTGGTGAATCTCTGCAATGTCTGGTGTCACATTTAACATGAAAGGTCTAAAGATGCTTTTAAAATTTCCAGTTGGAAATAAGGACACTTTGAAATGAAAAAAAAAAACAAACAACCACCCTAACGAACAAACAAACAAACAAAAAAAAACCAAACCACCAAACTATTGAAATCAGAGTGTACAAACACATTTTGCCAGCAGTGCCAGCTGCTACTCCATCTCCCAGCTGCTCATGCCTTCCTTACTTCTCTGTCCCTGTTACCCAGCACTAGGATGAGAAGAACCTGGGAAATTATGTGACTAAGCAATAACCTCCCCCCAAAACCCCTGCTGTTTTGAGCCAGATTTAACATGGTAACAGCAGGAATGCATGGGACAACACAGCACAGAAAATGGCACAGGTTTGGGTACATGCAATTAAGGCAGGATGGATGGGTAAACGTTATTTCTGCTGGATGCATAGCAATGGCCTTAATTGTTTTTCCATGGACCCCTTTGGCAAGGTGTGGAAGGACTGTAGACTTTTCAGTTTATAGTTTAATAAAGTAGCTCCTAACCAGTCCTGGCTTTAAATTCAAAAAATAGAGTATTAATTTAAACAGGAGTAGTGGGGAGACTCACTGTCTCACTGCCAATGACTAATGAAACTTCAACCTTTCCTGTTAGGTTTTTCATTTTTCCTTCCATGGACCCCTTTGGCAAGGTGTGGAAGGACTGTAGACTTTTCAGTTTATAGTTTAATAAAGTAGCTCCTAACCAGTCCTGGCTTTAAATTCAAAAAATAGAGTATTAATTTAAACAGGAGTAGTGGGGAGACTCACTGTCTCACTGCCAATGACTAATGAAACTTCAACCTTTCCTGTTAGGTTTTTCATTTTTCCTTCTCTCTTTTCTCTTCTCTTCTCTTCTCTTCTCTCTTCTCTTTTCTCTTCTCTTCTATTCTCTTCTCTTCTCTTCTCTTCTCTTTCTCTTTCTTCTTTTCCCTTTTCTTTCTTTTCCCTTTTCTTTCTTTTCCCTTTTCTTTCTTTTCTTTCTTTTTCTCTTTTTTTTTTTTTTTAATAGAAGTTGCTACAGCTGGCTATTTTTTCTCTTTTTTTTTTTTTTTTAATAGAAGTTGCTACAGCTGGCTATGCTTCCCTGGAGGACAGCTAGTCTCTTTTAAGTAATACCTCATGAAAGAGCACGTGCACAGGACACATTGCCTATGTTAAATGCATACCGAGGCTTCTCATGCTTAGTCCTGGAATGGGAGAAATCCCACAGCATTATTATTTCACTTGCATCTCACATGCATGCGCATGTCTGTGATGAGTACAAACAAGAACAGCTGTTTCCTTCAAAATCAGTTTAAGTCTCAAGGATTACTGAGTCACTTTGTTATGACTGTAAAATGAGGATATGAGTGAAGGTGTCTTACACCAGGGGAGACAGCTGGGCCCATGGGAGTAGGAAAGGCTGCAACAATTACAACTAAACTCGTTGGGCTTATTACAACTAAACTTTGGGCTCGGTGGGGTGCTATTTCTGGAGCTTGCTGATTTAGCCAAAGTTCAGGGGGAGTTGGAGGTCCCATGTTGGCAGGAATCCCAAGGAAAATCTGCCCCATTCCTAGTCACTCCAACCAGTCTGCCCCCAGATAATTTGCTTGGTAAACCCCTGAGGACCTGAGAATTTGGAAGCCCCACCAACTCCCCTCCCCAAGCCCAAGCCCAAACCCAAGCCTCTGAGACTGGCCAAAGCCTGAGCAGCCCCAGGCTTCCAGCTTGTACCACTCGCAGAGAGCCCAGCAGATGGGCTGATCTAGATCTAGGCTCCATAACTTTGACTTGCAAAGAAACTTGAAAGTGTCTTTTATTTTAAATCAGAGTAACAACAAATTTCAAATTATCAATGCCACCTTATAAGCAAAATGATGTTTCCTCATCCAGATAGAAGCAGAACTTGAAGAGCTTGGGAATTTTAGACCCTTCTGCCAGAGTTCTTCAAAAACATTATCCATTCCCAAATCTTGGACAGGCAGAAGGAAATAAAATATGTTTTTATATATCTGGGCAGGGCCATCTTTTGTGACAACATAGAGCAAGATTAGCATTCTACTTTTCACAGAGATTCTGGTGAATAAATATGTAAGTACACTTTATTTATTTATTTATTTAATTTATTTAATATCAAATTTCAAAAAGTTTCCATTGAGAAATCCAAAGTTTTAAATAATATTCTGGTACAAAAATATAGTCCTTGAGATAAAAACTTCCATACTACTACCTCCAAATAAATAAAATTACATCAGACACATTTAAATTATTCAGGACAAAAAAAATACAGAACTTCTCAAAATCAGTGAGTTGAAGTTAAGTCAGTGCAATAGAGTTAGTCACATTTCATGGAATTGCTAAGTAGCCTGGCCTCCTGGTAACTTCAGTGCATAACAATAATTACCAGCAATTAATCATCAATCCCCTAGTTCAGAAAAGTGTTTCAGCATTTGCCTATCTTTAAGCATGTCTATTTGCTCAATTTGGATTTAGATATGCTTAGAAGTAAGCAGATATGAATATGTTTCCCTGAGTACAGAAAATTCCCGATATTGGTGCTTGCATCTCCATGCCAAATAGATGAATGTTGAGGATAATCTTACAACATCCATCTCTCAAGACAGCACCAGATGGAAAGCTGGGTACCGTGTCATGTCATTTCAGGATTTCCATATAGAAACTGAGTAAACGTTGCCTCATTCTGTATTTTCAGGTCAACAAACATATAACAGATAGACAGGATTTTAAGACAAAGTCATTTCTTATATAGTAGCAGGAGGTATAAATACTTTGATTGGTGTTTCTTTATAAATAATTATTTAAAATACTTAAATATTAATAAATAAATGTATAAAAACTCAATAAAAAGATTGAAACAAAAAAATGTGCATTATTAAAAAAAATTGCACAATAACTCAGTACAAAATTTCATATGATGTCATTAGCATTTGCACCTCCTCTGAGACTGGCTCCTTTTCCTTTTGATAGAAGTTGAAGTCTCCACCAGTTTTTGTAAGACGCTGAACAGCTCATTCACAGCTTTGCGTTGAATTTTCAAGTCACTCATCTGTTATAAGTAAGAAACAAACGGAATGAAGATCATGCCAAGAGCTATAATTATTTACCGATCACATCCAACAGGCTACACTGCTACCAGGGTAAACCAGATGGACATCTGCAGTTTCCAATTACTCTACTACCTAATTCCTGCAACAAAGAGCCACTTTGTCACAGGTTTTTGTTTTCCACTTTCTGTACTACTTAGCAACATGCCACAGACCAGCCATATTCTGTGAAACGGAGCTACTCTGTAGTTATTGCGATGATATATGAATTACCCACTAGCAGTTAACTCCACCGGTGTATGGGCTGCGGGCCTCTGCAGAGGTCAGTGGTTCATGCCATCGGCACTCACTCAATAAGCCAAGCGCCTCCAAAGCCTGCGGAGGCATGCTGTAGCCGGGCACAACTTTCCTACCTAATTTCCAAACCACAAACGGCCGTGTCAGTGGCAGCTCTGGTGGGCAGATGACACGGCAGTGCTGCTGGCACCTCTGTGCCAGACTCCGGCAAGACACGGGGAGGGCGGCCCCCCACGCTGACACCCCACACCGCAGACCCGCAGCAGCCCCTGCAGCTGGAAACATTAGGTTTTCCAGTGTGAACTGAGCCAGACGGGGGTTACCAGATGGGTTACCGAAGCATTATTGGCTTGAGTCACACTCAAATCTCAACTGGAAAATATAGTGTCATGAGCCTTGGAGGCAGAAGAAGAGCCTTACCTGAAGCTTTGACAGGTCCATGAGGTCTTTCATCTTCTTTAAGCCATCAGGAAGGCTTTTTTTCAGAGTATAGAGCTCCTCAGATATGTGCCTGATGTGTGCCTTTGACTTGTCAGTGTTTTCAAGCATTTCCAAGTACATGGAAACAATCTGGCTCAGGATGATCCTTTTTTCATTTCTCTGTTGAAAAATACAGTCAGAAAGAAAGGTCTATGAGTGCCCATCAGCAGGAAAATGAATGAAGCTAAAACGCAGCACGCAGGGGTTCTCACTGCCGCTTGAAACAGGATGATAAAGAAAATGCTGCAATCCATCTCCTGGGCTTGGCTGTACCTCAGCATCAGTTCATGGTGCAGTATAAAGCACCTTGATCCTTATGGGAAGCATTTTTATAGGGATTGTTTTCTCATTTCCAAGCTACCAAAGCAGCCTCTGCTCATGTTTGTTCTACCCGGGCTGGTTACGCTGGCCCTGGGAGCTGCTTTGTACCAAAAGTGCCCCGCAAAGCACCCGAGATGCTTTGTCATATCTGGTTCTGACTCACCTCTGTCCAGTTTATCAGTTTCTCTGTAAAAATAGGTCCACCGTCAGCTACGTCTGAATGACTTGAGTTCTGCAACAAAGAACAAACATATCTGTTATACAAACAATACTTATCACAAGGCAAATTTGCATTCTCTATTCAAATGAGCAGTAAAAAACAGATTTTTGCACCACTGGCCTATAGCTATTACAATGCTTTCACTTCTCTAAGCACCAGATCGCATTGGATGACTGCCTAGTACCAGAAACGGCATTAGTCTGCTTTTCAATGTCTTCTCCTGCTATAACTCATCTGAATAGAGACATTTAGCACCATCTATTTTACCAAACGCTCCTTGCAAGTTTTGGCATTGACAGCTGAAAATTAAACTTCATAAGCATAGCAAGTCAGATCTGAGCTTGGCATGTTTTCTGGTAAGTCGAAGTCCACCAGTATGTAGTCTGTGGCCTTGAATTTATCCAGTCTTAGCAAAATCTCATATGGAACAAGAACAAATTAACTTTACTATAAAACTACAGTTTGTAGAACTGGAGAATAGCCCAGTAGCTCATAGTCAGGCGTGGGGATATACAAGGTTAGTGGGCTACTGAGAGGCTCACAGGGACAGAGTTTAACCAGCAGATGTTAGCCACACACCGTGGCAGATTCTAGGAAACAAAGAGCAATACAATTCTCCTACCAAGGAAAGGTAAACTGAATCATTTCCTCTTCTCTGTGCGTCTTTTTTTTTTCTTTTTGTATACAACAGTCACTATTTCCTTTTTTGTCTGCTCGGTAATTGAAATACAGTGAGTGCAAAGGGAAAACTTGCAGGCTGACAGAAACCTCGTAGGCTGATTGGCTCCCCATGCTGAGCGTATTGCCAAACCTTGTTTTGCTGTTCTTCCGAAAGGTGGGGAGCACCTGCTGTGGGCCGGAGTTTTTAATGTCAGTGCAAGAAGCTCACCACGGCTCAGGATCTCTCCAACAGAGTTATAGATATTCTAGTGAGAATCTCTCTGATCTATGCTAATCACAAATTTAAGATATAATGCAAATTTTACAGCCAGTTTCCTATCAATCTGAAAACACTGAAGTATCACACTAGGCTTCTTTGTGTGATACTTCAGGGTGATTCTTTGACTACTAAATTTCAAGTTTCATATGCACAAAATTCTGATGAAAATAGAGCTGAAAATAGGAGCAGACTCTTGCAGTTGCTTTCATGCATTTAAGGAAAAAAAACCAACAAAGATATATTGAGAATAAAAGCTGTTAATTAGAAGTGACTCTATGGTAGATCTGTTATCTCTATGACTAATCCCAGCTGAAGTCAACTGTGAACTACTTTAATGCCTCCTAGATGAAGATAGGTGAATTAACATTACAGTATCAAGTTATCAAAATTCTGTCTGAAAAGAAGTAATATCATGCCAGATAACATTCCTGTGCCAGATCATAGTCACAGATATGGAAGCAGAATGGCTGGAGGATGCAAAAGAATAAACAGTACAAACCACTTTTGGGCAGCACACTACTACTACTACTTACTACAGTAAGTACCAGGTGCATTTGTTAAAGCAAAAGTTCTTCTCCATTTTGTTTATATAGCTAACTAATACTAAATCCCCCATTAATATTACTAACCTAAAACTAAAAAAGTGTCAGTAAATTGCATCTGAATAGAATTGAATCAAGATTCATTCTTTCATCATAAATTCATTAAGATTTCTTGTTATAAAACATTCCATGTAATCAAAGGCTGAATGGAGCTAGGAGAAGCTCTTGTGAAAGGAGGAGTGCCCCTGAAATAAATGCAAACTACTACATTAACTATGACTATTGAAAAATTGAATCATGTTAGTGAAAGAGGTTAGCAAAACCAAAGAAATTGTCCATATTTTTGTTTAAAAAAAGGTACAACCAAAAAATGTGTTCCATGGTTACCCTCTATTGGTACACATTGAGTATGTCAAGCAGTGCTCAAGTCTGGACTATATCTAAAGCAGAAGGAGAAGAGAAATGCAGCAGAAGACCATACTTACAAAGTCAGCTTTCAGTTGGTCTATATCATTTTGAAGTTGAGCAAGAATTAAGCTATTTCCAAAACGTCCAAAATAAATCATGATGACAGACAGAACAAACAAGCTGTAGGTCTGGCAAGTCATTTTCTTGGTGATGGTTCAGTTAAAATGCTCGGATAAGTTCTGGGAGATGTCAGTTCTAAGAGCAGTGAGCTTAAACTTCTAATAGTTAAATCTTCTATTAGAAGAAAGTAGACGAATGAACATCATCTGCCTGTCAGTGGTATTTATACCTGGTCTTGAATTTTTTTATTTCGTCATCACAGGCTATGTATATTTAGACTAGATAGTGTTAGATAAGAACCCTTCGTTTTTGGCTAATAAAGGGAATCCCTCGAAAGCATCTTTCTTAAAGCATGGTCCTGGAAAAATTTTCAGTGGTTCGTCAATTGGTAACATTTACGTGGCAGATTCTGAAGTTTCTTTTACACGTGGTTGGGGAAAAGGGGGAAATTATGATAATGATTGAGGAGTATGCATTGTGGCTCAAGCATATGCTTACACGCTATCTGAAAAAAATCATATTGTGTGGTTAAAGGGTCAGTGTAGCAGTCAACTCATTTCTGGTATTCTTTTAAAGTAACTACTGAGATTGCCATGGCATTCTTCAGAGTCACTTAGAGATCTAAATGTTCTCCCTACTGCTGTCCTTTTGTGAAACACTATTTGCATTCTTTCCATGGTCTAAAGTGCATTTCTGCCGCTTTCTCATTCTTCACCTCCAGATTCAAAATAGACTCAGGGAAAATGAGGTTCCAGATGGATGCAATGATGCATCATGTTAAATTCCTCTATGGTTGTCTACTATCTGCAAGAGCAGAGTGTTTAGTACTCAAGACACTCATTTCTGCTTGGCAATAATTAAAGTTTCCCACCTGCCCATTCTTTTGCACTTACGTGTGTAGAATATCAAAATAGAAAGCCATGGATGAAAAAAAGCCCAGCTGAAGAAGACAGACAGGATGGTTTCCAAGTGCATACAGACCCCTGAAACAACTGTATTGAGGATAGCTGGGGAAAAGGTTTTTGTATAGGAACTGAACTCTGCTTTGATGGATATCATGGGGAAAGATCTTACTGTGAAGAGTCTTATGAAGAAATCAGAGTAATTTTAGGCTGTAGTATATGTATGCAGGGTAGGCAGGAGCCTACAAGGGAGAGAAAGAAGGAGAAACGGAGAAAGAAAAGAGAGAGGATCAAGAAGAGGGCACGTGGACTCAGTTCACACAGACTGCAGCGGAGGATGTCTGTAGCTCATCAGAAACAGTCGACAATTAAACTGGCCCCCACAGGTATGATTTGAGCTCTCCAGCACAGCCCCAGATGGCTCTTTGGGTGTTCCTTGCAAGAAGCTGGCCCCTTCCCCAGCAGCACCTCCTATTTCAGCAAATGACCACTAATGCCATCAAATATTTTTCATCTGCAGCTTGAAAAAGGACCTCCATCTGTGGAATATATCTAGCCTACTACTAGCATGGCAAACAGGGAATTGCGATTTCGCAGAGGCAAGAAACAAATTTCACCAGCAATCGCAGGCCCAAAAGCTGCATGCTAAAACTCCTTGGGAACAGCAGCGTAGACAGATGGCACATGTCTCACAACAGGTGCAGTACTGCACAAAAATTAGGGCTGTAATCTGCTTGGGGTAGTAGCACTATGCAATGCCCATGTTCCTAAGCGCCACATCTACACGTCTTTTAAATACCTCCAGGGATGGTGACAAAATGAAGGTCCCACCAAGATTCAAAGTGGACTCACAATTCAAAGTGGGCTCACAAATGTCAGCACACTGAACAAACCTATTGTTAATGTTGAAACATTTGGATTGCTTTGCAAGGCAAGCACAGTCAAATGGCATGTTGTGGCACAGCTAAATGTAGTTTTATACATACAGGAAAACCAAGCATATTTTACAAGGTGGGAGATACATGCTGAGGCATGTCGACTGGCCATGAGCCTATGGAGCAATTCTTTGGCAAAGTGTTGGAAGGGAGATGTCAAGTGGCAGAAGGAAAATGATTCCTGTTACATATGGCACTTGTTATGCTGTCAGAAACATACAACTGGAAGAGGGACTGGGTCATCAAGCCCAATTTTTGCCATTATAGGTCCTAATTTGACCAGTGCTTTTCTGTTGAATTACTAGAGAATGTGCAAAGAAGAGCTGCAAGTAAGGAGTTTGGGAGAGATTCTTTACTCAAAGAGCTCAGTCTTCTTAACATGTTGAGGACAAATCACAACACAACCGAACACAACTAATTGCTGTAATTATCCAGCCAGGCAGAAGATGTAATTCCAGGAGCTGAAAGATTAAGTCAGTAACACTGCCCTCCTCTGCAGAGAACTATTTATCCAGAGTGACTGCGCTGGGTTAGACTGCCTTGTTAAACCTGTCAGACACACATCTCATCCACAGCAGGCTGTACCTCTCAGTTGACCTCCCTTTGGTCTTCCATTACTACTAAACTTTTAAGAATAACAGGAGGATGAAATATGAGAAAGAAAGGATTTTTCCAACTCAACTTTTGTTGATACTGCTTAAGGTTTTGGGGGTGTATATGGCTGATTTTATCACTAGATCTCCTCACCTTTCAAAGAAGGCCACTGTCAAGCATCCAATTTTGCAGGTAAGAAAATGGAAGCACAGAGCAATGGGATGATTCATGATCATTCAGCATCTAGGAAAGGCAAATCTAGGAACACAAACAGGGTCTCCCAGTCCCATTGTGGTCCTTTGCCCACTAAGCAGTGCTACGAGTAAGCATGCCTCATAAACTGAGGCAAGAAATTAAGCAAAGAGCAAAGAAGAAGAAAGCCATGACGTCTGGCTCTGTCATGCTATCTTCTGAGTGCAGGTCTGACTTCCAGGTACCCTCTCCTGCCTGTGGAGGCTAGATTCAGGTCTTCTACTCATCTCCACATTCAAATTCTCACACAAAGGGTTGAATGTTCTGTGGTAAATCATCAGCTGGACAGAAATGTATTCTAATACAGAAACATAGGATTCCTCTTCCAAATCCTTTACATGTGAATAAATGGTACCATGTTAATGTTGACATGCTCGTCTCATAATGTTCTCTTCTATTGACACACACCATCACCTCTCTCCAAATCATTTTTAAACTAGGAAACAGCCTACAGCAGATGGTCAGAACATGAGGGTCCTTAAGTCCCAGGAGTCCTGCCACCTCCCAGCCCTGTTCTGCTTCCCATTCTGCCCAAAAGTGATGAAACAGATCACCATTGTCCAGTGTATGTCTTGTTGCCCGAGAACCGTGAACAGTCAGGTTGTGAGGAAGGCTCAGGTTCAGATGGCTCCTCTGCACTGCCTTTCCTGAGCATCAACATAGTTACAAACAAAATAGGGGGTATCCTGCAAATATCTGCCCTTTACTAGACAGAGAAAAGGGCCTAAGAGCATCCAATTTTTTATCCATGTTCCTTAGTAGATATCTATTGAGTGCATGCTGGAGGGGACTGAACACTCAGTACTAACACAAGCTCTTTGCCTGAGCACTAGTCCTGATCTAGCTGAAATAGATGCCAGAATAGTATTGAAAAGTCTTGTGCTGCGCAGAATTGGAGTGGTCCTTCTGTGTGGCTCCATAGTCACAGCTGGACTGTCATCTGTTCCAAACACAGTAGGAAATGAAACCAAGGCATTTTCTCATTTTGCTGCCTGGAAGTCATCTGACTCTTCATGCAAAGCAGAGGTTTCACACCCTTCTGTTCATACAACACCTTACACCAATTACCCAATGATGTCCTTGCAAAGTCATGTCAAATTTCACTATGACCACTGATTAAAGGGTTTTCCCTTTCATTTTTTGTTTTACGTGTACTCCTCAGCATGCTGGCTGAGTGGTTAGTAAGGAACTGCCCTTACCAGCCCAGCAGATCTCTGCCAGACTTTAGTTTCTCTAAAACTCAGTGGCTTCCTCTATTACCACTGCCCAGGGTTGGAAAACCCTCTCTGAGTTGTCATTCTGACCTTATATCACACTTCACTTCTTAGCCTTCCTTTCCTATAAAGCAACAGAAATAATTCCTTCGGTTCCCCCTTCACAATGCTGGGGGGCGGGGGGGGAGACTGTAGGGGGTTTAAGCGATTAAAGTTTGCATACACATTGTACCAGTGCTATGTAATTACTAAATATTGTTACTCATATTACCACTATCTGCAAAGTAGATGTCTTGATAATCAGGATTCATGACTTTGCAGCTGACCCTTACGAACACACTGTAAGACTAACATTTTTCCCTACCACAAAAAAAACCCACCGCTCTCCTACAGATACAGATATGTTTCATCGGTGCTACACATCATGGAGGATGTAGCTGTCTACTCCTTGTGACCACCGGATCTCTGTGATTTGGAGGATGTTTCCAATGATCATTAGGGATACTGTTGGCATAAAACAGCTACTTTGTTTTATAAGAAAAAAATTTGGGGGCAGGGGGAAGTTCTGAAATTCTCAAAACAAACTGTTTTGATGTTTTTCTAAACAACATACTCTATCCTGCCCACTCCAAGCACTTTTTGGAAATGCTATTGTTTGAGAGAACTGGAAAGCCAGTTTGTACCATCTGAAGTATGACACAAGGAAGACCCTTTGGTCTCCATTACATACTCCTGTCTGCACGCAATTGGCAATGGGAAAATGTATATTATTGATCCCTCTTTCCACTCACAAAATTCTCACACACATTAGCTGCTGAGTCTTCCAAAGGAAGGGAAGGAAGAGGAAACTAACACCCGGTGGTGTTAGACATCTAGAGAGACAGATGTCCAGCTAGATAATGAGCTGATGGGTACAACTTTAAGTGATTAGAGTGTAAGCTCAAAATTATTAAAATCATGGTACCTTGACTGACATAAGGCATCTGTTTCATACTTCCCTTCACAATTTCAATTTGGTAACCCCATGCGGGATGGAAAAAAGTTTATAGGTTGGGAAAACCTTTCTCCATAAAATACTAATAATTACTTTCTGAATTAGTAAGAGGAAATAACTGCCCCCTCATGGTCTGAGTACTCATCCATCCTGTAAGTAAGAGTTCAAGCTTTTGCCTTGCCCAGGAAGAAAAGGATAGCTGTGAATAGCTGTTCTGGGCTGGCCTTTCTCACACACTGTTGTGGACTTTTTGGCCACTCCTAACTGTATGACTATCAGCTCTGTATTGTCTAGAGACTCCAGTAATAGCATAATGTGAATATTCAGGACTCGTGTATGGAGATGATAACAAATATTTTTCTCATAACATCTATCCCCATTAACAGCAGTTAATGTCCCTGCTTATAAAAATGAGCATAATGGTGTCTCCCTTCCCTTTCCTTGAAAGACTGTTGAACTGATGTGTATGAGGAATTCTGAGACTGGACAGAGGGACCTATAACATATGTTTTCTCATTGCTGATTGTGCATGGACAGCAATATGTAATGGAGACCAAGGGGTCCTCCTTGTTTCTTGTGCCATATTTCAGTTTGGTACAAACTGGTTTTTCAGCTCTCCAAAAAACACAGTCTGCATGTATGAACGATTAAGAAGCTGTGAGTTACCAGTGGGAGGTAACCATGAGAAAGGGAGATGCAATCCTAAAATGCTATTTTTCTTGTAGTGAAGTATGGAAAACTATGATAGCATTGTAGAAGACGGTAATGGAAAAACACGGTGTGTGTTTTTACTCTACGCTTCTACAGTTCGGAGTCTTTTCACATATCCAACTCTGGATTAAAATCTATTACCCATAAAATAGAAGAAGATTGCAAATCTTATTCAATTTTAGTTTAAG
Organism: Aptenodytes forsteri; assembly: GCF_000699145.1. Lineage (NCBI taxonomy): Eukaryota > Metazoa > Chordata > Aves > Sphenisciformes > Spheniscidae > Aptenodytes > Aptenodytes forsteri. Next base: position 2,596,243 of record NW_008794621.1, on the reverse strand, counting down.
TCCGTATCAATGGAAAAGCAGCACAACTGTTGGCACAACAGCAGCCCAAAGTATGGCTAGCGTTGCATAAAATACCTCCTGTGCTACAACCGCAGAGTGTCTATGGGTTTTTCCACATAAAACCTTTCATTTTCACCAGTTCTTCTTCATTCTTCCAAGAAGAATAAAACACTTACTCTTGAAAGTTTTCTGTTTTCAGCACCATAATATCCTTTGGAGGTACTGCCAGTTCTGAGCATTATATCATGTTTCCTTTTTAAAGCCCCAGCTTCTTGTCTTATGTGATTTCATGAATCTCAGGGTTTATTTCAGAGTTTTGGGGTTGGGATTTTTTTCTAATCACTGTTTAATCATCATGGTTGCAGGGAAAAGATTGAAAACAGGAACTTCTAAAAGCATAATAAGGCAAATAGAAAAAATTACAATTTAAACGTAATTGTTTCAAGGTCCTTCCTAAAGACTTTTGAACTACTTCCGCCTAGGCTTTGTAGGCACCAGCGGCACCTACAACATTCATACTGTTGATTTTTAATGTTAACCAGGCAACGTTATCAATCCAATGCTATCAGTACAACATACTGAATTCAGATAAGGCACTTCACGCCTTGGTGGGTGTAAAGTCTTCTACAAAATAAAGATATATTTTATTAAAATAGTTCTCCCCAAAGTGATCTTCCAAGGTTTTCTAATTCTTCCCTAATAGCCCTGCTATTCATAAGGCCAGCACGCTAGTATTTCCATAACCTTTTTCCCAAATATTTCCATTAGTTTTAAAGTAACATTTTAATTCACTTAAAGAGAAATAATTCATTAAGAAAACAATTACACTGTAATTTGGCCTGTGTTCTGTGGTTCTGACTTTCTGCTGTTTCCTGTGAATATATATGTGTATTTCTACCTTTGCTGTACATTAATAGATAGAAAAAACATCACATGTTTTGCTCACAGTGTCTTTCCCCAATTCCCAGTAAATGAGAGCATGTTTTCCTCTATATAACTCTCCATCCAGAGAGACCTCTGGTATTTTCACAGTCTGCTATTCAGTTTTATTTTCATAGGACAAGATCCACCTTCAAAAGAAGCCAAAAAGCCATCTGAACTTCTGCATCCACGTATCTGTGATAATACCTCACGGCGCCTTTTCAAAAGGACCGTGTTATTTTTAAAGAGAGAAGACCAAGGGATGCTAGTCTTGGATCAGCTGTCAGTTTCAGTTTGTGCTGAGTGAATCCAGTCAGGGGACTCCATTGACCTCGTCACAGACCAGCTTGCAACCTCCCGAAATAGCAGGGACTCTGCTGAAAATTTGTTGCAGGTTGGTAACATTGGAAATCACAGCTCTCCGATCAACATAATACTTTCCATACATTCTCAATACTATATCCAAATGGTACTTTTCAGACTTTCAACCTGTCGGTGAGCCAGCCCCACTCATCTTCCTCCCATTATGTTTACCAAATTTTCTCCGCGTGTTGGGTTTTGTGATTCATTCCTTCTCCTTGTGTTGATTTTCTGCATTGTGGGCTTTTATTTGCGTTGGAGTTTTTTGGTCTAGTTCTTAGCAAGGAATTCAGGTGCCATTCAAGTTTTCGTTGTACAGTCGCATTTGTTTTCACAGTTTAAGTACCTTTATCGTACAGACACATTTATTGTTAGAAATTAATGTTTACGTTTAAGTTTGGAGGAAAACACTAGTGAAAGAAATCCTGTAATGCTTTAATTTCTTATTGAATATTCTAAATTGAAATGTGAGCATTTTGGGGGAAAGTCTGGTCACTTTCACGTTATCCCTTACACAATTTATAATAGTTAAATATCATGTATGTACGTGCAAACACAAGTGTGTAGGTGTGGGCATCTGTTGGAGGCTAACTCAATGATCTATTTCAAGCATCAGTAAGAAAATATCCATGAAATGTTTCAAATCAGCCTACAGAGTGGGCATTTTTTGTCATAACCATTTGGAAACATCCACAGGAGGTTTCCTAGCAGAAATCTGCTGCGTGATGCAATCCTTTCTTCTAAAACAATCCAGGAGACAGTTTGGTGGGGGTTCCCCTTGCCCACCATTCTCTTCAGTGCCATTCATAATTGTGTGACTAAGCAAGCCAGTCATCTTTACTCACAGAAAAAAGCAAAGCAGTATGCAGATTTGGTCCTACCTGTTTCTGTCCAGAACACTTATGATCACACCAGAAAGTCAGGCGTACAAGCAATCCATCCACAGATGACATTTTACTTAGAACTGGACTTCTTGAGATCAATTTGCTTGCAAAGACTTTCCAGTTAGATTCAGAATTTAAAGTGAAAGGAGAAATATGTAAGACCTTTGCTTTTCAGTAGTTAAGAAACAAAGAAGTGCTTCACACCCTAAGTACATTTCCTCTTCATCTCCACAGGAAATAAGGCTGCTTATAGAAGAGCTACTGTGGGTCGAGTGTAGATGCGCTTTATTTTAAAGTCACATATCTTCTTTTTTCAAAGGCCTGGACTAACAACTATAAAGTGCTCTGAATGGACACCCTCTAGTCCACTTTAGGCAATGTAAAGATTTAATTAGCTAGTAATAAATACTTAAAAGACCAAGAAATGAGAGAACTACGTTTCTGTTGCTTTTTTGAAGAGACTAATGAGTCTCTGCCCCCAAAACTCAAATAAAGCAAGTTTCTAAAAAGACAATAAAACAAACAGATGTTGGAGAAGAACAAAATACAATCTCAAGTAGCATACTTTAAAGTAATAAAAATGTAAGTACCATGGCAGGTTGGGTTGCTAATCTTTTTTCCTAAGGAAACAAAACCTATGCAGTTTCTGTAGCTGTCAGTTCCTTCCTCGTCAGTAACTTTTGAACAGTCAGCAATTTGATCCAAATTTGAGAGACTCAAAAGTCTCACAGCTAATTTAGCCCCTGCTAATTTCATTAAAATTCACAGCTAAGCAACAGCAAGGTTGTTCTACTAATCATGGACCACGTGTTGATACTTTAAAGTGACTATATGAGTTAATTACTGTAAAGAGGGGAATAGCTTTCCTAACACAGCTATTTGATTGTTGTGAAAGCATATTCATTCCATCAATTACTCACGAGTTTGTTAATATCTAGGAAAGTCTATATGACAGTTATGAAGAACTTCCAAAACTTATGAAAAAGAGTTATGAAAGAAACCTTACCCTCCTGTTTAAACTAATCTTATTGTTTCATATTAATGTGTACAGGGCTCTGGACTCTTACTTCATCCTTTTTTTCAATACCTCTGGCTTGCCACATCAGCCTATTCTGTGCATATCTGTGCAGCAAAATTGAAGGAGAAACTGTAGCATGTGCTACCATAGCTAGGGTTGTTTTATTTTAATCTAGCTAGTGTGGATATCAGTAGCAAAGAAGCTATGATACACCAGGTTTTGGCTGTGGTGTGCTATCTCTATCTCCACGTACACAGGCAAAGTACAACAGTCCTTTCAAAGCTTTGCAAAAGCAGATATACAAGTTGAATTTCAATTGGAAAGGGCTCAGAGTTCAGGCACACTGACTCTGGTTTCCATCAGCATGCTTGAAATGCTCTCCCCTTTCCATAAGAGATTTTTCTTTGGAAAACCAGCAATTCTAGTTCGATAGTTCCTAAAAAAACACCCAAAGAAATTTTAGATTAGCTAATAATTTTTTTCCCTCTCATGTAAAGTAAAATGGCTTATCAGTGAGATCTTCTACATTAGTGTGCCATTTGTTCTACGGATGGGAATTTAAAACCAGTCTCCTGATCATCCCCACTCACCGTACTTTGAGTTGCATTTGGGAGCACTCTTGGAGCCTGCAAAATGAGTTCCTTTCAGATAAAATAAAACTGGAAGATGTTTTCAGAAACTCACTTGATGTTCTCCAATTGTTAACAGGAGCTCAGGCCACAGGACCAGACTAGAGCTAGTTCAAAATAAACTCAAAACAAACGCAGTGTGGAAGTTGGATCCTCAATGCCAGTTTTTTTAACTTACAGATCTGCTCCTATAGCATTGCTCCTTTTGCTAATGAAGACATAAGATGTCTTGCAATAATTTCTGATATCCTATTTGAAATGCTCAAGCACGAACGTTGAATGGTCTAAGCAATGGGAAGCGGGAAATTAAAATGTTGCTTGTATTAGACCCTGAACCAGAATGATCAGGCACAAGTAGACAGATAGGTGTACAGAAATAAATATTTGTGAAAGAAGCAATTAAATATTTAAAAGTAGTCATGAATCTTCTCATACCTGGGTACACATGGAAACCTATTAAAAAAAACTATAATTTCTGGCATTGCATCTTGAATTACACTCAAAAGAGGCTGTGGTGGGATGCATCAGTTCCTCCTCTGCTTCCAAGGAAGTCTTTGCAGGGACCGTATGTCAAGGAGTCAGCGATAATGAAGTGTTGATCAGCTGAAGAAGGAATGGATTCACGTTGGTTTTCTAGTCGCCTCGAATCACAAGGTTATGCTTTGTTGATATTCACAGGCTTAGGAAGTCTGTAGGTCTTAGAGTAACTCCAGAAGTGCTGCAGAAATAATAAAAATGAAATAGTGAAGTAGCAGACATGCCTAGAGCACAGACAACAAAGTTTAGGAAAAGGAGAAGTAAAAGCAAGGCTGATGAAGAAATTTTGTGTGTCACAGAAGGAACCAATAGTCAACTGAAGGAATATCTTGGAGAAAACAGAACGGGCTGGGTAAAATATCATAGTAAAACACATTCCTCTGGAGTCATGTAAGGTGTCCGCTATCCAATCCCCTGGTTGGATAAAGACAGAATATAATAAAATACAGCATGACTGAGAAGGTAAGTGCTACTGGGAAAGGTATCATTATGGTAGATGTTAATTCTCTGAATAAGGCTGGATGTTGTTACATGAGTTGTAACTTTTCAGTTAAACAATGATATTTTCATTTCAAAAAGAAACATTTTGAGAAGTTAAAGGAACTAATCAGTGGGTCTGAAGGTAAAGGTAAACATGAAGCCAGACTGGAGTTTCTGCAAGTCAGAAGTGCAAAATTCTTTAGAATTTAGAATTTCTTCTTAGTAAAGAAGAAAAATATGACAGACAGGAGCGTAGGTCTGCTGAAGAGGACCTGGAAGTGCTGGTGGACAGCTGAACGTAAGTGCATTTCATCTTTGCAGCAGCAAAGGCAAACGGTATCCTGGGCTGTATCAGCAAAACTACAGCCAGCAGGTCACAGAATGTTCTCTCTCCCATTCTGCTTGGCACTTGTCAGGCCACAGCCAGTATAGTGCATCCAGCTTTGGTCCCCCCAGCTCAAGAGAGACACTGAAAAATAGGAGAAGGTTTGTACAATGGCCTTCAATGTGTGATTGGAGGGTTGGAGTCTTCTACTTATGAACAAAGACTGAAGGAATTGAGTTTGTCCAGCCACAAGATGAGGAGGTTCGGGGCTATCTAACCACAATCTTCCACTACCCAAAAGGTAGTTACAGAGAAGATGGAGGTACTCTTTTCACACAGATGCATGATGACAGGACAAGGTGCATCAGGGGGATCTTCAGCATGAGAAAAATTAAACATCAGAGTAGGTTGCCCAAAGAAGTGGTGGAACCTACCTTCAAGTATTCAACACTCTGCTTGACAGGGCCCTAGATAACTTAACCCAAGGCCCCACTTACAGCAGAAGGTTGGACCAGGTATCTCCAAGTGTCCCTTTCAACCTGGTCTTTTCTATGATACTATTCTGATGAAAGCAGCCAACCCAACAACCTCCTCAAGAATAGCAGGAATACAGCAGAGCCCTGAGGGACAGAAAGAAGGACTGATCAGCAGTGATAACTGCATCTTGGATGTCAAAAAGGGGTGCGAAAGAACTTCCTGAATTCACACCAAATCGGTCCACGTAAAAACAGAAGTAGAAAAACAGCAAATCATGCCATCCTCATGTAAACAACAGGAGCATAAGGAAAGAAGTGAGGTTGGTACAGGTTAAGACTGGACTGGATGACTGTGTACATTGTAGCCCAAAAATTACATAGACAATTCATCTCAATTTTTAATATGGACAGGGACATTAAGAAGCATTAGTGAATGTAGTAGGTGAGCAAGATCATTTTGAGAGTTGCTGACACAGAACACGGAAGCAAAGTCAAGATGACTTATAGCAACAGGAATGAAAACAATCTCCTCTAAGACAAAAGCAGAAGCAAGAAGGTAGAGTTAAAGGTTCTCCCATCAAGGAAACAAGCCGAATAAATGGGCACATAAAAATGCATCTGCAGTAGGGAGAAATTTTAATCAATCTATCAAATGAGTGGTAGCACTTTCAGATTTGAGAACAGCAAATGCAATAACTGTCATCAACAAAAGGAGAAATAAAAAGCAAGGCAGAGAGAGACATGTTATCTGACAACAGTGGTATGCAAGGCTTTAGAACAAATTATGAAATAATCAACCATTAAAGACAAGGAAGGGAAAGAATAAAATGCAGCCTGCGTTCAATCAGAGGCAGATTGAAGCAAGAAGAACTTGATTTACTTGAGGATGGAATTAATAAAATAAAAGAAATGTGACTGTGCAAGTGCCAGTCCAGGTGTGTGGCTTCTAGTCAGAAGAAGCTGGGAGGGCATCCTTTGGAGGAGGAGAACGACCCCATGGTGCCACTGCTCATCACAGGAACCATCGAGGCAATGCTGCAATGGAAATGGACACTGTGAAGGTTAATTGGGAAAGGTGTTTCCAAAACAGGGAGGAAGCGAATAATGCCAATGCACAGCTGTGGGTTAACCCTGTGCTATATAGATGAGTTCAAACTAGAAGTGGTCCAGACAAGTAGATAGCTCCTGTTTTATAAAAGAAGTCTAGAAGAGTTTGGCTTGTTCAACTTCAGAAAAACAAAGGCTGAGAGAAGATGTAATTGTTATCTGAACTACATTAGAGTGGGAAAACAGCAAATTCAGTAAGTCATGTAAGCTAACATAATAAACTGATACTGGACAAAATGGCTATAAACTGGCCGTGGGTAAATTTAGACCAAAAGACAGAAGACTTCTGGGAATCAGAGCATGAGATTCTGGAACAGCCTTCCCAAATGAACAGGGAAGGATTCATAGGTATAAAACTTCTTCAAAGTATCTCATTCCACCCCTGAGCTCAGTATCTGGTGGATGCAGCTTATAAAAAACTGTACAGTTTCCATTTACAGTCTTAAAAGTGATCATTTATATCAATTGGTCTGGTGAGTGGCAGTTTTATTGCTAGTTCCAGGCAAACTGGAATTCCTGATTTTAGTACTGAGGAGCAAATCCTTGTTGTGCTTTCTTCTGTCTGACTGGACAACCATGGTGTTTCTTATAAAGTCACTTTTGAAGATGAACTGCAGTCTAGGTGATTTTTTTATCTTGCCTTTCATGAATGGGATTGAACTGATATCTTTAATGTCTTGTTTTTACCAGAGGGCACATTTTCTTATAGCTCTCCTTTAAATCCTTTGCAATATTCCAATGTTTCCAAAAGTTGGAGCAGGCTCAGAAAACCAATAGTGAAACCACATGCAGAAGTTACAACATCTTCCTGCTTCATCTCAGCAGTCCTCATTCATGGACGAGTTGAGCACCTATATTCACTCTTTTTGCCATAGTACAACATGGGCAGCTTATAACAATTCTTAAGTCTTTTTACAGCCACCAAAACACCCATCCTAAAGTTTGGATCTGGGAAATATTCTTTACTAGATTGTAGCCATCCAGCACATCAGTGTGACCTCTTCTCTTCCATCTATAAAACCTCCCCCAAAGATTCACTTTATTTTCCTCTGTATAGAGGGATAAGTGCCAGGATCTTGCTTTCTGTGGTCTGAAAACAGATTGTGCTGAACATATCTATCAGATGAGTGTGGTTATTATCAGTGAGCTATTCGCCTCAATCATCCTTTGGTATCAGCAGGGGATGCAAGCCCAAGCTGCTTATCTCAGAGAGGCCGAGCCACTGACTCAAATCACAGCCCTGCACCCGATGCTGCGCCCCCTCTTTGTAGCCATTTGCAACCCTGCAATTTTCTCCAAGCTTTGAATGCCCTTGGCTTTGCTCAAGTGAAATGGGAAATTTTTCTAAAAACCCCCCAACATTTCACAGAGCGAGAAACCCACTCCCATTCCCGTGCTGACGTCAAAGTTGCCCCAAAACGCCAGAAATAGCCTGAAACCGAGAAGCAGCGCAGCCACCCCATCACCATCCACGTTGCGGCTTCCCTTTGCACAGGGGAGGAAGGAGAGAGCAGGGGAGCCTCCCAGGAGCAGGGCAATGCCTGGTACCCGCCTGAGAAACTCCAAATTGATGGCTAGCGTGGGCTACCCTTCTCCAGCCGCCACCGCAGTTGTCCACCGGCTTGGGATTCACATCTGCAAGACCTCACAGGGTGGCGTCGTACATGAAACACTCTTTCCCCTACTGCGGGTAGAAAAACAGACTGCCTTTTCCACTGACAGCATGTGGTTTCTCATTCACAAAAAAAATTTTTTCCTCACATCTAGGAGGCTCGATTGTAAATAGTTTTATCAAGTGACTAATTTACCGCACCTGTGGTTTATCTCTGTAAGCTTTCTTCATCACTTGGAAAGTGCTACTGGTTATTCCCTAATCGTTATACAGGAACAGAGAAAACATTTACACTGACATGACAAAATTTGTCTAGGAGACGTCAGTGGGTTCTTCGCTCGTGGTTAGGGACCATGAGCTGGGCTGGCACAAACCACTTCTTCTTTTGTGCGGGGAGGGAGAAAACAGGAAATAATTGATGATGCTTTTATTGATGATGGACATGGGCTACCAAGCTTCATCTGTGACAATAAAACCACCGTGGTGTATTTTGCTGCTAGCTACTGCTCATTGAATCTTTAGGAGAAACAAGCAAACAAAAACCCTCTCTGCACCTTTGCTTCTTCAAGGAAGTTATTTCCTTCTCATCAGCTCGGTCGAAAGCATGGTTGCACCATGAGTACCAAAATGACTTAAACGAGCAGCACTGGGGGAAAGTGGAAGGAAAAGCATCAAACAGTTAACATTAAAAAATGATGCATGTTGATAAGCCAAAACTGTGCTATTATGTCATGTGTCTAAAGGTCTTTGAGGCCTTAAAGAGAAGAAAAATATGATAATTGACTAAAAAGCTGTTTGCAAAACAAAACCAAACCTGCACACACCTCAAAGGAAAATTAAATTTTGTGTACCCAGATGACACTGGCCCACTGGTGCTCACCAGTTAACTGCTTAAGCGCCAGATAAAATGTTTGCAGCATTCAGCTTGTTCAGCTCAGGTTTTGGTAGATCAGGAGACATGGCAAACCACCTGCCTCCACAACCGGCTGCAGAAGTTTGGTTGGTGATGGGATCCAAGGCTGAAGCAGGCAGCTAGCTCAGCTGCTGACCCCAAGGCCAGGTAGCATCCTAGTGAAGTTCTCTTCTGTTTCTCAGGCCATCACAGCCAGTGATTTTGGGGAGAGTGTTGGAAGGGGCCCCATTTGCTGCTGCTGCTGCTGCAGAAGCACCAAGTGCCCAAGGGAGTTCTCTCTGTGGCATCTTTGGTCTAAAAGAAAAATTTCAGCTTCCACTGTGATGTCTGTGACAAGATTATTGACAGCTTCAGTGAAGCTCATTAAACAAACTCCTGCAGACCTTCTTCAGTGGCAGAGTCGCCTTTGCAGATTTCAACCACTGCCTGGACAGAAAACAGCACAGCTTTTGACGCCAGCACTTCAGCGCCGTGGGGTACTGCATCTGAGCACGTGCCTGAAAGAAGCAGTCAAACTATATGATCTTCCTCCAAACTTTTGTGTGTTGTTCAGAGAGGATGAATTGCCATTGATTAACTCATTTCTGAGATAATTAAAAGCACAAAGTAAATACAGACCTTTCTAGTATCAGGATGGACTGCAGAAACAGCAAGAATCTCCTCACGAGGCCCCCCAGGTTTATTTAATGGAAATTAATTTTATCCTTTTCATAAGGATAAATTCATAAAATCTCATTATGTTGCCCTCTCACTATTTGAAAATTGCAGGACCTGCCCCTGATTGACAGCTTCAGTGAAGCTCATTAAACAAACTCCTGCAGACCTTCTTCAGTGGCAGAGTCGCCTTTGCAGATTTCAACCACTGCCTGGACAGAAAACAGCACAGCTTTTGACGCCAGCACTTCAGCGCCGTGGGGTACTGCATCTGAGCACGTGCCTGAAAGAAGCAGTCAAACTATATGATCTTCCTCCAAACTTTTGTGTGTTGTTCAGAGAGGATGAATTGCCATTGATTAACTCATTTCTGAGATAATTAAAAGCACAAAGTAAATACAGACCTTTCTAGTATCAGGATGGACTGCAGAAACAGCAAGAATCTCCTCACGAGGCCCCCCAGGTTTATTTAATGGAAATTAATTTTATCCTTTTCATAAGGATAAATTCATAAAATCTCATTATGTTCCCCTCTCACTATTTAAAAATTGCAGGACCTGCCCCTACCACTATCACAATTATAGACTATTTTGGACACTCTTTTTATACCAGTAATGAAATTACTATCTATATACAACCTCATTCATAATCTCTGCTTGAATTTCATTATTTTCTCTGCAACTCCAGCTGCTGGAAGCTCTGCTCCCTGCTGTCTTTAAACAGATTTTTTAATGTGCAAAATACAGCAACACACTGAGGCTACGGCTGAGAGCCGAACACCCCAGGCTCCTCTACTCACCCATCGTCACTCCCACACTCCCATGCCAGCTTCCTCCGGTTCCCTCTCCCTTTACATGCCCTCTTTCACTAAACTGTTAAATTTAGGTTTTCTCAGGTTTTTATCTCTGAGAATTCAAAAATCAGGGAACGGTAATCAGGTAGCTGTTCTTACTTAAATATTTTAGCATGGCATGTTCTTCCACTGCTTTGCCAGGTTGCTGAGCCAGAAAGATGCTTTCCCCTACCCGGAGGTGACACATCTCTAAAAAGGGCATCATGTCCTGGGGCGAGGAGGGGAGGCACTCTGGGGCCAGCCAGTCAATGGCCGAGGAGCAGGGAGACCTGCGTGACCCTTTTACGGGCAACACAATAAAAACATCCCTGGCGGTGCCCATGCTGCAAGGAGAGAATTGGAAGCAAGAGAAGAGGCAGGCTGGTTTCCACCCCAGGGCCTTGGACCAAAAGCCTCAGCATCACTGGCGAGGGCCCTGCAATCTTCTTCAGAAATAACTCAAAAGAGAAACATCTGTGACTTCTCATCTGTCTTAATTGTATTTCAAAATTCATTTGACCCTTTCCTCTTGCAGGAGTTCACGCTCTCCTGCAGTTGGTCGTTCACCTTGCACAAAGGTTTTGTGGCCAGACATTTGCTTGTAGTTTTTCCTTCTACTGTGGAAAAAGAGCCCCTTGCTCTTCAACTGCCCTTTGCACCGAGGCACTGACAGCCAACAGTCACCACGGGACTGTACTTGATTTAGTAACATCTGGACACAGAGGCGGGTTTGCCAGGGCGAATGAGGGGGTCACCGGAGGTGATGTGCATGGTTTGGTGACAGGACAGCATCTCTGCGGCTGCACAAGTCCCACTGCTCACACTGCAGCTGCATCCAGCTCTGTAACACTTTACACTGTCCAGAAATGACGCAATGGCCCTTCAAAGTCAGCATTCTATGGCTACTATCAGAGGTTTTCAAGGTCCAATTGGATAAAGCCTTGGGCAGCCTGGTCTGACCTCCTGGTGGACCCTGCTTTGAGCAGGAGGTCAGACCACAGGCCTCCAGAGGCCCCTGGGCAGCCTCATTTCCCTGTGGCCCTGTGGCTTTATGACTACTGCTGCATTTCAGAGCTGCAACCCCATCCATGGGAGTGAAAAAACATTATCCATAATGGTTTGCAATTTAGCATTCAAACCTACTCCCAACATATGTCACCAGCATCTTTATTCCATGATAGTCCCCAGCTTCACTCGATTGTATTATATTTCCATTACCCCCCTTTTGCCTCTGGCAATGCTCCTCAGACCTACTGCCTGCCTTTATATTTCCTAATCTCTCTTCCACTGGAGCCAACAGAATAGGAATACCAAGCTAAATATTGATTTTTAAATGAAAACTGAATTAAGGTAAAACCATTCTCCACACATGTTCCTGGAGAGCGAGCCTCCCACAGCTCAGCAGCTCCTGTCGGTTTTCAGGATCAGGTACCCCCGTGGCAGTCATTATTTACAATATGAAGAAGCTTTGCCAGAGATGGGGGAAGCTGCAGGGTGACCACAGCACAGCTGTGCGAGTGCTGCTGTAACCTTTCCGTTCCCATAACAGCACTGCGTGCCCGGGCATCCTTTCTCTTCGCAGCTCTCTCCCATCGAACGCCCCGCAGTTGCTGAGCGGGACGACGACTCAAGCAGTACCTGGGCTCGGTGGCTACAGGGGGCTATTTTGGGAAACAACTTATTAATCACTAGACCAAAAGTCCATGCGTTTCACCTTTGGCCACGCGTCTTTGCAGTGAGGAAGCTGCTATTGCAGTCTCTAGAAACTGGTGTATGTTGTGGGCATGAAGAAACAGTGACCAAATGGCCAAATCCAACACAAGTTACATCATTGTCCAAATCCCATTCTTATTCCCATGTTTCAGGAAAAATTATCCTCCTTCTAATGCTGTCTGAGGGAAACTATCCCAGCGTTTGCTAAGGACTACATTATAACATCACCTCAGGGCTCCAGCTGAGATCAGGAATTTGCTGTAGACGGTTCTGGTTACAGCAGAAATTACTTATTAAGGGATAGTCTCTGCTCTGAACATTTTGCACTTCAGAGAAAAAAGCACTTCAGGGAAAATAGAGAAAATTCGTACATGGTCTTGTCTGTGATGGAAATTGCTGTCTTTGCTGACTGTTGCTGTATTATTTACATAACGCCAAAACTGCATGTGCAGCTGCCGCTTTCCACTAGATCAGTGTTTTTTAAGAAGTTATGAGCTAGTGACAATTTTAATACACAGCCACATATTTTTCATTCTTCCCTTTGCAGTAACAGTCACAAAATACCCTTTTTTCCATGTAATAAGAGTCACTACTCCAAAAAGACTGAAACACTGTGATAAGACACGCCACGCTAAGCAACAGTGACAACAATTAACACTACACAGGGGTATTAATTTCCTTCTGAGGATTTCTGTACACAAAGTAAAGATAAATTAACTTAGGCAAATAATTGATAGACAATTTTTCCATTTGTCAAAGGAGAACAGAACCTTAATGAAGCAACTGGTCTACGGTCACATAGGAAGTCTGTAGTAAAACCAGGGACTGAATTCATATCTGATTTATAACCCTAGTCTTTGGTTATATGCCCATCTTTCTTCCCCTGCCTTTTTTATTTCAATTCTAGGTTTGTGGCAATTGAATTTAAGAAAACCCCTTCTAATCCAACTGCATATCTATCTCAGTTTTCCACCTAAGAAGACTACTTATGAAACATGCTTTAACACTTTCTCCATCAACTGAAGAGTCAGAAGTAAACTGGGACCAACATGAGTCTTGTTTTCTAAGAGTGACACCTAGAGTTTCATCTGAAAAATTAAAAAGCTTTCCTTTACTTATCCAGTTTTAAAAGGCAATAAGCTTTTGTCCATATTATTACTTCAAATCATCAGTTAAATATATTCAGTACTAATTATTTTGCTATGTTTTTGTGAAGATACAACACAATATTTGTTGCTAAGTGGCCTGTATATGCCATCTGTCATTTATCGCAAGACTTCTCTATTAAATAATGACCTTTATTTTGCAGATGCCATATTTTGCCTTTCATTCAGGAGTGTTTAATTGCTTTGGAAATGTCATTTGCATTACTGCATGAAGGCATGCACCATGCCCAGAGACTGGCCCCCAGGAACGCAGCGTGGCGGCCAGGCTTGCCCTTCCTCACCCCTCCACTGCAGGGCACAGCACCAGTCACCGGGGAAGAAGGTGCTGCTTGTGGGTTGATACGTAATTAGACAAATCGCTTAAATCCAGCTGGAATCTGTAAAAATTAGTTATCTGATCCACTTAGGCCCATTTCAAAGTTCATCCATCTCTTTGTGTGTCACCTGTGTACCTCTGCATCCCTTTGAAAAACAGGTGGCAGTCCTCATTTTGTGAAATTATTTTTAGCCACAGAGCTCATATCCACCTTTGCACCTTAGCACAGCAGAAAACACAAACAATCCACACACAATCATTGTAGACTGCTTCTGGAGTTTTTCTTTTTCAACTCTGAACATCCATAAGGGGAGAAGAAAGAAAAAAAAAAAAAAAAGTGAAAATCCCACTGACTGGATGTGGTAGCTCAGCAAAAATTCCACAACGAAAGTCTTCAGCAACCTGAATCACCTGAAAACATTGCCCATGGATCCTCTGAATTAAACATGGAAGTTTTTCTGTTTGCAGGTGTCACTGACTGCCTTCTATGCCTGAGAAGCAGCAGCCGCTTCTGCTACCGCAGCCATGGGGACCCCCGCACTGAGCTTTCAGATCCCAGCTACTGCTCCCTGCCAGCGGCAAGGACTGAATGGTGACGCCTGATGAAGGCTGGTGAGGCCATGCCCATGGTCGGTTTTCTATTCCATACACCAGAGTTTGGACAAAAAACATTAAAACAGAAAGCAAACCTAAATCTCACAAACAAATGGATGATCTGTGTGAACAAATCCACGAGAAAGGACACCACGTTAAATGAAAATTAAATTACACGCTCGAAAAAGACCACGATGTTAAATGTACCACCTTTGCCACTGTCTCTCTAATTAACCATTTTGGTTTTAATTGAAAAAAAATGTATGTTGAGTTGCAACCCCCTTGTATTAGTTAGACATTTGCCCCAACCCTCCAAGCTGATGTTGAATATTGGCTCCTCAGGATGGTGGGACTTCGCTGCAGTTGTTTATCTGCAGGGCAAACGTTTGAAATGATGGAGTCATGCTTTTCCGGCTGAGAAAGTGAACGTACCCTCAGCCAGTTACACGTCCCTTTTCTTGGGTCCCCCCGCTGCCCAGCTCAGCCTGGGGTCCCCCCGCTCACCCTGGAGAGAGCATCGCGCCCCAGGAAACGTTCAGGCTCCCGCTCCAGCCATGTGTGGCCAGGATGGGTCCTGCACTTTTGGGCAGCGGCGTCCTGTGTCTGCCCTGGTCTGTCTCTGCAGCCTCCTGTTAATTATAGCACTGGGATGGCTTTCCCTGCTTCTCCTCCCTGAATGTGCTATTTTGGCAACAACCAGCTTCATGAAATCTAAAGGAGAGAGTTAGGACTGCGTTTCAGTCTTGTTAGCCTCCTAGGTGTCATCTTACTGTGTAAGGAGAGCGTTCCAAAACAGCAAAAAAAGGAAATTCAGCAAGATCTAAATATTTTGGAGGTGATTCCTCAGAGCTAGGAATGCTATATTCAGGCTTTGTTTGTTTTATAATATAGTTTGCTCAAATAAAACACAGTTGCCTGGAAAGATACTGCAACAAAACCTGGTGTGTGGTATACTGCAACTCCCTCTAGTAATAAAATAACAAATAATGAAATAATGTAACATAACACTACTAATAAAATAGAGGATTAAATCTGTGTCTCATTGCTAAACACGCAAGGCATTCAGCTGGAGCTGGTATTCCTCTGGATTAAGGGGCATAAGGCAGCTTTCCTCGCCTCGCCTGCGCCTTTTATATATTACTCCATATATGTTCCGGATTGGCAGGTCGCTGTCAAATTTAAAATCACCATGTAGGATGGCACACTAGGTTTGCTGTCTCCAAGAGTAAGAAAGTATATGCATAAGAACATTTTTTGTCAGGCATATCTATTATCCTTCACAAGGAACAGGTTTAAATTTATAGTGCCAAGGTATTAGGAACAATTTTAGCAGGTGATACATTCCTCACTGGTTGGGTCCTTCTATGTTTTTTTTTTGTTGGGTTTTTTTGAGAATTATTTACTGGCTAGCTTTTATAGGACAGTTTACAACTGAATTTATCTTACAAAATATTCTCACTCTTCTCTTTTACTCCTGCCATGGTCACCTGGGCAGTCTATGCCCAAGCTCTGTCCTTTCATGCCAATGGCTGAGGAAGCTGGAGATCAAAGACGATGTGAAAATGATACAGGTCAAAAAAATATGAACTCTGCATAGGGAAGCTTTCAGTCACCATCTGACTAGTTATGTGAGAGGTAACATTGGTTTATTCATGTATCATATTTCCTTTTGTCTGCATAACTGATTTCCCATCTTCAGAAGAGTAACAAGAAATGGAATTTACCTGAGAATTGTCCATGGCAGAGACTGTTGGATTTTTTCCTCCCTTTAGAGTTCTTCAAGTCATCCCTTCTTTTTACCAAACCTGTGGGATATACATAAACTGGTGAAATCATGGTAATGGAAGAAAATGCCCAGCAAACAGAAACTACCACATATTAACATTTCTTTACATATGTATTAGATTAAAATGTCTCCAGTGTTTATCCTAATGCATTAACAGGCATGCCAAGTCAGCTCCTCTGAACGGGGATGTTTAGTATGTGTCGACTAAAGTCAACACAGGGACATCAAGAGGCCCCTGCAAAAGATGTGTACCAGTGCCATGGCACTGACTGCTGAACTCTGGAATACACTGAGCGCACAAAGTGCACGCTGTTATCGCTGTCCCGGCACCACAGTCAGTCAGTAGTATTTCCCAAGAGCATCCACCATTGTACTTTACCAGAAAAATGTCCTCTATTTCAACATGTAACTAACATAATTCCTTGATGTTAACTGCTAGAAAGCCAATGGTATGACAGGCCATTGCTTGTGCTGAAAGGTTCATGTCTTTATTCCACCGTTCTTCATATTAAACATATGTATAAAGCAATTGCCTTGTGTTCTCATTGAAGATAAGCCTTTGCATCTGTCTGAGGACATTTGTTATATAAAGCACCAATGCTTAAAAACAGTGTATTGTCATCAGAAGCTGCTGTCGCTGAGATTTGCTGAATGCTTTGGTAGGTTCCCAAAATGATGGCATCCTTCCTTTTTTTTAATGAAGTAGAGGGTACTAATGAGTAACTTGCACATTGCAATTTAATATTGCTTTTCTTTGGCTTTTGCCACAAGTGGCCAGTGCCGATGCAGTGTGTTGCAAAGCTATGGAAGAAGCTGGAAAAGAAAGCCAGCCACGCTCCAGGTCTCTGAGGCATCAGAAAGGACAAATCGCACACAGTTTGCGGGTAGGGAGAGGTTAGGTGGCGTTGTAAGGAACTGCTGGAGTACAGGCTCGCACATAGCTCTGATCCCAACGGAAGCAGGTCACAAGCTGGATTCACCCATAGCTTCATGCTTTCTCCCCTCCAGGATGCTGGGCAGTGATTTGCAAGTTTAAAGAAGAGACGATGCTCTTCTCTCTCTTCGACCCCCACCAGCCACTAACAACTCACCTGGATGAAGATCAACAGCCTGCTAGCAGCAGTGGTGGCCCTTTCATGACTTCAGGAGTGGGGATAGCCAGGCTGCCTCCTACTGCTCTAGCTACTACCTGTGCGAGGACCCCAGAGAGTTTCTGAGTGGTCCCTGAAGGAATAAAAATGAAGGTGCGCTGATCATAGTCTGTTCAGAGAGCACATGTAGTTGGACCCTGGAATCGAAAGATCACCTGTCAGAGACCAACCACCACCCCTGGGCTGCAGAAGGCCACAACACAGAGGAACTGGCTCAGGTTCTTCGGTGTCAGCAGACCGATGTATTCAATGCCCCTGACATACTAGCACTATGAGATCTGAAATTTTGCAGAATCTCACCCCCATGGAAGTGCAAACACACAGATTAGGAATATTTTCATCACCTAGGTAGTTTCTTCTGGTAAATCTTTAAAAATGTGAGAAAAACTAGAACTCCATCTTCATTCTGTACTATATGAAAGATATTTTGGAAACCACTACCAACACTTGAGTAACAACTTCCCATAAATCTCTCTCAAACCATTTTGCAATCCTAGTCAAAGGCAATCCATTTATTATGTTTTCTGCATTGTGTGAGCTCATGTAGAGCATGTGACATCTGAAGGTCATGCATGAGTCATAGACATTAACTGGAGTATGTTTATTAGGGATCAATTATTACCTTAAATTAATAATAATTATAAGCAGTATATAATTAATTTTCTTATTTATATGTAGAATGGCTTGTGTATACTGTTATATAGCTATAACAAAAAAAAAGTATAGCTTAGGGGAGGGATTTTCAAAAGTGGTCCACATTGCTTTGAATTGTAATCACACGGGGTGGCACAAGGCATGGCTAGATTGAGCCCACGGCACATGGGACATTGTGTCTGATCCGCACGGTAGCAGATTTCAAGTTACGCTCGTGCAACGTGTCGGGGGCCTGCCTGTGAGACAGCTGGCAGGCAGGCAGGACGAGAAGTACATCATGCTGTAACTGCTCCAGAGGCTGCTCTCGTACCGCAGGACAGGCGTAGCTGCTATGCCAGGCCAACCGTGAAAGCTCTTGAAAAATCCCTCTTTATGCCACTGTATTACAGAGGCTTTCCTTCAGTGGGATAGAGTTACTGCCAGGCCCGTTGTACACTGTATTACAGAGGCTTTCCTTCAGTGGGACGGAGTTACTGCCGGGCCCGTTGTACGTCCAGCTCTCGGTTGATTTTCAGGCCTTTTGGGTAAGGATCTGTTCTTAGCACAGAAGCGGCGTGTTGTCTGTCACTTCCTCCTTCTTCATACGATGGTTTGTATGTAGGCCTGAATCCAGGGAAGGAGAATATCCAGCTCATGGATGGCCTTGTAGATGCCCTTCTCTCCAAGCTGTCGAGAAGACAAAGATGTTAGAAAAGAAACCACCCAGGGCCCTTGAACAGTGCAGCTGGGAGCCAGCGCCTCCTGCTCTTACCTTAAGAAATGTTTTCTTTAATTTTTTGACTGCAGAAGTTAACCTTGCGGGTGGACCACATGGAAGCTGAAGGGATGAGAAGAAACCAAAAGAGCTTGTTGCAGCAAAGATGCTGATGTAAGGACATAGTGATGAGGAAGAGTCCAACCCACAGTGTGGCACCATAGGACTACTGGTAAAATGTGTGAACGCAGCGTTGTTTCAGCATCTCCTGCTACTACAAATGTGTTATTTTACCTGTGTGCTTCCTGGAAAGTTGAGTTCACAGCACAAAAAAACTGTAATATGAGTACCACTAAGTCTTCTTGTTAAACACTTTCTATTTATCTCAGGGATCTTTACATCAGTTGTAGTTGCAGCTACTGTACAGTGCAGCCTAGCTCTAAGATTCAAGGCCCTTTAACTTTGAACCTTCAGAGAAGGCGAGGCTAAGGGCCAAAGACCTTCGCAAAGTACAGAGGGCAATTTCGCACATTTCGGCAAACCCTTCAAATATGTTTATCAAGTTAATTTATGCTTCCCCCTATTTTCCTGCCCAGTCCTCCACTGTCTGGCTAATTACAGGCTAATCCTGCACCCTTTTGTCAAGCTAAGTTTTCCATTAAGATCACTGGGAGTTTTGTCAGCAAGACCCTGCCTAGCAGTCAACAACGTCAACCCAGCAGTCAACCCTGCCCTGACCCAAAGCAGTCAACAACGTCTTACTTGCAAGTTCTGGTGTCCCTCTGCCCCCCGCTGTGGTACGAGGGACGCAGGACTGTGTTACCACTGCAAGATTTGCGTGGGAAGCCGGTTTTAGGGAGGGAAGAGTCGATCAGTTCGTCCTACAGGACCCGAAGGCTGCCCCCCCGGCTTTAACCCCGCC
>NW_008794621.1:2539212-2576269 GCF_000699145.1 Aptenodytes forsteri | reverse complement strand
GCACCGCGGCTTGCTGACTCCCCGGCTCCCCGGGCTTTCCAAGGGGGAGAATCATTCTTTCAGGGGAAAAAATGGAAAACTCCGATGTTTTCCAGTCCGCAAAGAGGGACGACGCGTTTGAAGAGGCAAAAGGCAAAGGTCCTGAACTCACATGAAAAGAGGCGACCCTGCTGAAATGGACGGTTAGTCCTTTCTACCTCACACAGGTTTTAAAAAGGAGCAACAAACATCTTCTCTTTCAAGTCACCTTTTGTGCTTCTTAAAGTCACCTCGCAGGATGAAAGTGTAAATAAAAGCAACTCTAATTTGTAAACCTTTAAAAATCTTCTAACTAGGGCAGTTCTTTCTGACTTGGGGCTTTTTTTTTTTTTTTTTTTTAAGGTCAGCCTGTACGATGCGGATTTCCACAGGAATCATTCGGTGACAGAACTGACCTTAAATGACTATGCTGGCTTGAGTGGTAATACCAATTACAGACTCTCTTCTTCCTGCAAAAAGAGCAAGTAAACGAATGAGCAAGCAAGTAAGCTTGCTCATTGACTGTCAGCGACGCTGCAATCTCTGCTAGAGGTCTACAAGCTCTGTCTGCAACGATAGAGCAACGATTAAAAATCCTGCAGTGAATATATTGCCTTTCTGCACTGCTCAAATGCAAGGAAAAGCTTCCATAATCAGAAGCAACTTCATACTGTTCTCGGCACTGTTGCTGGCTCAATAGGGCACATGAAGAAGTAGACAGGCTTTTGCTGAGGCCAGTGGTGCTGCAGGTGGATGCTCTGAGTATCCAAGGAAAAATACAGGTTCCCTTTACCGTGTAGTCATACTCTGAATGAAAGAGCCTGATTTCACTGCAGAAAAGGGATTTAGAGATTTTAGTACCTATGTGTTTTTGAAAAATAGGACTCGGGCTCCTAAATCATTGGAAAATATTAATGTTTCTTGTTTGGACAAAACCAAGAACTAGCAGGGTGACAATTGTAATAATAATATAGTACAAAGTCTTTGGAAGTGGTTTGGAGACAAATATTGTTAGGATTTTTAAATAGCATGCATGCCTCCAGCTGGCTGAATTAGAGCCTGCGTTTACAAAAGAATATAGGGTGGGTAGGTATGTATATAAAGGTATCACTGTTTCCCTCAATTGTATGAAGAACTCTATCCTTGAAAGGTAACAAATTCATTACATAAGGATGTTGCCATGGTGGAAATCCCTTCTGATAAACATCTTATAACTCAACTAGATAATAAAAATTAAAGAGCTTATGTAGATGGATGAATGAGTTTGCTAATTTATTGAGGAATAATATGATGGAGAAATCCCAAACTTGGTATTAGCAAAGGATCCGTTACTTTCATTCTGTCCACAGTTTCTATTATTCTTGCACATGCTTTTGTATCGTTGGCTTTGAACTAATACAAATACTTTAAAAATCGTTAGTTTCCAGAAATGAGGTGTCTCCTAGAAAATCATGACAAGCTGTCATTTCTCAAAGAGCTATTGTTTTTCTTCTACCCGAGGAAGTCTTTTCTCTTCTACCAGTATTTTTTAAGATCCAGAAATGTAAATTGTTATGTTTAGACTTGTGTTGGGTGAAACACTGGCACTAATTGTGAAAAAGAATGCAGGAGCTTTGAGAAATCTGCAGCATTTTGTCTCCATACAGCACAGAAGCAAATGTATTACTAAGTTATATAGCAAGCTCCAGTCACTGATGGTATTTCAGAATAACTGGTATTCTGAATTCAGTCACGGTTGACAGTCTGAACTCCTCAGTGTGTACTGGCCCTTGTATTGGGTGTAATTGCTTTTCCAGACAAGAATGAAATCTCTGTAAAGTATATTATAGCATACAATATCTGGAATTTTGACAGACACAGATAACCACAGCAGTGTGGTGAACGCTGTGAATAATGACTGTAAATTGCAACTGTTTAGCATGGTTTCAAATGCAGAACCTGAAAGCTGGTCGAGTTTTCTCCCATTGAGATTTGAATCTTTTTACATTATACAAATATTCCGGTTGTGTTCTGAGCTATAGCACTGCAAAAAGATCTCTGAAGCTGCTTATTTTTGCATGGCAAATATTTGTGTGCATGTAGAACCATGCACGCATACATGTGTGCTACCATACATGCTATGCTCTTTCATGCTACCATACAATTCAGATTAGACAAAGTTTTAATTCATTAACATTTCATTGACTTCTCATCCTGCCCTCACTTTTTAAAATTACTATAGACATTTGCCTGGATATCCATGGCTATATTTCACCCTAAGTCACACTCCAGTTTTTGGGACACTGTGACTTGTGAGGACTGCAGGTTTAGGGGGGGAGGGGGAAATAGCCATAGGACATAAAGTTTTAAGGCACACCCTGTTGTTACTCATCTACCCTTCAAAATAAGACAAGAAATGACCCACAAGTGACAGTGTCATCTTAGCATCATAGTATGTTAGTATGCATATTTGCATGGGCAAAAGTGTGCTTTAACTGCTGTCCTGTTGTTATTTACAGGGTGGGATGACAACATGGTGTTGGTAAAAGTGCCTCTTCCCTGGAACACCTGGATCCGCTCTAGGGACATTTTGCCAGTGGGCAGCATCACTCCCTGACAACCTACTCTGACTGTGGGCATAGCCAACACATAGAAACTGCTCCAATGTGCTTCATAACTGCAGTCCCTGCTTACTCATGAGACACCACCAGCTCTTTCAAAATTCAGTATGGAGGAGCAGAGATGACATGTGAGTAAAGATTACACACGTCCAATGGGTACGCTGTTGAAGAAGGAAAGTATAACTGGTGTTACACCACGGAAACTTGAGGAGCCACATTTCTCTTTGTGATTACCCTTGTCTCTTTGCAGCTTTGGTGCTGAGAGGGCAGCACAAGGCAACATCATCAGCAGGGAAGTGGCTTGTCTCCATGGTATCTCCACCATCTTGCCCGCTCCCCACAAGCTCGCTCTGGGAGGAAATGAGCGGTGTTAAACTTCCCCAGCCCCAGCGGGGAAGCCCTTGGGAAGTCAGGTCCTCTGTAATGTGGGGCACACCATGACTCTGAATCACCTTCTCTATCTGCAGAAAAACTGTGATGGAGCCCTTCCCTAACCTTTCAGCTGGACAAAGTTAGTTTGGCTCTCAGGAATATACTCACACAGGCATCCATGTTCGCTTGCAGGACCTGGAAGGCACTAATAAAGTACAACTTGTCACTTCCTACTCCGAGATGACTGAAAACATTTTTCACGTAGAAGGAGAGGAGCTGATCTCGAACACTGCAGTTTGTCTGAAAACAAAGCAGGTAAAGAGTTGCAAAATGAAAACCTCACAAGTCAACTTCGGCCTAAAACTTCAGCCTCGTAAAAATATGCATGTTCAGAAAGTGTACAATCAATAAAAACATTTTCATTAATTTTAGTATCCCACTGGAGTGCTTCCTTTTTTTTTAAACAGCTCAATGTACCCCTGTGGTTTCTGAAGGAGAGGTGGGAGGATGCTGTGCTGGCAGCCAAAGGAGTATTGGCAAGGCCAACCATGAACAGAAGTGACAGCAACAAATCTATTTAACACACAAAGAATAAATGGAAGATAAATTGGGGAGTTAAGTCAGATCATCTTGGCCAAATTGTAGGAGTCATTGTGGGTGTCATTGTCCCATTCCTCCACATCAGTGCCCCATACCATTCGAGATGCTGTCGGGTATCCCGCCCATCCCCAGCCGCTGCTCCAGAAGAGACCAGTCATCCTGTACACCCTGTGTCATATCCGCCTGTCCTGTGGGATCTCTTGGTTACCCAAAGGTATTTCAAATGGCTATATGCCTATTTTTAGGCAATGGAACCAAGCATCAGGTGTGAAATTCCCACCAGGAGGGTAATGCAGCTGCAGACTAAGCCACCTATATGCAGGTGTCCATGTGTAGGTCCCTCAGGCGAATGAGGAGCCTTCACTCCCAAGGTAATCGATGAGATCCAGGGGAGTTCAAAGGCCAGTAGGTCTCTACTTAAGGATAAACTGACTCATTTAGCCCTGCTGACTAGATCTCTGTGTTAAGGAAGCTAAAATATCTCACACACTATGAATAGGCACCCCAAGTTTAGTGTCTCACTCCCATGCTGAATCGCACTGGGGAACTCTGATCTCCTTATTCCAGTGCACCTGCAGAGGTCAAAGCCCAAAGCAGCTCCTTGGGTATCCTGGCTGCTCTGCAGCATCCCTGGGCTATGCGTGGTACCACACACCCTCAGCAGAAGGTGTCTCAGCTGCTGGGATGGTGGCTGTGGCCCTGGCCCTCACGTGAATGGGCTGGTGCCTGGAAAGCATTTCTGGGGAGGATTGCACACAGTCAAGTGCTCACAGGAGGAGCAAGTGCTACCACAAGCATGCTCCTCCCCGACACAGCAAACACCCTTACCCCAAGTCTCCTGGCAGAGCACCACTGCAACCACCTAAAGAGAAGTCCCTCCAGCCAGGCTTTCCAAATCCACCTCTTTCTCACCGTACCACACTCAACCCTCCCCTCGTGTCCCAGAGGAAAATCCCCTTCTATGGGGCAGAGATAACACTCTTCCTCTAAGCAGAGGACTTCATTAAACTCATGACTCTCATAAAGATAATGTCCTTCCCTATTAAACACAAGTGATTTTTGTGTCAGCTGTCATTCCTTTTGATCATGCATTCCTATCTCTACAGACCAAAGGAAAATAAAGTAAGAAAATGGAAAACCAGTAGTATAAATCTTACCATAAACAGCATTTTTGTTGTCTTTTTAAGCAGTCTTGTGTTCTTGATGAGATCCTTCTGTAAAAGATAATGTGCTAGTATTAATTAACCTAAGCAGAGGAAGGGAGACAAAGTTTTAAGTCTGGTTTGTACAAAACTTAGTAGTAATAATAATCATCATCATCATCTTATTCAGATGTAGGATGAGGACTCAGCAAATCCGTGCTCCAATCCCAGCCTAGCTACAGACTTCTTCCATGGCAAACTCCTTGGCAAACTCATTCCACCTCTCTATGCATCTTCTTTTTTCCCATCTTTACAAAAGGAGCAGCGGCATTACCCTGTCTCTCAGGACTGTAGAGATCACTCGGCTTATTAAAGTTTCCAGGTGCTCAGTAATGAAGCTGGTAAAGAAGCATCTATAAATAAAATAAACTTTTCAACTAGTGGGATCAACTTACAGGAACAGATGATTTTAAACTAGTTGCCTTGATATACAGGTTCTCTGTCACTTGGGAGAGGAGTCCTTTTCGGCAGGTATGCTTTCCTGTAGGTGGCTTTTTGCCTTCCACAGTGAAAAGACAAAGCAGAACTAAAAAATGCCCAGGTCTCAAAATAGAATATACTTTCATCTTCACTCCCAAATCTTCGTGCCTCTACAGTCACAGCAGCGTATGTGATACAGCAAGACTGGTTAGATGACAGAGGTTAACCTAATTTTGTTAACCCTCAAAGCAGCTTCTACACTGAGATGCTCACGTAGATAACCTATTGCTCATGTGCTGGCTGATCAGTATTGTTGCTGTGCTTTTTTATACATCTTGCTCCACTTTCAACAAATTTGACCACAATCATCTGTGACGTTTTTCTAAACGATAGCTCCATATTTACTGGCAACAGGGTCAAGGTTTCCAAGAAAGAAGAACTTCCCTCTCATGTGAGAAGTCTTCTTTCATTTAAGTGGTGGTCAAGTGAGGAAAAAGTAGTTGAGCTGGTTAGTTTGGTTTCGTAACAAAGTATACCAAATGTGTGAAATTTTTTTTTATTTTTCCACAAAACCTTATGGCAGCAATTTTTTGAAAGGTAATGGCCTGGAGAGAAAAAAATCTTTGCTAATTTAACCTAAGAAACATTAGAAAATCAGTTATCTCTAAGGAGGTTGGACTGCACTGCCTTTAAAACTTCACTGTCCGGTCTTTGAGAAGTGTTTTGTTTCAGGGGTACAGCAGCTAGTAGCAAAGGAGTTTGCTGCCTATTTTAATTTCTACAATTAGTCTTTTGCCAGGGCAGGATTTGCCCCGGTAGAAGCAGCAGGCTGTTTAGTGTGAAAGGGAGGGCTCCAGGGAGGGCTCTGTTCAAGGACTGGGGCATGCCTGGCTATCAAGTTGCCTCATGAGCCTGCTACGAGCCACGGGCACTGGGAAATAACGTGCAAGGTCGCAGCATAGCCGCCACAGATGTGGTAAAAGTAAAACTGTAGAGTCAGATGGTCACTCTTCTACCGAGTTGCTCAAACAGAGATTGGGCCTGTTTCTGAGACAGCCAAATGCTGAGGGTTTCTCAGGTACCACTCCAGACATGCAAGGAACATCACACCAAGGATAGACTTGGAAATGCTGAAGTGACACCAGCAATGTGAGGCTGTTAAGCCAAGGAAGGGTGTAAGTCAAATGTCAAGACCCCTGGGAGTGGCTGAGGTGTATGCAAGAAGAGGGAGAAAGCAGGTTTTGGTCCAGCATAGCAATACTTCAGCCTACAGTGATACCATTTTTGTTGGAAGTAAGAGCAAGCTCTTGAAATGTTCACCCAGGACA
This sequence comes from Aptenodytes forsteri, assembly GCF_000699145.1. Classification (NCBI taxonomy): domain Eukaryota; kingdom Metazoa; phylum Chordata; class Aves; order Sphenisciformes; family Spheniscidae; genus Aptenodytes; species Aptenodytes forsteri. The sequence continues at coordinate 2,569,729 of NW_008794621.1, read as the reverse complement.
GAGTTTTTTACTCCTTTAATGTTTCAAAAGCAACATAGAAGGGCTTAAACAGATCAGAGAAAATTATTTAAACTACAATTGATACCACTCAAAGGGACCTTGAGCTACCAGAGCCAGCGGCAGAGCTGTATGCCCCTCTATGGCACCACCAGCGCGCCCATGCCAGGGGCATGAGCTGGCTTTGGGAGGAAGGAGGGTGAGATGAGCTGGATAATAAACTCACCTAGCCTTGATCCCATTGCAGGTGTGGTACTCCCTGGTCAACAGTTTTCCTCTAAATGGAATAAATGGGTCATGTAGCCAGTCTGTAATGGCTTTTCACAAGAAAATCAATAATTTTCAACATCTCTGAAACTTCTGATGTTGCTGGAAAACCCTTGAGCCCACAAGTTTCATTTTGTCTGTTCTGTGAGCTCCTATCACCGTGCTTAGAGGGCTGTAGTAATGACACTGTTGCGTTGGGCTCTAGAGACCTCCGCACGTGAATCAGCAAACACTTTACTGAATTGGCTAACTTTTCAACTGAGTGGTATAAAAGGATGCAGATGGATGCAGATGCATGGTGACCATGTTTAAAAAAAAAAAAAATTAAAAGCAAATAGGGCTTTCCTATCTTTCCTGTCATAGAAGGATGGTGGGTACCATTTAATATCTGATCCTGTAAAATCAGTTACACTTCCACCTTTTTTGATATGCCGACTTAATTACTAGTCAGAGAATAACCAATATTCTTTAACTTTCTCATCTGTTACTTGTTCAGAACAAAGATGGTCTTTTCTTTTGGGGTCTCATGTAGAGCTTTGTACCCTGGATTTTAGTGCCACTTTGGCACTCAGACATAATTATGATATAAATAATACAGAATACCAAAGAACTGGTATTATTCAGTATTTTAAAGTTATATGAAGCAGAGGAAGAAACGAATTCAGGGTCTCCAGCCCTTTTAGCAATGAAGACAGCAAAGATCTGCAAAGCTTTGTATGGGCAGTGGAACTGATACATCCAGAGCCAGTCTGAGGACAACAACAAAACACACCACCAAGCATGTTGACTTCCAGACCTAGGCTGGGAACCACAGGAGTTCAAGGAGCCTGCCCCAAAGGAAATGGGCTCTCTCCCTACAGAAAACTTTAGATGTACAGTATCAATGGATACTTAAGGAACAATACAATACATGCCAAGTTCATGTGTTACATTAATACAAAATGTGTAAAGTTTATGCTGATGAGAATGAAAGAGAAACTAAGAAAAAAGAATAAGTAAAACTAACACAGTAGCCAACTTATTGGAGAAGAAAATCTTGCCTGATTTACCCTGGCTAGAGACTAAGTTTCAAAGAAGGCTGTGTGTGACCTATGCTCCACACGAGTGCATGAGACCACCAGCCTGGAGAAGATCCTTTCTTCACTGTCTTATTGTGAACCATGGAATTGTCTTGATCTATATGAGTTCAATAGATATTATTAATATTAAATTCTCTTGATCTATGTAGAATGAACAGATACATCTACCACTGCTGTGAAGTTCCATTAGTCTATTTAAGGTAACAATCATATCTACTGGTTGTTTTGCAGCTTGATTGGCTTTCTGATCTTCATCCATAAAAAAACTCATCTAGTTTCTTACTTCTGAATCTTCTCACCTTTCACATTTTCTGTTTATTTTATTTCTTGTTAGTATAACTAGAAATTAGTCGTGTACTTCCTATAAACGTTACTCATATTTGCTTAGCTGCCTCTAATGTTATGCTGTCTCTTAAGACTATTCTCTACTATTTCTATTGTTCCCTTCTCCTGTTTAATTCACTTTGGTCTTCTGAAAAATAATAGGTCTACATGAAGAGCTGCAGCATTTGCACTCAGAAATGTGATTTGATGAGTAACAATGAAGTCTAGTGAGATTTTCCAAAAACTGAGGGTGACAATACTACTGTAGGACATAAAAAATTGAGATATCTTAGTGCCTCTGTTGAGAGAGAAGTTTGGAGCAGAGCAGCTCCTAGCATCCAAAACTGATTCTGCTATTTTCTGAACATGGTTGTAATGAACATAGGCACATAGGTAAGCACAAAATATCTACCAGTGTTTAAACACTGTTTCTTGTGACCTTCTGTTATTATAATAGGAAACTTTGGAGCAGCTATAGATTTTGTACAATTACTGAACAATTATGAGCCAATTTTTCAGACACGGGTACCTAGATTACCCATGCAAACTCAGCACATAGGCACCCGATGATTCACTGCCATCAGTTTCAGTAGTCATAAAAGGCAGAATAGCATGAACAGATGGTACTAGCAACTCCTGCTTAAATATTGTACATACACTGCTCTGGTTAGGAAAAAACCCTACATAACTGAAATTGGAACAGTGTAAAGAAAGCTAAAAACATCGGATGCCTGGGATTGGATGTCAGTCTGGTGCCTTTCTCATCCCTAACTACAAAATCACTACACTTGTTCCCATGACACACCCACACTACGTGGTGCCTGTCTGGGTACTCCTCAACTGCCTTTGTTGAGGAGCAACAAAGGTTGACGTTGGAAGGGACCTCTGGAGGTCATCTTGTCCAACCCTCCTACTCAAGCAGGGCCACCTAGAGCCAGTTGCCCAGGGTTGTGTCCAGTGAGGTTTTGAATATCTCCAAAGATGGGACTCCACAACCTCTCTGGGCAACCTGTGCCAACGTCTGGTCACCCTCACAGTAAAAAACTCTCTTACTGTGTTCAGACGGAATTTCACGCATTTTAATTTGTGCCTATTGCCTCTTGTCCTGTCACTGGGCACTACTGAGAGGAGCCTGGCTCTCTTCTTTACTCCACCCCCCTCAGGTATTTTTACACATTGATAAGATCTCCCTGACCCTTCTCTTCTCCAGGCTGAACAGTCCCAACTGTCACTGCCTCTCCTCAGATGAAAGATGCTCCAGTCCCTTAATTATCTCTGCGGCCCTCCACCAGTGCCACATATCCGCCACACTCAGAATTTTTTCACTCTATGCCTTAGACAAACTTCATAAAAATTTTAAGGCATTAAGTAAAGCAGAAATCAGACTCAAACCTAGATGAAGAAGACAAACCAAACAAAAAAAAACCAAAACCAAACCAAACCCAATTACATTTCCTCTGGGCATTTGCATCTCTCTGCACTTTATGAGTAACATCTTTTGAGTAAGCCTCAAATGTGAATTCCTATAAAACATACTGTTAATCTCCTCTCATCTTCAAGAAATGGCACAGGCTGGTTCAAGTGGTGGATCTCCCTGTGCTACTGGCCTGGTTCTGTGTTTTCATTTGGTGACAGATGGCTGACGATTGTCTGTCAAGCTAGTTTTACTTCAGCGATCTGATAGGAAGGTCTCAGCACATTCAGTTTATTCAGAGACAGATTACAGAGTATACTCAGGGTCCAGTTTGAAATCACCAAGGTACTAAAACTAAAATTTTCCCTCTGTGCACAGAAAATAGACAAGAGTTTAAGTTTTCAAAGTAGTAGTAATTTTTATGGCCAACGATTAGCTATCTTGAAAGAATGCTCCGCACTCCCTGAATATCTTCAAATGTCTCCAGCTATATAATTAAAATTAGTAATCACTTCATGGCTAGACAAGGAGCTGAATTTGACATAAAACCTTTATGTATATAGCCTTTACCAGTCACATTCTTGTAGTCTGATGGGTAGACCACTATTTGAGAAAAAAGAAAGAGATATGAAAAAGTGTTTGAGCATATTCACATCATTCCCATCAACCAGTCAAGTGATCTCACTTAACGACAGTGATTCAGTCCCCAAACTCTTTAGAAAACATTGGTCTGCTACCACCAAGCTCACACTAGGAAATCCCTGTACAGCAGTATTACTGCAGAGTGTACAGATGTGCTCAGCAATAACAGACAGCTCAGCTTGCCCACGTAGGCAGGCAGCTATTCCAAACTCTTCGCTTTCTCTCGTGACATAGAGGAGTGTTCCAGAGTCTGTGACCTGCTTTCTTCTGTAATTTCATCATGGCTTTATAAAAAGGTTGTACTAAAATTATGAAAGGAAAAAGCAAACCGGATGGAAACATGGGCCCGGTTCTGGGGGAGGAGGATGCCCGCAGCTGCTAGGCTGGTAGAAGTGGGTCAGTTTGCATGGCACCACTCTTATACTGAAAAGCTTCTCTCTCCTTCTACCTTTGTGCACCATTTTTCAGTTTTCTCTCTCCCCCTGAGTTTTTTTACCCTTCTTGCTCGCTTCTCTTTTCAAATCTAATTTTTAAAGGTTTTTCCCCTCTGTTTTCTTAACCCAGGGCATCTTGGCAATGCCAACACAGGGTGCCTGTACAGCTCTATGAGTAACATCTGCTGGGAGCTGGGCTAGAATATTGTGAAGCTGCAGAAACTACAGTGTCCATCCCGGAAAGATTTCTTGGTGTTGGAAAAAGAAAGTTTTTTAAGACATGAATTGAGCAGACCGCTCAGAGGTGGCTATGCCACTGATGTAAAGTCCTGTGAGAAACAAATTTTGAAATGTAATTTAAAATAGTAATGAAATAGAATTTCTGGACAATATTCAGAAACTACAGTGATAAGTTAGGACATACAGAGGTATAAGTGACCTAACCAGATGCTGGTGAACGATACCGGCATTGAATCTTTCAGCTGGCATGGCCATGTTAACAGCAGGCAGCAAAACAAACTACATTAAGAAAAATTATTATAGTTGATCTTTATTGGCAAGAATAGTCTTTCATTTAAAAAAGAAAAAAACTATGTAGGAAATGTTTGCTTGCAGTGTATTTCCATAGTTGGACTGACTGCCGCAGAATGGCTGCGACCTTCACTCTCCAACGGTAGCGCCAGAGAATAAAAGCGAGGGAAGCAACAGCGCAGTAGGCAACAAGATGATGTTCCAGAGCATTTTTCCATTGGAGGTGCCATTCTCCCTCCAGTGAACTTAAACCTATTGGTAATAAAGGTGCTTCCCTCAGTTACGTTTCCCTTGGAAGTAGTCCTCAAGCCCTGAGAAGTCTGTGACCTTCAGTCAGAGATTGCTGCCATGGTGCCGTCTCCCAGCTTCCGTTCAGCAACCCCTTCATGTGTCCGGCCTTCTCCACTTCCCACCATGTATCTGCCTTCTTTGTGAAGTGGTGCTTTCAATGAATTGCGTCAGTAGGGGCATTTTTCGTGGAAAATTTACTTATTTAATTATCAGATATGATCACATCTGGCACTTTTTTGCTAGAGAACATATAGGAGCTGAATAATAAACTACTCATGAGAGATTCATTTTCCAAAGCATGTGAAATCCTGTGGCACAGGCCACACAAATGAGCACTAGAGAAGTACCTGAGCGTGGTGTCAAAACTGGGTTTCTTGTTGGCAATATTTATAAAAAAGAGATTGTATTGTAAAGACTCCTAAAAGTTATAGAAAAATAAAATATCACAAAATATAAGTAGCACTTAGAGAGAAAGAACAGGTGCCACATGTCAAATATGCACTGAAGATTTTCACTTAGCTCAGGGAAATTTTGAGGGTTTTTTCCAATTAAAACAACGGGGAAACTTTGTGCTACCATCTGAAAGATAGCATTGCTTGTTGCAGTGAATATAATTAAATCTAATTCAGCAGATATTAATGATGATAGTGGTTAGATCTAGAAACCAAGGAGATAATTCAGTTCACATTTCCTGTATTATCTGTAATTTATTTTAGAAATTTAGGAAAAAGTAAAATACTGGTTATATCTGACTTTGGATAGCTTGCTTGTCTGAAGTTTCACTCTTTAGCCTATTTTTAGGCTTTACTCTTTACTTAGTCTGTAGCACAATACGTAAAAACATGCATAATGTTTTAAATTATGGAAGAGATGTTTTAACAAACACCTTCTTTAAGAGCTTCTTAAACAAATCAGAAATATTCCATCTCTTAATATTTGTAGATTTAGTAAAGTTTTTAGGGAATCCTTATGTGCAAAATTACAAATAGAGAACTGAGCATTGACTATACAACTCCCATACATCAGATTAATTTTGTAACTGTGACAGAAGTTTAAATCATCTAATATGCCTGTAGGAGTGAAGTGAAACTAATTAAAAAGTTGATGATGTTCTCCATATGAAAATAGCTACTTTTCATTTTTTAAAACAAAGACCTATAGTTTCCAGTGAACAACCAATGAAAACTTTGTTGTTGTTGTTGTTGTTTACAATTTAATATCAGTACTGGGCTTTCCAATTTTTGAGTTTCCAGGAGAAAATCAACACTTATGTAGAAAAGCAGCAAAAACATTAATTTCTTCACAAAACCCATTTTCTACCAGCAGGGGAAAAAAAATCCAATGCAAAAAGGCTTCCAGTCTTAATCAAAGCTTCAGAGCTACCATTTGCTACAAAAAAAGGAAAAAAAAATTCATTTGCCATCATTCTTCTGGTTATTTGTATTTGTTACATCAGCAGAAAGAGGTTAAATCTATAACCCTCTGTATGGGCTGGGAAAATCACGTGGCAGCCTTGATTTTAATGACTTTTTTCCATCTCTAATAAAAACTTTCAGTACTTGTACCCATTTGGGAAGATGCTTTTATCAGTCTCACTGCAAACTTTAGTGAATTGTGACCCAATACCAGACACCAGATAAGATCTTCAGGGGTTGTCAAATGCTTCTTCACATTTCCAGGTTTAGATTAGATTATTTGAAAGCAAATTTTTCCACATGAGAATTCCTTTCCATGGGAAGGAGCATTTTTCTAGCAGATTTCCCTTCATTCAGCTTAGCAGTTCCATAAAAATCAGAAGATTTGTTGCCTTGATATTCAGCCAAGCTGTTTCAAAACTTGCAGGCAAGCCCTGAAAAGTATCCCAGGTCTGAAATGTTTGCCTAAACCTCTGAACATACTGAGGTTTATTTTTACTAATCTGTCACTTCTGAAAAACAAGCATTTTATTTATCACATTTGCCTGTAACCACACAGCAAAGAACAGGAGATAATTTATCAATCTGCAACCTCTCTCTTATCTCGGTTCTGATAATGAGGTTACGGCATAAACCTAACCCTCCCAGCCAAAACTTCATACTGCAGCCCTAAGAAATTCTCTGTTTTACTTTTCAGAAGTGTAGAAAAGATGAGTTGCTCCCTTCTTCCTATTTTCAGAGAAACCTCACATGTTCGTCTCATCTAAAACACATTCATTATTATTTATTCATTTCCAATGTCACTGGGTCACCAACATAAACTGAAGTTCATAACTGCAAGTAGTGTAAAAAGTACCAATGGAAAACAGTTAAGAAATGAAAAACGAAATCTAAATTTACATTCTTACTGCCAAAAGGTTTCCAAAGTAAAATGGCATAAACAAAGCTGCTTGTTTCTGGTTCTTTCTCTTGCCAGTAGCTTGACCCATGAGCAACATAACACCCTGAAGTCCACGCCTGGGATTTGTCACCCCTAACCATAGACCACTGGAGGCTGGATGTCTGAGTCTGTATGTGCTCATCACCTGGGGCTGATGGAAGGGACCGGGCCCTCAGAGGACACCTCCCCTCATCTGCCTAACATCCTTGCTGCTGACGGAGCTAGAGACAGGCTCTGCGGGGACTTGTGGGCAGCACCTCAGAATTTGCTAGCTAGTTTTCTGGCACCAAAGCTAGGGCAGATGACTCATACAAGGCTATTATCAAAATGAGGAAAATTTGTGGTGTTTTACCAATTTGCAGGATCAGAGTCTTGGTCACTGACTTGTTTTGTGTTCCCAGTCACTGCCCAGAAGTCCTTGTCATGTAACTGAATCATTGACAGTTTAAAAATGAGAGCACGAAGCCAAGGTTGAGCAGCTCCCTGTTTTGAAGGCTTCAACCTCACATGTCAAGTTAAACCAGACATTTCATGTGCAAGTAACTGTCTTGCATTTTCTGAGACACACATGGGTCCCGTCAAACCAAGATGCTTTCCTAAACTTAATGAAACCTCTGTTACATGCAGGAACAATGATCACTGTGTTGAAGTTGACAAGTTAATGCCTACAAAATAATCATATTGTTTGCCAAATGCTATGCTTGACAAACAAGTATTCTCCATTTTTGAGTTACCAGAGTAAAAATGAGCATCAGAGTTGATAGACCCTAAATCTGGATTTATCTACCTAAAATCTCAGTTATCTTTTTTTTTTTTTTGTGATAAAATACGAAAAAAAGAGAATCTGAATTTTCTTCTGCTGTTCAAGACTGGCAGGAGTCACATTATAAAGGATAACTACTAAAGGAGAAAGGTTGGTCAAACCAGAAATTTTGGAGACATATTTGATAAGAAGTATTAACCTAAGACAAAGCCTGGATAGTTTTAGACCAACAACAACAACAAAAAAAAAGTCATTGCAATGACAAGCAGTGTCTAATCTTTATTTTGGAACTTCTGCTTCCCAAATAAGTGTCAATACATTGGACTTTCTGGAACAAACCTTTCATCGGAGCAGTCCAATTCGTCACTTCCATCTTAACATCTGTGTTGAAATCTTTCATCTTTTCTTTGTAATATAGTTAACTCGATACATGCACATATTACAAGCCTGATCTTTGAAGTCAATAGGAGTTTTCTTTCTATCTTCTGTGGAGCAGGACTAGATACATGATGAGCTAATCCACTGGGGAGCCCTTATACATCAAGGCCTAATGCAAAAGACAAATCAGAAAGTCAGTCTTCACGATTGCACAGCTTTCAGACTTTACCATAGATAACATGGTTGCCCCATTCCTTTCACAGTTTAATGAACATCATCACCACTCCTTAAATGTCCTGTAGGAGTTGGAAGCGACCCTCTTTTGGAAAACTATAGGACAAAATAAACTTTAAATCAGTGCAATTTTGCAGGTTTTGGAAAACAATTATATTTTGCATTCAGTCATTTGAAACTAGGACTACAATTTCCATTGAAGAACCTTACTGGTTCTTGCAGAAACAGCCATACCGCAGTTTCAAGTCAGCTAGTCAAAGACACATTTTTCAGTCTGTTTTTTCAAAATATTTCAATTCATGTTGCCCTGAGCAAAACAGAAAATGTTTTTAGTTTAGAAGATTTGCCCTTTCTCTTTATTCAATCCTAGAGAAGAAAAATGGCCTGATCTTGGAAATATTTAATGCTGTGCCTTAATCCTTCATACTCAAAAAATGTTTATATTTGGGTCTCGTGAGTTAATTTGCTGAAGATAAATGGGCAGTTCTTCTCAAAATAATTTGTTTTTATTTCTCCTTAGAGGAGGAAAGATGTAGGAATATCTTCTTTTCTAAACCATTCATCAGTGAATTCCAGATTAAATTATAGTAATTGATATCTGTGAATTTGGCCAGGGATTTTGAATTTAAAGGTTAAACAGAGAGAGTGATTTCCTAGACTTCAGAAGAAATCTTTTCACTTACATAGTTGTTTAACACTTTTGCTAGTGGTGAAGTTCATATAGTTCATCTGATAAGGTCTGCAGCTACGTGTTAACCAAGAAAAAGGTGTCAAAAATGGATATGTGTTAAGAAGCATGTGTGGGCCCAGAAATGCCGTCAGCCTTAGCATAGTTTGTAATTTGTAATTTACCTCACCCAAATAAGACTTCCTAACAAATTCTTGAACAGCATAGAATCCTGGTCTGGATCCCCTGAGAGGTTGCATTACTTTCCATCCTAAATATGTTATTTTATGTAACATGTCACTGGGTAGTGGACAGCCAGAAATACTCTGGGTCCCACAGAACTGCATTGTAGGTTTTCCTTCTTTCCATGGTCATTACCTTCTTCCTGGCAGCATCATTCATAAGCATGAGATTGACTGTAACGTCTCTGCCAATCCTGCTTCACACTAGCAGGCCAGTTCTGCTCCAGATTACACCAATTTTACAAACATCCCTTGGGTACTGATGATGGCTGTGAGTGAAAAGATTATCAGGCATTTACTGTTGTTCAATGCAGCCCATACCTTCTTCAAAGCAGCTAATTGTGCTTTAAAGCACAGGCTGACATAATCACATGCCACCGGTTTACCATCAGGATAGCTCCGGCTCTTTGCATTGTCTAGAGTATATACTTCCAGCAGCAAATTGGAAATATCAACCCTCTATTATTCTAGGTCACTTAAGGAGTATATATTCAGACATTGACTATGTAAATCTCATAACTGAGTAACACTCCACGCAATGTATTTAAGAGACGTTTCTTAAACTGTCACCAATACTTACTCAGCAGGATGTGGAAAATTCTGTTCATGCCTTGGGTTCCTCTGTCTTCACAATATGAAGTTTCAGACGTAGTTTAAATGTTTTATAATTATCTTTGTAGCAAAAAAAGTGCCTGTTCTGGTCACCTCATGTAAGCGAAGGGGAGGAAGAACTAACAAAACACAAATTTGGCAGTAGGCAGCTCTGACGATTTTTGCTCGGGAAGAGGTCCTCCAGCCTCTGCAATGGAGGTGTCCTCAATGAAGGATATGGAGCAGGTGCCTCCCCTAATAGTGCTAGGTTGAGGACCTCTGGGAATTACAAATAGTCCATGACTTGGAGGCAGGGTGAGGAAAGGAAAATAGGGCAACGGAAATCAGAATTGCGTGAACAACGGAGTTTCTCTTTGGTGACCCAACCGAAAAATTAAACCAAAAAAAATTCATTTTGGGTCAGCCCAAAGCACTTGTCCAACTCAAAATGAAACAGCTCATTTTGCTTTCAAATCTCTTTTCAACCTTTGAAAGAAAATGTACATAAAATTCTAAACCAAAACACTATTTTGATGCGTAAAACTGAAATATTTTATTTAGAAAATGTCAGAACGAAACATTTCAGCATGATTTTCCTTTTTTGAGCTGTAACTATTGACTGAATTGAAACCCAGCTTGCCTGTCTGAAACTACATCTTTATTTTCTTTTGGTCAGTAATTGTCCCAGACATTTCCCCTGGTTGTAAGGGAAACCTCCTCTGACTTCTACTTCCTTTGTCTGTTCAAAACTGACCATCACCCACCATCCTTCACACACCCACAAGTCACATATGCCCTGCAAGAAAACCTATGAAGGAAATACTGCAAAATTTGCTGTGTGGCATTTCCAGGGCTCCAGCTCATGAGGTTTCCATGTTAGAGTCTTTCAGCTAGTGGTTTTCAGGGTTGGAGAAGTTAATGAACAGTTGACTTCATTTTTACATTTTTGTGGACAAATGGGTTTTCGTCTGGGTTTAGCCCCAGCGTGGAAAGCTTGAGAGATTGATTTGACATTTCTGGGTAGGGCAGCTCAACAAGGACAATGTGGAAGAGGCCTAAAGGAAGTAGAAGAAGGAAATAAGTTAATTTTCCGCTTGTGAAGAGATTATATGAACGAGGAACAGCATGTGTGGTTCACGGTCTAGTCTCTATTTATAATCAAGGAAGAAAACAGGTACTTTTAGGGCAAAGTTACGTTATCCTGTCCAAATCTTTATAAACCTCTAATGTAGATGAGATGAATGACACCTGGATAATTCCTATCACCCTCCATTGACTATAAAGGGAGCCTCATGTAGCTTGGGGATAGGCTGTGTCTGTCAAAGGTCAGTGAGATGAACTCCCCATTTGGTGCTTAACTTCCCTCCCTTTGCTGTCAGCCGTCGCGAGTTCGAGTGATAAGAGAAAGGATGTTGGCCAACAGCTCTTGACAACATCATTGCTTATCCCACAAGAAAGAAAATAAATATCCTACTGAATATAGCAAAAGATTAAACTCCTAACACTGTAATGTGGTACCAAATCCTGTCTGGCTGTCACTGTTGGGTCACTTCTGCCTTGGCTGTGAACAGGCATGTAATTCATATGTTGTGAGATGCAAATGAGAGGAGCAAAGTAAACCATGTTGATTGCACCTAGTTTGACAGGTAACAGGCATCCATCACCCAGATGGATCGTATGCCAGTCTAGTATGTGAGTTCCCACAAGAAGGTGTTACAATTTCAGTTCACATAAACCTTGTTCAAATTAGGTATGGATGGACACTTTTATCTCGAAATCGCTCTGGTTCAGGAGCAACATGGGATAGTTTAATCCCACTTCAGTGCCGTCTAGCTTCAACAGCTGATGTAAGACATGTTGAGACTAACTATTTTTGGGCTAACTTTAATTTCTCTTTGAATTTAATTGATGAAGCTACCAAGGTAGATCAAGGTAGATTTCCTGCCAACATTTTTCCCATATTACAGTATCTATTCATGGGCTGTCTTCTAGATATCTTTTTAGCAAGATTTTTTTCATATGAATGTCCCTGATATGCTGTGTTTGCAAAACTTCACCCTCCCTCACCTGCACTGCCACCCTGAGTCTTTTATTTGAGGACATACTTTTTTTTTCCCCAGATGTGGACAGGATGCTTGTTGCCCTGATAAAGAAATGGTAAAGCCTTGCTCAAGAAGTCTTCACCAGTTGCTGACAATCCACTATTATATATTTCCTCTGGCTTTCTCACTGTTTGGATGCTTTTCACCCCTTTAACCTTGGTCCAGCCACCAATGTCCCTAGCTGAACCAGAGCAACTCTTCTGTCTTTGCCCAGGGGACATTGCTGAAGGACCCGATAATGACGGATTAAACTGCTCTTCAGTGACTTTAGTGTTTTTCTGTCTGGGAGCTTGCACTGAGAGTAGGCACCAAGCACTTCTCTTCTGAAGTGCTCTCAAATCCCTGATGCTGCAGAGTGCCGTTTGTGCTCAGCGTGCCTATGGGGCAGTAAGAACGCAGCGCTCTGAGCTTTCGGTTAGCAACTGCTGCCTGACTGCTTGTCTCCATCTCATCTGACCCAGGGGGACAGTTTGGGACTTTTCACCAGCAGCTATTCAAGACGGGATCTTGTCTATGGGCGTACCGAGGCAGAATCAATGAACCAAACCAATGACTCTCAGGAGCGATGCTATTTTTCCTACCACCCCCCACAAGAAAGGCTGAACCACACGCTTCCCGCTAAGCCCTGGCCTGTGATAAGTTGAAATTTCAGCCTTATGGTGAAGAAGCATGTCCCCAGACCAAGCTTGCATCCTTTCTGGATACAAGATTACAGCCACTGGCCCAGCAGCCCCACAGGCACAATACATGTCATCTCCCTTGCGTTTGAATAAAAGAGAAAAACTCTGTAAATGGTAATGTTTGAGGACCAAAATATTTATTATAATAAATTAAAGAGTAAGCATTTATAAAACAATCCATTTTCATATAAATATCACACAGCATTTTTAATTTTGTAGTTCACTTAAAAGCCTCTAGTACAGCTTCATAAATACATTTCCTTGGATATTTTTCAATTAATCTGTATAAATAAAAGTACTGTATAATTATTACTTTAAAATAAGTTACCATTAAATATGAATGACAAAAATAATTTCTGAATTAGTCTGAAATACCAACTTTTCAGGTAAAGGTCAGAAGGGGGCAACATATGCAAGTGAGATTTGCAAGTAAAAGGCTCAAAACATCCTGGCTACATATCACTGCCTACCTTGACCAAAGCTGATTCACAGGTGTCAAATCTCAGCCTATGAAATACAAAAGCAGCTGCCTTATTCCAGTGGAGACGAGGAGGACAGGAGTGTGCCTTTGAAAATATTTAATGCCCTGTTTTGAAATGGAGCTGCAAACACTGTCCTGGAGTTTTCATTTTCAAAGAAGGCAGCAATATGCTTCCTGTCTGTGCCCACCTAGTTTGCTATTTTTGGCACAGGTAAAAAATATACTGCATTGGGGGGGGGGAGGTCCATGATAGTTAATCAATTTGAGTTCCAGCAAGAGTTTTTCAGAGACATCTCCTCAAGCCTGATCTGAAATTCTTTTAGTTTTTCTTCTTGTTCCATCCCTTCTTTGGGGCATCAGTACAAGCATTTTCTATGTAGTCAAACAGTAAATCCAGTTCTCCAATGGCTTTAGTCTTTCCATTCTCTCCCAGCTAGAAAAGAGCAAAATGTAAGTTTTACATCTCGTTATTTCTCAGAAAATTGAAATTAGGCTTGTCACAGAAACTGAACCGAGAGTTTACTCTCCTTATTCTCTCAAGTAGTTCTATTAGAGTCATTATACCATAAGATATAAACTAGCTCATTCAAATCCAGTCTAGCATCTACAGTTACCTGCAACCTGACTTCTGAAGGACAATTCTAAATTACCATAACACATGCAGAGAGTTAACAGGACAAGTGAAGGAGGGCTGGAATTGGAAACATCACTAATCCCCTCTTTAATGCCCCTGCAGGCTTCACCTTCTAACTAATCTCCAGAGTTTGTTTCATAATTAGGTCAGCCTTAATCCAACTCAATGACTGGGGTTTGGAACTGCCCTTTTTAAATGTTGGGAAAAAATGTACCTGTTTCATTTTGCTCTTCATTTCTTCCAGGTTCTTTTCAATGTGGTCTCTGAGTCCTGAGGATTTCTAAAAAAAAGAAAACATCCAGACATAACATTGGCATCTGTATGCAACAATGTGCTTTTTTTTTTCTTTTTCACACCTTACTATCAACCTTGAGTTCGATATTTTTGATCTGAGGTTTCCTTTCATATCACTGCCTTTTGCCGCTGTTTGCAGCATTCTGAGATTCAGGAGCAGCGACAAGAGTCACGAGAAGGGAAAGAAACCCAACTCTACTCACACATCTGCTCAGCTCCGAGTTCAGGGATGCCAAGAACTGTGCCACCTCCTCAACATACGGGTACTGGTCCTTGGCCTTGGTGAGGAGGACATCTTTCACTACAATCTCCACGATCCTCTTCATCATGTAGCAGTGGTTGTTTTCCTATGTATGCAAGTAGGAGGTCACGTTAAATCATGGCAAGAGATCAATAAGTGCTGCAGAAGGATGCAAAGAGCAGCCTCCTGGTGTAAGACTTACCTTGACGTTAACATAGAGCTGCTGCCCAATGAGCCTGTTGTCCGTGTCCTGGTCTGAGACCCTGGCCTGAGAAGGAAAAAAAGAAATGTCAGGTGAGGATGGGAACCTTACCCAAAAATTAATAATAAACCCTACGGTTTTCATCAGTAATAGTGGAGGTGAAATGAGGGAATGGGCACCATAGACAGCCTGTTACAGGTAGGTAAGCTTGGACATTGTGTCTGTTTCTCCCCTTCATTGGGTGAGATTCAAGGTCAGTATCACTGGAAAATAAATAAGCAGAAGTCTGAATTCCTGTCCCCCTCTTAAATGTCAGATGTCATAGTGGTTATGATGACTAAACCAGATGCCGCAGGTGGCCGACCTCATGGCAGCCCACAGCGCTGCTGGGAGGTGCTGCAGCGCTTGATGGCGTACATCAGAGGGGACCTACCCATGGTAAAATCAGCCAGGAAACCTGCCCAAGCAGAGCACTGTAAGATGCCTGAGGAGCTGCCTGGCCATGGCTGGAGTCACGGGCAGGCCCAGCTCCAAATGGACTGGGTAAACAGAGAAATTTAAGCTCATGTTTCACAATTGTCCCAGTCTAGCAGCAGCCGCTTGAGAGAAGGATCTGTGCTGTGCCAGGGGCTGCCTTTCCCTTAGGGAGCAGGAAGAGGAGAGGCAGCAGCTTCCCCCGGCTACACAACCAGCAGGCAACACACCTACTCCACATGCCCAAGCTCTGCCTTACTGCAAATGCATGTTTTTTCTGGAGAAAGGCATGAGAAAGAGAGAGGAATGCTGAAGGCGAGAAGCCAGGGCACTGGCAGAGGAGGAGGTCCTCAGATCCTGCCACGAAGGACACATGGGTTACTGTACCATTTTAGCCAAGGTATAGGTGCGATTCCTGATGTAGGGCTGCTGGAAGTTGATCTTCCTGAGCCTGCAGGCATGATGGGCAGTAGAAGCCAATCCTGCCCCTTTCGGAGGCAGAGGGCTGGTGAGAAGAAGAGGGAGACAGCAACAGCAGCAGAAGACAACCCATCCTGAGAAGCTCTTGGTCAAGGTTTGCAGGGAGGTCATGGCTCACGATCCAAAGAAGTCGTCTGTCCCAGCAGGTTGCAGCTACAGCACTCAGCACTGATGAGAGAGAGTAGTGTTAGCATTAGGAAGAGGGGGCAAGGCAAAGTGAGAGAGGCACGAAGGCTGCAAGCCTTACCTTTGCTGTGATTCTTGATGTGCTCTGCAGGAGGTGAAGTGCACCTTATATAGGGCCAAGTCGTCTGTCCCAGCAGGTTGCAGCTACAGCACTCAGCACTGATGAGAGAGAGTAGTGTTAGCATTAGGAAGAGGGGGCAAGGCAAAGTGAGAGAGGCACGAAGGCCACAAGCCTTACCTTTGCTGTGATTCTTGATGTGCTCTGCAGGAGGTGAAGTACCTTATATAGGGCCACCAACATCTCTCTCAGCTTTTTTTTTTTGGGTGCTGGTGGTGAATTAAAAATGACATCAGCAAGTCTCTTACTTTCCAGTATCCTCTTCTGAGAACTATCTAACCACTACAAAACCCACAAATACAACTTCAAGGCCATTGTAATCTTTAGTTTCTTATAAAATAAACCAAATCTTAATGCGGGGCAAAGCAGGGGCTTTTACCAGGGCAGGAATCCTGAATTCTGTTTGCATAAAAATATTCGAGAAGTTTATGGGTTTGTGCCTTCTGTTCTGATTGCAACACACTAATTGGATTGGCAATTTGATGGCAGATAATGCAATTTATATTAATTTTTATTCATCTTCAGTGGTAAAAGACTGGTGCTCCGCTGGTGCTGACTGGTATACGCAAGTGGTCAGAGACTGCACCAGACCCAAAGCACTGACCACCTACAGTTCCTACCCTGCAAATACCCTTTCCCACACAGTGTCCCACTGGAGTCACCAGCCATCTGCCCATCACTGTGCAATCCTCTCTCAGAGATCAGAAACTGGGTAGGACCAACACGGCATTTATCACATCCCTGATCTCCAAATTCCCATTTTCCAAAAAATTATCCATATTCCAGGCTGTAACCAGGGGTAGTGACCAGAGCCGTGGTCATGCACTTACTTATCCAGGTGATTTCCATGTTCCTGACCCTGTTCTGCTAATGTAAAGGCAATGCTGCACCTTCAATCTGAAATATTATGCAGGGTGCTAAAGGGAAACTGTGGTCTCTTTAGAGAGTAATTTGCAACCCAGCTGAGATGGTAATGCATGAGGACACAAAACTGGTACAAATGCAAACTCCTGGTTGTCTGATACCTACAGGGCACACAGGTGACAAGTGTGAGAAATCAGACCTGGAAAACCAAGGCTCCAGCTCTGCCCCTGAGAGCAAACAGGGGCATCGCTGGGGCTGGGCTTCACCCCTCATGGCTGAGGTTCTCGGGACAAGAGCCATAACCAGCCTTGTCCCGTGGGCTGAAATGCCCAGCTCTTTTGCTTATACCTGAAAGGAAGCAGATAAAGGCTGGCTGGCACCAGGTTTACGCTTTAGCTTCCCCTGATGCATCCCCAGCAGGAATTCATCTCTCCATGCCTCAGGCCTGGCTCAGTTGCCCTCAGATACCTGCCACATCAGCTATGCACAGCTCTGTACCCTTGAAGATGCAGGCCCTCACCCTGGAGCCATCATCACCACGTACCTTTCCATGCCCCTCTCAGGGTATCCCACCCATTCCTATGCCTGGCCTCCGAAAGCAGTGGGCAGCAGAAAACAAGTCTGGAGCCAGGACGTCGACAACCTGGTTCACACCTCAAATGTACCACAAAGCTATTCAAGAACATGTTTATAAACTCTTTTCCATAAATATTTCATTTGCCAGGCTAGTAGGCCCAGTGGGGGAGTAGGTTAATGAGAAGATGGGAGGCTGAGTTATACTTAGTCAAAAGATAGACATTAAAGACCAAACTGGGAGAAATCCAGACAGAGAGGCTGTTTTGAAGGATTGGCCTCCCCTGAAGTGCAATCCCACAAACTCCTCTCCAGGTGTTAAACACAGTCTGATAACCAAAGTCTGCTTCTAACTGAGGTTTCTTGCACTTCTCCACCAGCTCATCCAGCAGAAGTCCCAACCCCATAACAGAACCCGTGAATGGGCATTCGGACCTTGCCTGAGGGGCGAATGCAGCCCCCCTCCTGGTCCAGACCCCCTGTCCTCCCGCCCTTCTGGATCTCACCTCTCCATCCCTTTGGTCACTTACTCTTGTCAGACACGGATCCAGCTTGCCTGACCTCTTCTTGTGGCTCCGATCCCATGGAAAGGGTTCGTGACCTGGGTAAGCAGGTGCTGTGCCACTCGCATCTGTTCAAACGGCTGCGAGGAGCCCACCTGGTCCCAAGCTTCCTACACCTCCTGACAGATATTTAAACAGCATCAGGCACAGGGATGAGGAATTAGATGCTGAATCTTTCTTCTGCCCTCTTATGCAGCGATTACAGGATCTCTTCTCTCTGTCTTCTCTAGTGTTAGAAACCATACACTGGGACCTACCTATTTTCATAGAAAACGTTAAGTTAGACTTGATAAGGCTTTCTTTCTGCCATCTGTTGTTAGCCACCTTTCTCAGTCATACTACTTTTTGGCTGTGCCAGAATGTCCTCCTCCTGACGCTTTAAAAAAGCTTGATTTCACTTGTTTAGTTTACCTCCCTGCCTCCGGTATGACACTGAAATGCTAAAATGCCTATTGTAAATTTGTTAATTCCTATTTCACAAATTCCCTTTTTATGACATACCTAAAGCCTTCACATTATTTAACCTTTTGTTTGCAGTTGTGAGTTGTAATAACCTATCTTCCATCCCTCTAGCTTGCTGTGAGTATGGTCCAGCCCAAAAATGAATGTTCAAAATCTTGCTGGACACTAATTTTAGCAGACTGTCCCCTGCTCATCACTCCACTCCTGGCCTCTTCCTAACCACCTTCCACCAGATGACTGTTTGTCCTGGAGGTACTACTGAGTTATGGTATAGCCACAGTCATGGCTGCAGTTATTCCCTGTAACATGTCAAGAGAATTTCTTTGGAAGTGGAGATAGGCCTCCCGTTCCCAGGGTCTGCTATTCCTGTTATGAGACTGCATTGAACAAGGATGTGACTAGTCACTGCTATCACCTCTTCTGACTAGCTCACCACACCCTGGATGGGAGATACACGTCCGGCATTACATCCTACGGAAAGATGGGGCTAAAAACCTGCACAGTCCTACCACTGGATCTTACTCCAGTCCTCAGCTGAAGTCCAGAGAGGGAGGAAGGAATCGGAGGCTTTTCCGCTGCAGTTGAGGAAGAATTCTCTTTCTTCTTGTTTGAGGAGGAAATGCAATAAACTGCTGAAAAATCGGGGCTTGAGCCAGCACTGAAGGTGAACCTTTGAGCAATTTGTTTACCCAGACACCCCTCTCCAAACAGGCTGCTCTGAACTGTAGAGCTGGCAGAAGAGATCAGTGGAAGAAAAGATGCATTTAGTTTAAACTGTGGTACCCTGGCTGAAACCATCACTGGTGGGTCTTACTTTGGGGAGAAAGGATGAAGTGGAAAAACCACGTCTGAAGAATGGGTCTTAAAAAAGCAGCCTTTCTCACTAATTCTCTCCTACGTTAACATTGTCAAGTATTCTACCAAGTGGTATGGGAACTGGTAATTTAGTAATTTCTCTTTGAGCCTGAACTACTGATGTCTTATGATACATGGTAGTCCCAAGCTTTTCTTTATAAAACAATGTTCTCTTGGGAAAAAAAAAAAACTGAAAAAACAAACAAATGAAAAAAACCAACCCCTAAAAAAAGACCTCTCCAAGCTCAGGGTGGGGGAGAAGAAGAGTGAGGAGGAAAAAAAGGAATTTTCCTTTTTAATTTTATGACTTTTTGTAGATTTAATGTTATTTTTAATGTTTGAGGCTAGTAGCACTGTTTAAAATGTAAAATTCTTACAAGAAAACATACCTGCTATGCTTTTAATTAAAAACTACCAAAGACCTCTGAACTTCTATAAAGTACCCTCTGCATTGTTATTTATGTACAATTAATTTTAAAAATTTTGAAATTGTTCACAAATTGTATTTTCTCCCCAGTGCCATCCCAAGAATTACAAGTCTATCCTATCACTGACCTCACCAATAAACTTCTAAAGTGTAATTACATGGAGTTTCCCTAATTCATTAAGAAACCATAGCGGTTGAATATTCTCGACAATGACTTCTTGACCCATATCGAAGACAGAGGATTTTTTGAGGACGACTGGAACTCTACATCACGTCTGCCTCAAAAACCACAGACACTTCCTTCTTACTTTGAATGAGGCCACAGGTGAATAACCAATACTGTACTTTGATGTTCATCTGTTGTGTACCATCACCAGCATGCTGGCATGCGGGAATTTTCTTGAGCTTTAATACATTTTTCTGTCAGCTAGGATTATATTGCATTATTAGAAACGTCTTCAGGATTGGACACTGGGCTAGAAACATTGTCAAGAGTAGGCATGTGGAAGACCGAGCCTGTGTATCGTCCTCTTGGGTCTTTTACCTGGCGATTAAATTCTCCCCCCCCCCTTAAACATCTGTACGAATGGACCACAGGTCACATAGTGCCTAAAACTGAACAGGCAATCTATCTGGAGACATCCTCAACTTTCAGGTCACACTCATCACCTTCACTTTGTTCCAGCTCATTTGTGAGCTAGTTCGTTGTGTTTTATCTCAGTTCTTTTCTGCCTTTGCCTAGACTTTCAAGCTTGAAAAGATCAAAGCAGACTTAAAACATGTTTCAGCTCAAGCTCCATTGGAGCCTTATTTTAGTCACCTCTCTGCCCAGCAATGAAAACATCAGTAATGGAAGTTGATTCTTCTTTATAAAACTTGAAAATAAGCTTTTCTGTAATTCATCCATTCATTATGGAAACATCCTAGTACAGAGGCAAGTGTCTTCTGGGCATGATCATTAGGAATGGCAGAAGGGATTAATTTTCTATAGAGGAAATTATATCAACACAGATATTGGGAGAGGACATACAGCATTTTTGCTTTTTTTATGATAGGTTTGATGTTGTGTAAGACACCGTGAATCTTTTGGAAGGAGAAGTAGTAGTATTATTAAAATTGCTTAGCCTGGGAGTGTTAGGTGACTTTGGAAAAGGCTCTTGTGTCAGATCTCAGTACAGACACTGCTGACTCAGACTTTTTGCAGAGGATGTGCGATTCACCTTCCTCCCCTGACAGTTACACTTGTTACACAGTGAGCAACACATTTCCTCTGACAGTAACACTTTTGCTTATATATCTGGTATTTCATCAAACATCTTTGTTTCTGTCCTTCACTTGGTTCTGTTACATTATTTCTGGGTCTCCTAACTGTAAGATGCTATATAATAAACTTCATAAAATTGGTATTTCTTATCATAAAGAAGGGAACTAATAGTTCATTGTGGTCTCAATTTTAAATTACGTTCTGGGACAAAAAAAACTTGGTTTAAATAACTATATTCTCTCCTCAGCAGTACTGACGTAGTGGCGCTCCAAAAGCAAGCCACCCAGAGACACGTTGAGACGTTATACAGATACTACCGATGTCACCACTGCTACGCCAGGACCACTGATGTGGTAATTTTATTGCAGTGCCAGGAGGATTCAGTGATTAATATGAAAACAAACAGACAAAAAAAACCCAGTGTCAATGGAAGCGCAACAGATGTTAGTCCAGTGGTCCTGCCTCTACAGACAACTGCTGCCGACATCAGTAAAACATAAACAAAAATTTTAATAAGACTTGTCAATAGGAGCCATCACTTAGCTCACGCAGACGGGAGAAAAGATAGTTCAGACCATCTTAGTGCATGCAGCCTCATGCCACCAACGGCACCACTGTTAACCCTTCCACCAGATGGCTGGTTCTTTTAATCCAGAGCGTAAAATCACGCATGTATTATGAGACTCTGTCACTTTATATAGTGACCTACATATATCCAACTATGTCTTGCGAATAGTCAGATCAGGTGAACTGAAACTTCTGTGCTTCCTGTTAATGTGGTGTGCTTGCACAGCAGTGACTCAGTGACATGGCAAAGTGGAATTACTGACATAGTGTATCTTAAAGAAAACCACTCTAACTGGGAACAGCATTTTGCAAGCTGGTTTATCATCCAAAATTCAGTGACAAACAGTTACTCAGATTAAGAAATAGGCCCAGCATTATGCACCTTGATTTACCAACTACCATCAGTTTTATTATGTAATAAATCCACACCATCTTGAGTAGTCAAGTCATTTTGAAGGGAAGCAACGTTACTTAAGGTGAAGTACTTGTGCCCAGACACTGCCCGTACACCAGCGCTTCCATTAAGGCTCTGAGCTCAGCATCATCTCCTGAAGGTAAGCGCCTGGCTGCTCAGTTATTCTGTACAACAGGGATGCTAGAGAAGGTGGTGACAGTTCCCATGTTGTTAACAGTAGTCTTCTAGTTAGTATCCATCCCTAGGAAGTCAACAGCCCATGCCCCAGCCCTTCCCCAGCCCGAGGTTATGCTATTGCCCATCTCCCAGGAGAGCCTCTGAGCGAGTTTCCTGTTGGAGTGGGACTATTGTCAAGAACATGAGATTTATGGGGCCAAAAGGAGACCAAACAAAATAGCTGCAGCCTAGCAATTAGGATGCTGTTTTCCTGGGTTATCTGTTTTTAGCCACATGTCGTGTAAGCTAAAATACATAAACAGGCTGGAGCCAGCTTCCCACTGGAAACACAAAGAGCACGCTCCTCACGAGAGCACTGTTCTGGGAACTCATGGACCCACTCCAGCCGGGAGGTACCAGCCCTCGGCAGGTTTCCCCTGGCCCCACAAGAGACCTCGGAGCGAGAGCTGGGCACCCAGCTCTCCAGAACAGGGTGCATCCACAGATGCCTATATGTGTGTGTCACACCAACCCAGCGACCAGAAAGGGACCTAGGAAGGGAAAAATCCCGAAGTCCAGGCTTTCTGGATCTTGTTAGCCATTCCTATTCTACTTCAAGTCTTGAAGTAGGTGCTTTGGAGACATGCCAGCACATGACAGTATTAAACAAAGTCACCTTGAACAAAAAACTATTTTTTTTTTTTATATATATATATATGCACACACATATGTATATACATACAAACACACATACAATATGTGTGTATTATCAGATATAAACATAGTTTAAAGGAAAAGCTTTGAAGCCCACTCAAAACCTGCACGTCACTGCCTTAGTTACCTCAGGAAAGGTAAACTGGCATAAATGTGAATCAGTCACATTTACAAAGCTGATACACACTTACCAGAAGACTTTACTAAGACCTCTGACGAAAGTGGGGGAGTGAGAAGCTTCAGTTGTCCTTTTCCCTTCCATTGAAGAACTGTCTGCACTAAGGAGGATTTGCTGCCACGACTGTACCACCAACCTTCCCCTTCAAAGAGCAAGCTCATACCAGCAAATGAGTGCTTTTGCTGTTAAAACTTTTATTCCAGCCCCATGAATGGAATAAACTGATCTGACAAAAGGTGTGTAAGCTGTGAACACTATCAGGCCTTGCTCGCCTTCCCAAAGGACTGCCAGTTTCCAGGTGAATCTTGTGCAGTTCTCAGTCCTCCAACCTAACAAGACGCTGCAGGACCACCGAGTGCCGTCCTTCACAGACAGGCAACAGGCTTATTATCTGGCAAGACGTGAAGGCTTTTGAGAAGCAACAGACTGGAATCAAGTCTCCTCTTTGTGGGCTCGCTGGGGGAATGTTTTATTGGCAGGAATACTGGGTAAAGGATGGCCTTTTCCCAGCTGGCAGTGGTCAGTGAGGAAGAGTTGGCTTATTTACTTCTACAGGTGGTTGAGAGCTGTGAACCCCCAACAGCAAGATTCACCCAGCAGGTATACCCAACTTGGGAACAGGACCTGAAGACAATTCAACGCTTATTGACTAGGTCCATTATTAATGTGCTGGTTTTGTAAATCTTGACCTTAAGTCAACAAGCTCCCAAAGCTGTTTATTCCTTAGATGTATCTCCTATTGGCAACTGCCTTCCTCCTTGTTTATCTACTTGGTCTCTTCACTTCAAGGTTTCTAAGATTTCCTTGACAGAAAACAATACACATTCACTGTACAGCACACATTTGTAATTATTAATAAAGGGTGGACTTTTGAACCTTTTTTCCATGTTCAGCTTGCTGGAAAACACAACAGGAAACATGTTTGAAGGTTGGTCTGAAACACTCAGTGAAACAAAACAAAAAGCCCTCTTGAACTAGATAAACAACAATAGCAGAAAGCAGGCACAAAGGATTTCGTATCTGCCTTGAAAACTATAGAAGAGCATCCTTCAGAAGCTTTGCACTAGCATTACTCAAAAAATGTATTTTGTCTACATTTCCCTTAAATACTTCTGTCCAAAAGTAAATTCAATTAGAACATTTCAGACAAAAGCTAAAATTTGTTCAGATAGGAAATAATGTCATGATGATGTGTGGGACACCAGGGGCTTCCATTCTCAACTCTAAATTGGGTTTGTACCCCCATGCAACAAAAATGTCTCCCTTCTTTACCACTATTTCTACAGAAGTCAACACACATGTACCACACAGCACAACATGTAGCAGACCTACCCAGATGCACCAGACTCATAGCGCAATACTGTAAGTGAAATTGGGACATACGCTGTTATAACATCTATGACTTACAGGCCTCAAAATCAGGCCTGCACAAAAACTCTTGACAGAGCTGTCAGATAGCCAGGAATCGCAGGCAAACCTAGAAAAACAAAAATAAAAGATTTAAAAAGAGGATTACAGGTACCACAGAGGAGAAGTAATGGATGATTAGAGCTCTCTCTTCATGAGAACCAGGAGAACGTGTTGAATATGAAGAACATAGACAGAAGACACCCAAATTAACCCACCCGCAATACATTGCAGCAACATTCCCTCCTAAACAAAAATATTTCCATTTTTTAGCCATTAAGTTTTCTACTATAAAACTATCATTTTAGAGGAAAACTGGAAATTTTCATAGAGGCTGTTCACACAAAAATAATTTCCCTTTCAGCAGAAACTTTCTGACCAATTATAACTTACATATTAAGTACATGCCACAGAATAATCCCAGAAGTCCTCGAGATAAAATAAAATACCTCGATTTGTTTCAAAAAACTCCACTGGTAGGAAGCTACTGCAATGCACAATTTCTGGAAGAAGTGGACACTGTTTTCTAACATGATCAGTGCTGGATAGCATTCACTCTTTAAATCAACACCTCATTTGTTGGGGACTGGCCCTTTGGGCATTGCAGCCTTCCAGCCTGTGTAGCACCCATCTGCTCTAGGTCACGATTCCAAGTATCTGTAGCCAGTCACAATTCCAAGTATCAACATATCTAGCTTTAGTAACTTATTCTTTCTGAAGATCAGTTCCAAGGTCTTGTCTTTCAAAAGTCCACAGATGTTCCAGCTGAACAGGTGAAACAGAGAACTAAACAGAGAAGTGCCAACAAAATAGGCTCCACCAATTTATTTGGCTTAACTTGAATAGAAACAAATCAAACCACCTTTTTTATTTTCAGTAATATGCGTACATAATTGTGTACAAAATTGAAATGTAAGCAAATGTGTACAAAACTCAAATTGTTCTTGTATAAAATTTCCAAATGAAGTAATATTAAAACTTCAAGCCACACAAGAACCACCAAACTGCCTGCTAGCCAGCTATTTCCTCTACTTCATGTTAACTTGTTTGCAACACTTGGAAAGATAAAACAAGCTGTCAGCATAAATCACAAACATTTTTCACTGTGACAACCGTAACAGTATGCCAGTCTCTCCAGCAACAGGCAACTAGGAGGAGAGGTAATTAAAATGTCAAAGACTAGAAAAAACATTCTTCTGAGTTTACTTTAAGAGATCAACTACTCCTAAATACCTGAGTTCGAAGTGGGACTGGGGAAGGCCGCTGTTTAAGGTGGCTGAGGTTGCTTTTTCTAGAGAAGTTGAAATTAACACTAAACACGGGTCTTGCCCACAAAAAGGCAAATGTTCACATCAGTACATCTGACAAACTGCAGTACTGTACACATTGAATTCTAATAGTCATCCTGGCCAAAAAACTGTGGACAATGAGCAAGCGCTAACGCTTAGTGTCCTTTTCTTAAACTCCTGTATGTTCCATGTTAGCTTCATTAAGAAATACAAAGAACTTTTTGCTAACAGGTTAAAAGCAGTAAGTAGAATCATAGAATCATAGAATCATTAAGGTTGGAAAAGACATCTAAGATCATTGAGTCCAACCGTCAAGTGGTAAAAGTAACTTGTTGTTACAGCACTGTGTTGCACTGACAATTCATACAGTAACATAAACAAATATACCACAGTTGCCTTTAAGATAGCTGGTTAAAATCAAGCAACTGAGGTGTTTGGTGAATGATGGTGTTGCCCCTGAATACTGTCCCAGGTCATACTGCGTGACTGCAGCAGAATACCTTGAAAAGTAACACACAGGTTGCATAAAAAAAATAATTATCTCAATTTCAAGAGGTGCCACTGTAAAAAAAAAATAAAACCCCACGTGGCTGTTGTGACATAGTGAATTAAGACATAACTCTCAGATATAAAGGACCTACATTTTCAACACTGGTTTAGATATTGAAATTTTAAATTGGGATGGCAAGTCCTAAACGTTGGGCCATATTAGTGGTAAGTGAAAGGATGCTGCGTGGTATCTACAATCACAATTTTTTAAAATGTACACTACAAACTATAAAAAAATAAATCATTTTACAGAACAGTTTCTCTACAACAGGTGGGAGAGATTATGTCTTGCCCCAGAAATCCTTCCTCTTCTGAGCTCGTTCCAGTATCTGAGATGCAAGCGAGCTAGATGCTGCCGAGCGAGCAGAAATCTGAGACAACCTGTCATCTGTGGGGAAAGCAACAAGGCAAAAAGTAAATAGGAAGATTAAATATACATATTAAAACACAGTTGACATTCATGGCAGACTTTGAAAGTGCAAATATTTTTATGCCCTTTTTCAAAATGGATGCTAAAATAGTACCACAATACACTTTAATTCTATTACTTGGTAACTGACATGCTGGAGAAGAATCTCACTAGAAAGCTACTAGGATGCTAGGTAAGTTTAGGAGAGCTACGTGCCCAACTCTTGACAAACTCCAGAATGATATCCCTACTGCCACCTGGGAATTGCCCAATTCTCCAAGTCATCTTTACATTTACTCTCCTGTGTCAGAAGACCTCAGAAATCGTTCCTCTGCAACTGAAGTCTGTATAGACTAGACTCTGATAATGACATATTCATGAAAGCAACCCACCGCTTCAAGCAAAGCAGACAACCTTAGAATAACACATGACTAAAATATCAGAACCTATGTTGCCGCAAGAGCCCTTCTGTGCCAAAACCAGCTAGTTTACCACAAGCTGTTAAAAGGAATGTGTCTTCTGAAGAGAACAGGAAGTTTAACACAAAGACAACACGAAGCATGCTTTAAAAATGTGCTTTTGAAAGGTCTTCCTTTTGAATACAGGGTCCGCTTCACACCCAGCAGAACTCTTAATTTTAAGTAGCCTGGATACTGCTTCTCTGATAAAGCACAACATTATACTTCTTTAACATCATTATCAAAATGTTGCTACAGCTCTGTCAAGATGCTCTCTATGAAAAATGACCTTAATTACACCCATTCTCCTGCAATGGATTAAAAAGAACTGTCTCACTACTTTCCAGCCCCCCCTGCCAACAAAAAATTCCACAACTCAATCCTAACAGGACCTGTACTTTGTCAGTGTTTCAACTAACTTTTCAGCAGCGTTTCTAAATTCTTGAAATACAGTGATCCAAACAGCCCGTAACAGGCTCACACACTATGCGTAACAACTATATCCCCGCGTATGAGAAAACTGCTAACTGCACTTCTGCAAACAGGCATGTCATTGGAATAACTCCCAGGTTTCTATGTACATGAACAAATATGGGCATATGAAATATCTATGAGCTGGCACTTTGCACCTGTTTCTGAAAGCTCACACATCATCACTCAGCTCACAGGAAAAAAAAGAAAAAGAAACAGCAGTTACAGCATTTAATCTGTGTGTGGCAAGCTTGTGGGAAGCTGCAGAGTACTATAGGATTTTGCATGTTTTATGTAGGTACACAGATGCTTGGCTGAGCCATCTGCACAACCCACACATTTTCCAGCCAACTGCAGTGAGTAAAATAGAGAATCGGCCTGAACCTTGGTTAAAACCAAGGAGCAAACAAGCCTAAGGGGTACAGAAAAAAGCTTTTGGTTGCAGTTTATTTATAGATATACCCCAGAGCAATCAGATATGAACTTGCTCTGCCCATACTCTAATCTGAACCAAACACAGGTGATTGCGACTAGCACAGCACCACACCAAGCTCAACCTCATATACCATGCTAAGAAACAATGTACAGCTGAGGCTACAGTGCCTTTGGTTGACTCACACTACTGAAAGAGTTTATTTGTGTCTGTCCATAAAAGGGTCAAGAAGATGCACTGGTGAGCTGTGCACTGGCTGCTCCCCCAGATTAACTTTACAGCAAACAGAAAAAAAGGCCAAAACAGCAGTCAGAATAACAGGATGCTATAAGTACCCCTAATACACTGAGCAGAGGAACAGGTGTGAAAATTAAAGTCAGAGGAATCATTTTATGCTGCATACCTGGTCCTCAAGTCTCACACACAAAATCTTTATCTTAAGATTTCTGGTACCTTTTAAAAGTTGCATCCAAAGTTACTGCAGCTGCAGCCTGGGCTGTGAGCATTTTGCAGTTTGCTTCTGTTGCTATCAACACAAAGGCTTAAAAAATGTGTGAGGAGGAAACGATTTTAGGTATGGAACTGAGCAAGCCATAGTAACCACATTGAGCCACAATGGTCTATTTAATTTTCAGCTGTATTTAATGGTTTATTCGTACTAGAATATACCTTCATATTCACACTTCAGATTACTAGGATGAACATTTTCAAATTATTTTGATGAAATAATGCAGTAGTTATTCATGCAAACACATAAACCAGTATTACTTACTGCATTCAGAAACCTCCCACATTAGTGCAAAAGTTTAAATTAATCTAGGTAATAGACACATGATATGCAATAATACTTTGGGACAAGAAATACCTTCATCATTACAGTTTCTTTCCTGAAGGGGTAACTGGAAAGATCTCATTTTTGGATTGCCAACATTCCCTAAGACAAAAGGTCAAAGGCACAGTTTTGAATCATTTCAAAATAGACAAAGGATATTTCATTTTAGAACATTTAAAAAAGTTACAACATTATTTTCAAAACATGAGTCTTATAAACAGCAAACATACCAAAAACCCACGAGACTCCTTTACTCTAAGCTGAGGTAAAATAAACTTACTCCACTGTATTCTTCTCAAGGCACCTATCTTTGGCAGATGCTACAAGTTACTTAGTGAACTGCACTCGAGGTACAGAGCTAGAACACAGCACTCTAACCTCATTCCGAGGAAATTCGCTGGATTTCACCATCCCACTTAACCTGACAACTGCTTGCTCCATTCTAGAATGGAAATACTACTGTAGTTTAGCTAATCTTTATAATAAAAGGACCAGAATTGTGGGACCTTAAGCAGCTACAGAAAGTCTGGAATGGAGACTTAAGCACATAAACTTTATTTTGACTAAGGGGTGAAGGATTCTTTTATCAAATTTATGTCCCCAGTACCCCTAAACATTGTTAAAAATCTTTGAAATGCTCCAGCACAAATTCCTCCTCAGCCAAGAAATGGCTTTTCTCAATATCCAATAAATCTTTTATAGATAGCTTTTTTGTGTCCATATCCTGCAGAAGTATTTAAGGAGCTTCTCTCTCAGAAATCCACAACTCCTGCAAAAAAATACCACACTATAGAGGTCCCCAGTTGCACACTGCTGCTGGTAACTGCAGCTGGAAAAGTGTCACAGCATCCAGTTGTAGCCTAAAGATTAAAAATTATAACTGTTCATGCTAAACCAAATTATTCTCATAATTAGTAAGTACTTATTGAAATTAATAAGCCAAAATTAGACACCAGACCACTAGAATACAATGATGTTCGTGGAATCTGAAACTAAGGTGGAGAGTTGTGCAGATTTCCTCAGCAAGGCTAAACATATAGTAGAAAAGCTTTTGTTTGCAAACAAGACATTCTTTGTAGAGTCTGTAAGGCAGCAAGCTCAGCACTCTCTTGGCCTGAACACTGCACGGTAGCCATTTCCATCCTGCAGCGCACTAACACAGCCAGTTAATACACAAAACCCACCATTATGCTGGAATTCTGGATCCTTGAGAGTCCCTTGAATACGACAAGAGGGACTCCAGCAAGGCATAGAGCAGCTTTTGGCTGACTTCATCGCAGGAGATGTAGAGGAATGCTCTCGACGGACTGAAGCAAGAGGAACTTGCTCATCAGAAACACTGTTAGGAGGCCACTGGTCCTGCCTGAGTGGCAGAGGATCCAAAGTTCCTAGCCCAGCAGGTGGAGAGGTAAGGAGTGAAACAGCTTCCACTTCCACATCAGGCTAAAACACAACAGAAAGAAAAAAAAAAAACACACAAAAACCCAACGTCTCATATAGAATCACAGAATCATAGAATAGTTTGGGTTG
>NW_008794621.1:2517509-2538786 GCF_000699145.1 Aptenodytes forsteri | reverse complement strand
CAGTACTCCAGGTGGGGTCTCACCAGAGCAGAGTAGAGGGGCAGGATCACCTCCCTCGACCTGCTGGCCACGCTTCTTTTCATGCAGCCCAGGATATGATTGGCCTTCTGGGCTGAAAATACTTTTTTCTTATAGGTATGCTGTGATTTTTGAATCCTCATACAATCTGCCAAAGCAGAACCACTTCCCGTAAGAACACTCAGCAGCAACTGTCTTCTGGCAACTGAGATCTGTGACCTCTGGCTACCAAGCAGCTTCAGTGACACACTGCCATGACTGTATACAGCCTTCCAGTACAGATGCTTACATATGCAGCAAATGTTGGCTTTACACCGTTACACTTCTCATGAGGGTACTGGAAGAATAAGTATTTCAAGCTTGTGAGAGAGCTTAAAGAAAATCTATTCCTAATAACAAGCGTTTAACATGGTCTGAAAGTAATCTAGTCAGGTCAAACCAAAAGCTTATTCTCTTCACAGCAAAAAACTGTGTTCTTAGATTTTAAGCCAACATAACCAACTTCTCATGCAATTGTGCCTGCTTCTATTACAGAACTTACTACAAAGGATGTATGGACTGAAATATTAGCTGTCTTTGTAGAACTCAGACTAAGCACAACTTGACAAAAAACCCACAATATTGAGAGGAAGACAGAAACACTTAGGAGTTGTTTAACTATTTTTCTTTTAGTAACTATGCAAGCTGCAAAGTAAAAGGAGCACAAAAGTAAAGGAAAGGGAGAATGAAACTACTATGGCACATTATCGTATCTTGTACATAGGCACCCAACCTCTCCTTGTTGAATTTCTTTCAAGTCAAGGAATCTGGAGCCGTGCCCTATGTCAGTGGCAAGCTACAGTAACGTTAATGGGGAAATCAACAGCTCCTGATGGCAACTTTTTTTAAACAGATCCTGTGCATTTAGCACAAAAAGCCAAAATGGAGCTCATCCAATCTCACTCCAACAGTCAACTCCTTAAAAAACAAAATAGGAGCTAAAACAACCCCCCCCCCCCAGCCTCAACTCCTTTGCTTGATACCACCAAAAAAATTACTTATTCAGACATCAGCCTTTTTTAGTCACAGATGCTGAGAATTTTAGAATAGTAAATAGCAACTCAAGAAAAAGATTTATTGAATAAATTATTCACAATTACTTAAAAAGCACATTCCTAAAATGAATAATGGTAAGTCTTTTTTCTGGCTCACCCGGAAGGACCTTCTTTTTGAAGCTTCTCTTGCACCTCGCTTAGCTGAAGAAGGGTCTGTTCCTAAACCTCGTGTTCGCTGCTGTGAAGATGAAGACTTGAATTTAGGAGGAGACACTAGAACTGCACCTCCTATTGTAGTGGAGAAGATGAAAAATGCTTTATTACCTTAAATAACCTAATAAATTAATTCATACATGTCTTTTCTCTTTAGTTCTTGAAATACTGCTTTGCATTTAAAAGTCTTTTTACCAACAGCTGGGGTAGTGAGATCATGATGAGTCCTGTGAGCTCCACCAAGTGCTCTCAGCTTTGGAGTAGGAAGCCTGCCGCCTGTCCTTGAGGATACAGAAGAAGAATCTGACACAGCTGCAGAAGAATTCAATACTAAGGTATTCCCACTGCAAAAAATGAGAAATAATTAAAGGATTAGCTAAGGACTCAGAAGTCTTGCACTCAAGCTTTTTGTTTCTAATACATTCCTACAATGAAGCCTAAGGCAAGACAGTTAGGGCCATAAAACACTAACAGCCTGTAGCTAAAACATCCGCTTGCAATGGGGAGTCCTGGATTCCAGCCCTTGAGCCTCAGTTTCTGTATTTTATTTTTTTTTTATGTAACTGGATAAAATACATAAACAGTCTCAAGCTGCAAATTCAGGCTCCCTCTGTCCCAATAAACCTTGAATGTATTGCTGCACAGCAGCAAAGACTCAACAGGAGGGCTGGAAAGAGTACTCACGCAGAAAAACTTTGAAACTGCTTGCCACCTTAGAGGTGGGAATGTGGGTTTGACTCTTTTCAGTCAATGTGGTGGAACTGAAACGAAGTATTCCACATTTATGTAACTGTTCTAGCCCCCAGGTTATTAAATAAATCAGCACTACCACTTCTGCCTTCTTCCTCCAGATGCATTTCAAAAGGAGGTGGCGGCATACCCACACTGTGCAAGGAACCTGATCCTATTAGTGCATGCTAGACACGCTCTGAGGACATCTAGGCAAAGAATGCCTCATTTCGAGCTCTCAAGCAGGCTTAGATAACATGCAAGTCTTAAGCTGCTCTGCATGGCCAAGTCCAGAGCATATCTCAGCACACACACAACCACATTACAGGATGACAGAAAATCTTCAACGTCAATCAGAGACACATCTATGAACTAGATAATCTCCAGAATTAGACAGAAACTTAAGAAGGTTTTCAGGATGATGGTTTTGAAAGCCTGCATTTAATTTCTATTTGAGTCTAGCATCTCAATCTTTCTTTGCCTGGGTTTTGCATACAGGATATTATCACCAAAGACGACAATTGCAATTCCTTACCTTCGATTCATGCTGCAACACCAAAGATAAAACCCAATGAGGAATACAAAATGCTTAGATGGTATGGTAACAAGGGCCAAAGTTATTCAGATTTAAATATCTATCAAACTAAAATATTGTTCTTGTAAAAAAAGTATACAAAACTTGCACAGTAAAAAGCCAGAGACTTCTGTAACTACATATAATTTGGATCTTTCAACTGTCAAATACAGTACTATGCACATACTGAATTGATCTCTCATTATTTCTAAATACCCCTCCACCTTTTTCCCACCTGTGCTCAGTAACATAATCACCGGTGATTACCGAATGAGAGGTTTTTTTTCCTCCCAAGTCCTTTATCTTTGCCCATGAATTTTTTTAAGAAAAACAGATGCTTAAGTACAAGATTAGCATGTAATCTACCCTTCCAGTCTTATCAGTCCTATGCTGTCAATTTGAAGCAGATTGTGAGCTTTAATTTTCACCACACTTGGCTGCTGTGTAATGAACAGTCTGTTCTAAGAGGCCCATACTGCAAATTTATAGTTTTGGAAAAAAACATTAGAATTGTTCATGCTTCTACAAACTTCTGTTCTGCAAGTTAGAAATCCAGTATTCTTAATGACAGATCCATTTCCATCAACCAGCTCAATGTCTTGAACTTTCTCATTCCTTATCATATTGTTAAAAACAAAAGTAGTCTCACACCAACTTATACTCTCTTAAGTAAGTCTGATTTAAAAACAAAAATTAGTTAACCTACAAATTTCTGAGATGTTAGAGGAAAAAATTATATATATACACCACAAAAACGTTCAGTTTTACCCTTCAATTTTCTTATCTTCATTGGCATCCTTATTGTTTTTTTCTAACTGCTGAGCCACAGCTACAGCCTGTTCATCTTGTTTTTCTTCCGCTTCTGTTGATTGCCGATTCTCCCTTTCTTCAGCACCTTCTTGTTCACCCCAAACTAAACGCCTTTTGACTGGAACAGTTAAAGTATCTGACATGTCTTTCTTCTCAGCGCTGTCCTGGTGTGGCTGTTCTCTGGAGTCAGCTTGCTGCAGCATTTTGGGGCTTGGTGCAGTCTCTTTTTCAGACACTCTAGGTAACAAAGAAAGCACTGTTTCATATCATTGATTTGCATGATATACATGTGTCCATGTAGAACACATCCATCCAGCTCAGCCCTTTGCCAAAAGTACAGCTCAGATATTAGAAAGTGGTACAGTCGACATGATGAATGGTTAAATTTCCACTGAAGTTTTAACTGATGTTTAAGCATAACCCATTTTCAAACTAGATTCTATGAAAACTCTTTCTGGATTACCATTTCCAAAGATGTAATGTAAAATTAGGGCTCTATTTCCAATTTAAACAACAAGTTACATTATCAGAAGTGCTCAAAAAATAACTAGTTCCATGCATAGGGACTGTCTGATGCCACAGTTTTGAAAGCCAAGCAGTTTAGAAGACTCCTTTTCAGGCACAATTTTTGAAAGTCTTAAACTCTCAAATGCTCACAGAAATCAGTGCAAATTAGACTAGTGCACAGAAATGAGAGCAGTAAGAGGATCTGTATTTCACAGGCAAAAAAACAAACCAGTAAACCAAAACATTTACACCATACTTAGTATCACACATTATAGTGTAATAAATACTCTTTTACATGTCATCCCCCAACCCTTATTAGAACTACAGTCATGCAAATGGGTAGATCTCTCCCACATAGACAAGTAGTGCACATACAGCAGTCTAAGTGGACTACAGAGGCATCCAAAGCACTGTTTTTAAATATCAGATCTCAGAGAAGACACAAATGGCTTTTTTTTTCTCCTTGCTTGAGCAATAGCTGTCTACATTTTACTAAAATACTAATTCTGAATTTTTGTAGCAAGGGATTTAATATCTGCCAATTGTGACAGCCTTCAAAGAAAGGAGAAAATGGATGTACACCATTCCAGTTCCTAAGTCTTCATCTCAGAACTAAACAGTGTCTAAGACTCAACTACAAGATTAATTAATCCTGACAAGAACACTGATAACATCTGAGTAGGCAAAACATATTTCATATCATTCCAGTGGAAAGTGGAATATTACTTCAGTATGACTTACTGCGAAATTCCTCCAGACTTGATGAGACTAAGGTTGCCACACTAAATACGCATTTGCAGAGAATTATAAAGGAGTAACTTTCTCTTCTTTCAGAAGACTGGACTGTGCCTCATTTTCAATTTGAGCACATATCAACTGATGTATCTGTGAAAAGGTAAATGCCCTCATCTGTTCTAGAGAATTTACATATCACAGGATCGTAGAACAGCCCAGGCTGGAAGGGTCCTTGAAAGACCATCTGGTCCAACCTTCCGTGGGGAAAGGGAGCCTAGATGAGATTATTGAGCACCCTGTCCAATCGCATCTTGAATACAGTCAAACATCCAAGATCTCACAGCTATGCTAAGCCTACATTCAGCATTTTGCTCTGTTTCAAAGCTGCAGAATAATAGTCAGGAATGACAACCTTACCCGGCAAGATCTAGTGCTCTGATGTTGTTGCTGATGCCTTCTTCTGAACTGGAATTTGAGGACACATCCCAAAGACTGTTATTATCGGACAGGATCTGATTGAGATGGTATCGGGAGAAGTGTGTTCCCTCTACTCGTTGCCTGTAAGCTTTTGCTCTTTCTCGAAGTTCTCTCACCTACACATCAAGGTTTCACAAGTTGCATGTCTGTTTAAAGTTCATTAATAGGCTATTATAAAGTATTTGCATTAGCTAATGGCAGCTAGAGGAGAAAGGCAAATTACTCATAAAACAGGGCCACCCACAGCACAAAAATTGCATGCCGCAGTAAATGCAACAAAAGGAAAGCAAAAATAACAAAAGTGTGTATTTAGTAAGCATGTTTGAGCCATGAAGCCAAAGCAAAATTGTCAATTATTCATTCACTGATCACAAAAAGTTATGCAGCAACTATGAATAAGTTTAGTGCTGGATTCTAGTTTTTCCATCAGCGCTCAGACACAGTGCTCCAAACACTGAAACAGAAACTTAGATGCAACCAACCTCCATATACCACACGGAATTTAGGGTGTTTTGAGATGCCTAAGGAGAGGAATACAGAATTATTTTTAAATTTCTTATTTTTCTCTCAACTCTGTATTGTTATTATCACCCTTGTAACTTTATTTCAGTCTAAGTAAGAAATTAAATACTAAAAACCTGTCAACATAGCTCTATGCTGCCTCCCTGAGATTCAATAAAAAGCTGTAAAACAAATACATCAGCACTGGTATTTCACCAGTTTTTGCCAAGCCTGAGGAAATTAATTTAGATTTCTAAGCATTAACACTCAAAAATACATTCACCACCAATTTATTATTATTTCAAGTCAACAGATCGATATGCATGTGTAATACTGAGTTTGTATGCTGTGAACACTGCAACTGTCTCTAGCTTAATCTTATCTCAGTGAGGAGCTGATAATTACATGAGAACTCTTGGTGCTGTTGCATGTAAGACATAATATCAAAATCATTCCTTCTAGGCTATCAGTAACTGTAAGAATGAGATACAAAACTGTTCAGATGTCAGGTTTAGTCTTAAAAAAAATAAAAGTGATAAGCCCTCTCTTTAGACATTATACTGCTGATTATACACTATCATTTTTATGCTTAAAACTAGTTAAACACTCACACTGTCTTGTGTCTTTCACCCAAACACAATTAAAGTGCAGGAAGAAAAAGCAACAACAAAACTTTTATGTTTAAATTATTAAAAATAACTTTGTGATATCATTGTGTGAATTCTGGCTCACTAAAAAAATGGTTCACAGGAAATAAGTATTTTGTCAAAGAGCAGGAAAGTAATACTGACACTTCCTCTAGCATATTTTCATAGCTTTTCCTATTTATTCTTCTTTCATGATAGCCTTCGCATCATTCTTCCTGCGAGGAACAGAGTTGCTGGGCCAAATTCCGCTAAACTCACTAAAAGTAACTGAATGCAGCAGATGGAAATCCACTTAGCCCACACCAGCTAACATCCCACAATTTGACCCACTAAACTTCCAAAGAATAGCCTATTAAAAACACATGCTTGTCATTTTAAGAGGAGAGTTTAAAATTTGAGGTGCAAGTGATTTACTGGATTATTCACTTTAAGTAGAAGAATGAAAAATTAATTATGATTGCCACAACAGAAGGAATATAAATCCAGAGCAACAGGACACTGCAGGGGGAGGAAGAATACTATGTCTCCAGTGAATTGTGAAGAAGTACAAAGGACAACCGTCTCCTTCAGTGACTCAGCGGGCAGCATTATCTCAGCAGGACACAGGCCCCAGAGAGTCCTACTGTGATTATGAATTGCCCGCATTAATTTTTCAAAAGCATAATTCAAAGAGATTTTTTCATTTGACTGCTGAAAAGCACCCCTTAGTAATATATTGTAGAGTAGCAGTCTAGGAGTAATCACTACGGCTAAGGTCATACCAGGATTCTATTATGGTATTTGCCTGTTTGGGCACAGAACTTCAGAAAGTCTTCTTTGGACCCAAAGTTACCCATATGCGGTCTCAACTAAGGGAGAAACCAGACTGGATCAGTCAGAGCTTATCATCTAATCACTTATGCTAAACGAGAGATGTTCTGTAGGCACCTTTGGCAGGGGCAAGTCTCAACAACCCACCAGACGTAGAGGTTAGATACAGCTTCGAAGAACATTTCTCTTCATGTCAGTGCATTAGTGTGGGAACAGGTATGGAATCATGTAGAAACCAAAAGGACTGCTGGGCAGCCTATGCTGGGAATGGCCAAAGTACCTTTGTTGCTTTACAATAAAACCGATGCGCTTGACACTTTTTTCAAGTTATACATTCTTTCATTAATCTGCTGTTAACATACTTCTCAAATGGCTAGATTCTTTCTTATGTCTCAACCGTGAATGAAATATTTTATTCAGCCCTATTTTAGCCATGCTGGACCCCATCTTGTAGTTCTTAGAACAAAAATATTGATGGATGCTACAAGAAAAAAAGCCTGGCCAAGAATCAGGTCTATCAGGATTTTTATTCTTGTATTAACAGAGGTTTTAAGAATTAACCTTGGTTTTCTTCCAACCTGTCTTGAAGACCAGAAAATTCCAAGCTTTAACCTTGCCCTGTGCTTTCACTACACCCACAAAATGCTTCTTATTAAGAATTACAACCCTCAATGATATATATGGAAATATTAACAAGAAAATAGCAAATTAAAAAAAACTCCACATAGAAAAAATCCCACACAGTAACACATTTACACAAGCTAAATATTATTCCTTGTCTACTAGCAAAACTAGTTTTGATATGCTGTACTGGTTTTGGCTGGGATAGAGTTAAATGTCTTTATAGTAGCTCCTATGGTGCTAAGTTTTGGATTTGTGCTGAAAACAGAGTTGATAACAAAGGTATGGTTTAGTTATTGCTGAGCAGTGCTTACACAGAGTCAAGGCCTTTTCTGCTTCTCACCCCACCCCACCAGTGAGTAGGCTGAGGGTGCACAAGAAGCTGGGAGGGGACACAGCCGGGACAACTGACCCCAACTGACCAAAGGGATATCCCATACCATATGACGTCATGCTCAGCATATAAAGCTGGGGGAAGAAGAAGGAAGGGGAGGGACATTCAGAGTGATGGCATTTGTCTTCCCGTGTAACGGTTACGTGTGATGGAGCCCTGCTTTCCTGGAGATGGCTGAACACCTTCCCTGCCCCGATGGGAAGCAGTGAATGAATTCCTTGTTTTGCTTTGCTTGCGCACATAGCTTTTGCTTTACCTATAAACTGTCTAGTTTTCTCACTTTTACCCTTCCAATTCCCTCCTCCATCCCACTGCGGGGGAGTGAGTGAGCAGCTGTGTGGGGCTTAGCTGCCTATTGGGGTTAAACCACAACATATGCTCACAGGCATGTGATGTAAAGTCTAACAGAGACAGGAGAAATTCAGGTAATTCCAATTATAAAAGTCTCTTCTCTATGAACTCATAGTAGGATCTAATGTAGGTACGCATACATAAAAATGTGTATGTAATCAAAAACGTGTATGTAATCTAAGCACATTTATCATCAATAAAATATTCGTTATTACAGTCTTAAAATGAATTTGGCTCTTCCAGCTACCCAGCACAACTCCTTCATCTAGAAGGCCCTAAAAATCCTAGTAATTCT
Source organism: Aptenodytes forsteri (assembly GCF_000699145.1). Taxonomy (NCBI): domain Eukaryota; kingdom Metazoa; phylum Chordata; class Aves; order Sphenisciformes; family Spheniscidae; genus Aptenodytes; species Aptenodytes forsteri. Next base: position 2,530,070 of record NW_008794621.1, on the reverse strand, counting down.
TTTTTGAATTCTTCATGCCTACTGCCAAACGACTTCTTTCTAGTTTCCTGCAATTCCCTTGTCAGCAAGAAAATCTCCATGGAAAAGTCAGCCATATCCAAAACACTTATCTACAGTGTGGGAATTTCTTGATTTCTCATATACTCTCATTAAATGCTGCATATATTTACTTCCTACATCTCTGAAACACAACCCATAAAGGATCCTGCCTGGTAAAGCAGAACATCCACCCTCCACTTGCAGTCTCCTCATTCTTTCCATTGACTGTACTGCAGCGACTCCTCCCAGCTGGCTGTGCTGCAAACACAATATACTGCAAGGCAATGTGTCCCTCTCCCTTTACTTGCCTACCAGTCAGTTGCTCGTGAAGCTGAGCAATGCTCCTGACTGTTTTGAATGTTACTGATGCACCATCCAATCTCCAAATGAAAGTCTTACGTGCCAGAAAAATGACATAATATTCTACAGAAATATTCTGTATACCACTTAGTCAGGCTGCATGCAATAGTTCAGAATATTCTATAGTTCAGAATATTCTACAGCCTTAGTTACAGTAAATCTACTGCATATATCAATACATATAAAAAATAAAAATATTGCTTGTTTTTAGTCTTCTAACATCCTCTTGAGGCTGTTTTCACAGAATGGATTCTCTCATGCTTGTATACACAAAATCTGATTATGAATCATCGCATACTACGATACACTTTAAACCTTGAGACCTATTTCTCATTGAGTATTTTGTATACATTCAAGATATTATTTCTTTTTGCCTAAAAAGAAAATTACTTGCTAGATTAAGTCCAGTGAGAAAACACAGAACTGAATGCTACCGCACTACTCCTGCAATTCTCAGAAAGTGTTATTTTCAGAATCTCAAAGCCCAACACACTAGAGCCATCCGCTCCACTTCCACCTTCCACATCAGCTTGGTCCCAATTGATGAGGAAACACATTTCCAACTATTTGCCACACACGTAGCAGTGCACAGTGTCTCACAAAGGCTCCCTCTATCAGCTGGGAGACGACTAAGTCAATTCAGTGAAATCTGACAGTTGCAGAACTAGCTCTAGCAGTTCCTTAGCACACTGCTGACAGTTTTGATTTACTTGACTAATTCAGGAAATCATACTCAATAATCCTGCTAAGAAATCCTGTGGTCCTGAAGCTGTTCAGCATTTTCAGAGTTCTGTCAAATGAGTTCCTATACAGTATAATACTGGTCGCAGTTACTGAATAAACTAGAAAATACTTAGATTGGCTGAAACTTGCAAGAGAAATTCTCAATTTTATGTTGTGTGTAACTGACTTCAGCTGACTGCTTTGAATGGATTCAGCATGGCAAGCTAACAAACTGAGCCTGACTCTCAAGCTGACCTAGGCTGATACACATGTTGGCCTTTTCCTTTTATTCCCTTGGAATTTCCTATCATCCACTTCTGCATTTTGAAAACTTCTGCTTGTTAAAACTGGGCTGAACATCAACGCTGAGATTATCTGCTCCAAGAGATTCTGTTCTGAATGATTCTGATTGTAAGGGAAACAAAACTCCTCGCTTGCTTTGGATGTCACATTAATATAATCTTTGAGTCACGCCATCTCTTATTTTTTCTTGCTATATATTACACTGACTTGTCAGAACCTAATCATCACCTTTGGGAGCTTGAGTCATTAGCATTAATCTCAAAACTGTATCTTACAAACCCACAATTCAAAGTTTTTTGCATCTAAAAATCAAAATACAAAGCATACTCGGGCTTCAGATTTTTTTAAGAATACTCACCTGGCTGGGAACTTTACTTCTAATACGAGACCAAGCTCCATCTTTGTAGAAATACTGGGCTGGAGACAAAAATTTTGACCTATATTCAGTGTTCATCTTCCTAAGAAATCAAGAATGAGGAGAGGAAAAAAAGACAGAAAGAGTAAAGCTTGATATCCAGAATACTCTTTTTAAGAGCACTTTTAAAAGTTATATCAACAATCATAAGTATATTTGCACTTAAATGCCAGGGCTGAGATGTGAAAAATGCATGCTTTGAAACACAGCTCATCTACACCAACACCACTAGGAAAGCTGTGAAAAAGCTCATTCACAGTTGGTGGCTCTTCAAGTAGTTATTCCTGTTGGTTTTTCCTCACAACCCTTCTGCCAGAAGCTTTTGCCCTGACAGCCAAATCAGAACAGCAGAGTATAATACACACGTAAGCCTCAATTACTTCAATGCAAAGTGCAGCACCTTGGTTTAAGTCACTGATGAAGGTGTATTTAAGTAAAAATGCTTGGTTTGGCACTAATGTGTCTGAGACATTTCCTTCTGTGAACTCCACTCTAAAGGTGCTCTGCGTATGGGTGGGGTGAACTGTTGGGGCTAGAAACATCTGACTACCAGAACAATGGTCAGTATAATTCATCTAACTATGTCCTACGGGCTTTGATCTTCAAAAGGCCTCAGTACTTGAAAAGATGGATTCATTTACCCCTTCTGCCACACACATACATACGCAGAAAAATTAACATCATCTAACCTATAGCAGGCAATAAGCAATACTTCAAGTCCTTAAGCACTGAACTGTGGATTTATCAGCTTAAATCTAAAGAGGTTTTTGTTTTTAATCTCGCTTCAGAACATTACTAACTTTATTTTAATATATTCAGCATTGGGTGAAAAAGCCCTCTTTTTCAGTCCTTCTTCAGAAATAGATCATAAAAGCCTGAAGTCAGAGAATAAAATGCACCTTGTAAAAAGAAAAATACCAAGGCAAAAAACCCTTATTAGACAAAATTTCTTTCCGTATGTCCCTTTCTTTGAAACTGACAGAATTCCTTCAGTTTTGGTTGCAACACTAATGGATTAGCTCAAAAAACACATCGCTGCTGTGCCTTGATCCCAGTCATTCTGCTGCAAAAGCAGGCCATGCAATGCAGCTTGCATACAAAGTGACAGTCCTGTCTGCATATTGAGAACTTGCACATTTTGACAGCTATTTGCCCAGTGACTGCTTTGGAAACTTTTGTCTTGTGCTACCACACTGAAGGCATAAGAGGCAGAAATTTGTCCTTAAATTAAAAAAGACATAGCAAATGATCAAGAATTTTACACACTGCTCACTGCAAAATTGACTACAATCTACATCAAAGATCTATGAAACCCAAGGAGTCAAAGGTTAACTACACTGTCCTTAAATTAAAAAAGACATAGCAAATGATCAAGAATTTTACACACTGCTCACTGCAAAATTGACTACAATCTACATCAAAGATCTATGAAACCCAAGGAGTTAAAGGTTTTAACTACACTATATCCACTCACTTTTTCATAAAGCAATTTTATTTTATAGAATTTTGGGTGATCACGTTGTAATTATCTCCCAATATCCAACAGCATTCAGACCTAGGTAAGTCTCCTCCCCCATCTTTAATCTAATGCCTTAACATTGCCAGAAAGTCATGTGAATGAAAGCAATCGCTGGGACACACATTAAGCACAAAGACAGCAGAGATGGATTAATTTTATGCATTGTAAAACCTACATCCATTCTGGGCTTTTATTTCTCTTGGCATATCTCAGATGTGTAGAAAATGGAAACACGGGTTCAGTTCCTGCAATATAGGTATGTGGCAGAAGAAAAAGATACTTTGATAGCGCTCAGTAACATACAATTTCATTTTATTTCCGCGCTTGTCAGATTACCCTAACTGGGACAGATTTCTTTACTTCCCTTTACCTCATGTGTTTGCTTTTGTTACTCTGGGACAGAAGGTGGTACGGACTAGAAAAAGCAGACATCAGGTACAATCATCACAGTTTTAAAGCGTGGAGCAAGCACAGGAGAGCAGTTTGAAAGGTGACTACAACTTCCAAAGCACTCGCTGAAAGTTTAGTAGCAGCACTGCACCAATTTAATTTCATTCATGTTAAATTTATTAATAATATTATCATTTCATCAGAAGGTTCAACTGAACGAATGTGGTTACAAAGCTTCCACTTCCGCCGCCTGCGGAGAAGGGGATGGAAATTAACACCAGGTTTAGATGTACACACAAGAAGCTCAATCCCAGCGCTGCAAGGGGGCATTTGCCCCTGCAACTGTAGCATGGCGTGGTTAAAGGTCCATTGTCCATCATTCTAAATATTAGGCTGCTGGACACCTATTCACTAGGCTAGGTTTTCCTATTTTATACATACCCACGACTTGTATGTAAAGAGAGGGGCTTTGGACTGATATGTTGCTTATTTTTTTGTTTAGGATGTTTCTGTTCTGATCTCCCTTGTTTTGCTGCATCTTCTGCTGGCTTTTGAAACGGTTCTTCCCTCTTACTCTAAGGCAAAGATAATTTTAAAAATACCGCATTAGCTAACAAACTGAAAACCCTCATATTCCTTTTGACATCAAGCTTTTGCAAAAAGTTAGTTTTATTTTAGTGTTAGCTGTTTCACATATTTAATACAAAAAAGAATATTACATTCCTTTGTTAATACAAAAATAAACTAGCAAAATGCCAAAGCTAAGATTCTGAGTGCAACATTCAGTTAGTTAGATGATCTATTTTGTACGCTTTACAAAATGAATTTAACATGAAACACAGAAATAAAATAATACAATACCTGTGCATTCTAACCTGTTTGTGTAAGACTTAACATGTGTATTTCTGGAAGCTGTAATAAATAAAAAAAATAAAAACTCTTAGCTTTATAGTCAAGCAATATAAACCAATTTATAAAAAAACAAAGGCAAATTTTTCATTTGCTGCCATTCTGGTTTATAAAGGGTCAGATTGACTTGTTCAGTTTTCACATCAAAGATATTTTTTTTCCTGCTTATTTTATCCTCTTGGAAATCCCATGCATGATTTCTGATTCTGCTAGAGATCTTCACAAATATTGTTAAAATTAAAAAAAAAAAAAAAAAAGGAAAGCAAAAAAAAAAAAGCCCACCAAAATACCCCAAAACTTTTTCAAGATACTCATCAGAGAAGAGATATCGGTATAAACAAAAAGTGTTTTAGACACTTCCACCAAAATTCCCTTCTCATGCCTTCTCTTCTTTCACTTTATTAGCTCTCTTGGGAAAACATAACCTGACTTTCCAATATGAAAAACAAACAAATGCTTCCTGAAAGCCTCATGCCTTTCAAGCTTTCTTCACATCTGCTAAAAGAGGCAAAAGGGGACATAAAATTCGTCATTCCCAGATGAGATTTAAAGCACTGGGCAGGTCTGAGTTTTAAATGATAAAGCCTCCAAGCCAACAATCATCTTTAAGAACCTCAAAAGTACCAACAGCTTAAACTGAGCCACAGGCACTCCATGTTAAGTATGCATTTTGCTCAGTAACGGTCCTAGTGAACATGTTGTCTGACAATGGCTCTTTCTGCTTTATCAAGGAACAGAGATGGGTACTGAAGAGGCTCGTATGTGGTCCTTCTACCTGAAGGATGGTTAGCTAACCTGCAGGAATTTAGACAACACTACACTTGGCAGCTTGCTACAAAAATAGACATTCATATGTCCACCTTGCTAAACAGGTTAGCTGTCACGCAGTCTAAACTGCTCTCACCTATTTTTAGAAGGTCTCAGTCTGAAACAATTCCTTTTCATTAAATGTATCCAGTAAAATGGCCATAGCCACGTTTCCTAAAAGTCCACTTAAGTTTGTCCAAGTCAACAGCAAGACAAGGAAATGCAAGGCCTCAGAGAGCCGAATTACTTTCATAAAAGACATTTTAATGCTTTGAACTGAGTAAGAGAGCCTACGTAGGCTACACGATGTCCTGTTATAGCCCTGTGCTAAATACAGTTACTTACCTTTCAACCTATCAAGGCAAAGGCAAATGAATTGTAACCCTTCCTCCATGTTTCTTCAAATTACAACTATTGGGTCAAAATCAGTTCCAACTGTGGCATCTTCCATACATCAAAATATTGTTTTTAAATTCACACTATGTCTGATTTATGAGATCCAAAAAGTTCCAGACCTCCTATCCAGACTTTCTGCATACCAAGAGACTATACTGGTACCAATGAGAGTATAAATCAGAGATTTAGATTTCAGAAACTATCCTAATGACTAAAGACAAAGTTTCAATTAAAAAAAAAAAAGAACCCACTTGAAAAATAATAAATTAAGGTGACAGGAAAAACACACTTAAAATGTCATTGTAAACTGAACAAATGCACTGCAGAAACTACAGAACCCACTACAGAAACGCCTAAGAGCAAACAGAGCTGTACAGTGTTATTTTCACTCTTTTATACCAAACCCACTACTAACTGAGCCCAGTGTCATTAGCAACAGCTCTAAAATGTAACTAAAAAATTTCAAAATAAACCCACCCCCGCATTATAGAAAAGAACAATCAAAATTATAGAAGTATACTAATGCCTTTCTTTTAGGGAAGTATTTACTTGTTCACAAACCAGAAATTCTTTCTCTTCTGCACCACCTCTCTCTTGTGGACCCTTAACAGGAGGAGACCCTTTCAAATTTCTCTCATATGCAGTTTCAGAAGTAATTGCAGGAGATTTAAACGGAGGTATGGATTTACTTGTGTTGCAAATATCCTTTGGGGAAAGAAAACAAACAAAAAAAGAAGAGTGTGATTTGCTTACCTTAAGGCTAAATTTTCAAAATCGGTTAACCAATTCACGCAAATACACTCACATATGAGCAGAGAGATGGTCATGTGTACAAATACAGCATGTGCAGACTAATTAACTTCTAAGACAAACTGAAGAGAAACTTAATCTGATAAAAATACATTTAAAAGTGACGGAGTCAGGCACAGTTAAACCTGCAGTCACTGTTCTCAGTGAAGTTCACTAACAGAGGTTTTCTTCATTTGGGAAGACAGTTCACCTTCAGAGTTGTATGTAGGATCATATTTTAAAACATATGCCATAAAACTTCCCTACGAGTCCTCAGTACACGTCCAGTCCATAAGAAACAGACAACTCTTCTGAGTTTTAGAACTGGATGCTTAGGGCTTGGTAATTTGAGCTATCCACTATTTTCCAATCAATACTGTATTATAAACCAAGGTAGAGAATTTGCCTAATACATGGTCAGGTATCATCTCCTCATGGGGTGCTGAATTAAAAGACCACGCCGTGTGTCACAAGCATACATTTTCCCCAACTTTGCTATGAGAGTTTAGGTCTGACTTAAAACCTAACTTGGATAACTGATATTTTCACAGAATCTTTTCAAGGGAAAGGTATTGTCGTTATTCAGCATTCAGGTATATTCTCCATCATATCAACAGCAATCAAAAGAAAATCAGTTTGTTAACAGGCCTGATTTTTATCATGAAACTCTAATCTTAAGTTTAGAACCTGCAAACATTTATACATATTTAGATTTTCTCTAAGTTCTATTTATCTAAGGATTTATAGTGCCTACAGACTTATTCTTACGGCTTCTTATTCTGTATAAGCTGTGCAAAAAAAAGTTTACTATTGTAGATTCCACAGTCTTTCTTCTGAAATAGCACAATGTTCACAAGCATCAATAATGAAATTATCAAACTGATTTCTAATAGAATCAAATGGAATTCTTTACGAAATTTTCCATAAGGTGACGTTCTGGGACCTGCCTCTTCCTCAAATGGCCCTTTGGCTTCTATACTATTGTCATGCATTTCAGTGAGTTTTCCTTGGATAAGGGACTGCTGGGAAACAGATATCTCAAAGTCAGTCCACCTGCTTGGCATTCCAAAAAGAAAAAGACAGGAACAGTTTTTGTAGTGATTGATCCTAGTTACCAACATTTATGGCCTCTGAAAGCTGTTACTGAACAAATCTGTTACCTGTGAGTAAAAACAGAGAGAGCACCATTTGTAATAATCCCATTAATGTATATGCTCCTAGTGAAGAAACAGAAGATAAAATAAAAGCAGAAGTGCCTATTTTATACTGCAAAATGACCAAAAGATGGACTCAGGCTCTTAAGTCCTGATCCCAGTAACAATGAATTGAAAACACAAAGCAGTCTCACTCTCAGAGTTACTCTTTGTGGTTTGATTAGAAATAGCAGGATTTCCAACCCTACAAAGTCCAAAAACTCATTCTATATATCAAAATACCACAAGAGTGTCTTAAAATCAAAAGATTCCACTTTTAAATATAAGCAGTTCTCATGAAAGAAAAAAACACTACAAAGATGCACTTTAGGGCCTAGAAGTATATGTGCACAGAGATGGAGACTGAGAAGAAGAAACTGCAGTAACCCATAAAAGACCATGAGAATAAATAGTGAAGCCGGAATTATTTCAGTGGCAAGACATGTTATTACAATACAGAACACCTGAACATTCATCTGTTGATTAGCTCTATATTAGATAACATAAAAATGTTAAAAATGAAGGGTAACATTGAGTAGGATCTTAGAGCTTAAGGTAAATATTGAGTAGGATCTTAGAGCTCCTAAGGTAAATTAATGCAAACGGAAGAAAATAGTCCTGTTAGAAAGGACAGAATACAACCAGGGAGAAGAAGGATAAGTAATTAGACCTGACTACAATAAAGAATCACAGGGAAACAAATCTATACTATACTGCACTTTTGTATGTTGGAAGAACAAAAAAAATACCATTCAATACCAGCATTCAAGTTTGGACTGTATGTTGGAAGAACAAAAAAAATACCATGTAAAAGCATTCAAGTTTGGACCCCCCACCCCACCAAAGAGGAAGAAAGGAAAACTTGGAAAGTAAGCAACTTTGCTGATAAATGAATACTTTCTTTTATGTACTTTTTGGACTCTTTAAAGTTACCTGTTCAGCTGCAAGTATTGGTGACTTTTCATGAGGACTCTTCCAAACAAATTGGCTTTGATATTCAGAATTTCTGGGGAAAGTATTTAAACGTGAAATATTCATGCCCGCTTTCCTCTGAAGGACTCTGTGACGCTGATAACATAAAAAAGAAAAAATAATTAACACCGATTGTTCCCTTTCCTACAATGTTTTGCAAGTCAAGTATCTTTCAATGCACACTTTCAAACCAATGGTTTGGATTTTGGTTGTATGAATTAAATTAAAGCAAAGTACATTTTCTCATTATAGCCAATAATCCCAAAAAGTCTATACATCATTGGCTTAATCCTTGTTTAACTGAAATCAACAGGGACAGCATATGAAGGGCAAAATTCCTATTGACCTAAGTGGAACCAAAATCTGGTCTCAAAAGTACTGCTCCCCCAACAGAGAAGCTACAACACAGAAGAACATCAAAATACAGAACTAAGGAGAGAGTGAGACAACAGAGGCTGGTGTGTGTCTATTACTGTAAATATCAGATTAGTAATTTTTACACTGGTCAATTACAAAAAAGATATATCTTCCCTTACCCCATTACCCATTTTTTCAAATTCCTTTTTTGGAGATGCAAATGCTTCATTTTGATTTGGCGGAGCTGCAGAGGGTGATCTCTTCATGTCGTTTTCTGCAAGGGCAAGAGCTGTTTCACCTCTAGAATCTACCAAATCTGACCAAACTTTTGGGGGGAGCCTGGGTCCTTCTGGCGTTTCAATTTTTTCCTGATTCACACCATTGTTGTTGTGGTCTATGTGCAACTCTGCAGTCTTAAGATCCTCAGTTTCAACTGGGTCATTCAAATCACAATCTGCTGTCCATTCAAAGGACTTTGAAATCTGTGGATTATGGTAAGGTACCCTTCTCTTGGAAATGAAGTTTGGTTCTCTTGTGATTCCTGAAAAAGACATATTAGGTTTAACAAAAACATTCTATTGAAGACATAATATCACTCTACTACAAGAACAAACTGAAAGTTTATCTTACAACTGATTATTAGAAAAAACTATTTTAGTATCTTTGAGCAGTGACAGCCTATGAATTATGGGCACGGCTGTGAAATTCTGTCTTCTTTCCTATCTGCGAATGCCTTTCCTTTCCACTAAAGAGAGGTGGGAACATGGTGCTCCAGGACCATGTTGTATATAACCCTATAAAGCAAATATGACCACAGGACCACCTTTTGCAGGTTGATTCTGGGCATTGAACAACAACAACAGAATTAACACAGCCAGTGTAAAGCATGTGGTTAACACAGATACAGAATAACCAACCTGCAGTGATAAAAAAATGCCACAAACACTTCTCATTGCACGTGCACAATATACCTTGCTGAACAGGTTCTCACCTACTGTGACAAGACAGTGACAGATCACTATCCATCTAATACAACTGTGATTTAAAACCATCTCAGATAGCTGGCGACATTTTACAGTACGAACACAAAAACATTTCCAAAATTCTAAAAAACGCTATGTAACAAAACCAGGTGTCAAATTATTTTAAAGAATTACTGGCCATTACATGTACAAATGAAAATAAAATTACCCTATCATTTTAAGACGAGGACTGAATGACTGAACACATTTAAAGCAGAAAATCACAATCCAACCTCAAAGTCCTCAACTGCGATGGACAAATAAGTGAAGGCCCCTAACTGGCTGAAAGAAACACTTTCTAGGAGAGAGAGAGAAACTCCTATCTCATGAAAAAGCAACGTCGAGAGAGAGAACAACCTACAGTGAAAGGTACACAGAATGTGTGGATGTCCCAATAAACATACAGGTGGTAGGAAATAATTCTAGTGGAAAAGCACTGGAAAAGAAGCGGGAAGAAACTCAGAGCACCTGCAGCTGTTAACTTTTTGTGGTGATGTTCCAAGTCAATCTTAAAATTGCCAGCTATGTGTTTCAACAGGAGGAACCAGAAGTTTAAGTTAATTATCAAAAACAATCTGCAAATCCTATGAGGTGTCATGAGTGACATTTGAAGACGCACATGGTTAAACGGCCAGAAAAGATGTGGGAGTGAAAATAAATGCAAAGGTGGAGGAAAACTACACCAAGCACACAAAAAACCACCACTACAACGTGAGGAGGAGGAAAAACTGCTGTATTGCTAACTCATTACTTTATTGCAAGTCTTGTAAAATTTGCAGTTTAATTCAACTGGAAAAGAAGCATAGCTTACAATTCTAAAAATAAGTTAATGTGTTTGGATGTTTGGGCGTTTCAGAATTCGTGGAAGTTATTCTCTTCAGTACAGGGGCCCATACACAGAGCCATGTGCTAGGGAAAGCAAGGTTAAAGAAATATATACTTTTGCAGTAACAGAAGAAAGGAGTAATATATATCAAGCATAATCTTTGGCAAGATGAAATTATTTATTAAAATGTCTAGTATCTCAACTGAAAACAAACCATACTCCCCGTAGTTGCTTCTTAATTACTAGGTCATAATTTAGAACACTAAATATACTGTAGGAATGAATATATTGGATTCTAATTACACAGACTGCATAGTGTGGTTGCACAGAATTGCACATTTTTGTTAATCTGTCTTGTGCCACTACAATAACTCCTATTTTTTACTGCTGCTTTTCAAAGCACTGCACTTGTCATCACTCTGCAGCTTATTCCTTTTCCTCAACGCTCTATGGACCTTTCAATCCAGATGCTATTTCCTTTGTCTTCTACTTTCCAATCCCACATTTTCCTGCCATGGTAATGTCTACAACCCCTAACTCCTAGACTACAGCATCACCAGCTTTTCCATTTAATGCCCATCTTTTCTTTTTCTTTCCCCTAGTTAGCTGCCCCTGTAGGTCTTCATAAAAATTTTACTTTGTATCAAACTTTGCCCTAAATTAGTCTCCTCTTAAATACAGAATTCCACTTACTGTTTCCATGCACCACAGGTAACCCAATGCCTCCTTCTACACACCCCGTATGGGTTAGTAGTGCATCGGTGCTTCGTGTTTGGGACTCAGCTTACGCTGCATGCCAGAAACCACGTATTTTTCATGTTTTATATAAATAGCACTAACATTAAAAGAAAGTTTCAGTGTAGCCAGAAAGAATATGGCATTCAAAAACATATTCTAAATGATGACCAGGAATACACTTTTAACTGTATAAAGTGTACAAACTGCAAACACTACCAGTTCACTGTGGTCAGGCACTCAATCACAGCAAACCTCCCTAGACCTCCTGCAGCCCAGGCTCATCCTTGCCAGAGTTGGCTTAGACAGCGCCGGGGTTTGCGATCGAGGGGGCAAGCTTTCAGGGGTGCTTACCGAACTGATCTGACCGAAGTCCTGCCCACAAGGATTTCTGCTGTCGGGATGGGCTACAAAACTCTGGGGTTTTCCATTTGAAGTTTCTCTTATATTCACTCAGCCCCTGCAGCAAACAGAGGTGTCTGTCAAGTGACCGGTGCATATCCTGCTTCGCTGCTTCTGTCGGTAAGAGATCTCCAAGGGGAAAAACACCAACAAGGACGCTGCAGGATTCAGCTAAGCTGGCAGGTTGCTCTGCATCTTCCAAACCCACCCCCATCGAAGAGCGAAAACTACTTGACCGCTCTCCGAATAGCAGGAAACAGCATCGAATAATTCCATGCACCAAAAAGTACACAAAAACTTATTTATATCTTTAAGTTAATAAAATTTGAGGAACAAATACAGCCTGAACCCTCTGTCACCCACACGACTGAACTCTTCCTGCCTTTATTAGCCAGCGCTCCTCA
>NW_008794621.1:2480480-2517058 GCF_000699145.1 Aptenodytes forsteri | reverse complement strand
CCCTCCCCCCACGGCGCTCCCCGGGGGGGCTGTGTGGGGGGGGTGCGGCCGCCGTATTATCCATATTAAAAGCCTTTTCCCGTGCCTGTGGCAGGATCACGGCGCTATATCGCCCGTACCGCGTATCTGGAGAAGGCGTGTGAGCCCACCAGCGTGTCAGTCAGGGGCATGGGGCACTTGGCGCTAATGCAGCACAAGGCCCGGGGAATACTGGACGCCTGGTTAAAAAAAAAATCACACGCCCACGTGCGCAGCATTATATTGGTACAAAAATAGCGTTTAGAGGAAGGAGAAATAGGTTCCCTTACCTTTCTGGAGCCTGTGCGATGGCATGCCAGCTGCCGATCCTCCTTTGCCACCTCACCCGACCTTGCCGCACGGTCGGGAGATCCTAATCCACCTTCTTGTTCAGATCTTCCCTCGGGGCTCACTTTTTTGACTGCCTTCCCACTGCTCATCTCCATCCTGACTCTCTTTGACTGTATCAAATTAAAAAGAACTGAGAGGGTGGTAAAAAAAAGCGGTAAGAGAGAGATACAAAACAAAGTGGCTTAGGCAATCTGTCTGCACTCCCTGTGCCTGTGACTGCTGACCCTCCTTGTCTTCCTTCTTAGTAGGGCCTGTTGCTGGTCGCTGATGCCTTTAGTGCAGTGTAGGCTTCTTGAGCAAGGGTTTCGTCACCTCTGTGTCTGCAAAGCACCCTGCCAGACATGGGAGGAATGATTCGGTGCCAGTCCCGCTGACTTAAGTGGAGTTTAGGTCCAGTTGGACGCTGTATAAAAGGTGAGCAGTTTTTTGCCGTCAATGCGAGGGAGGAGAGAGCACCAATCTGTAATGAAAGGCTTGCAAGCAAAGTAAAATGTTCTTCTGCAACATAAACAGCGGAAAAAGAAAAAGAAAGAAATGTGCTGCATTGATAGTGTTTCCAAGTTTCACACATCTTTATTAACCAATTTCAAGATCAAGACAATAATTTTGTTATAATTTGCTTGCTGATTACATTTGAAACTGCTAGATCCACCAAATAAAGTAGTTTGTTTTGTTATTACAATGGTTTATTTCATAATGTTCAATCAGGTCTAGTTCAGTGCATTTTCTGAAGTAATGCGTAAACTTGTTACAGAATGTGAAAAGCCAGCTGGCAAACTCCTTGTTCAAAATACAGATTCCAGGTTTGCCAGGAATCTCTCCTCTTTGATATGCATGGAAACCCGGCCAAACATAATTTCAGTATGTTTTTAGGGTGTTTTCCAATTAACCAAACTATAATAATGCATTTATAGATGATTTGGGGCTGTCTGGATTCAGAGATGGGTTTGATTCTTTACTGCAGAAACATAACATGACACCACACCATCCTGAAATGCAGGATATTATATTTCTTAACAATGTCTTTCCCTTTTTTAAAGATAAAGCAAAATAAATTATCCTGAAACAATGGAATTCACATTTGTCTATATGCACTGATTGATTTAAATTGCATTTTAAATCTTCTCCTTATAGCTAAGAGATAGGAATAGCTGAGGTGGAGGAAGCACTGTAGTAAATATGTCAACCACTGAGCTACTAGGATATTTACCTTGTGCTCTTTGTCACTGCTGATGTATACTAGCTGCTTCAAGTTCAATGTATATACATTACTGAACACACAGTTACTCAAGGTAATATGATGTAAGAATGCTAAAATGCCTAGGCTGGTAAGAATATTTTCATATGAGTGCTGAATAAATAATGAAATCATAAAAATGGATTCATGTGTAGAAAAAGTTACAGTGCATTCACAAACTCATGGTACTGAAAAGAAGGAAAAGATTGTTTCCAGTTTTCTGGAAAATAAACTAGCTGGGACTAATGTAAATGTGCATCCCTTGGTAACAGGTCTGTATTATTTATTGGATGCCATTGTTTAAAAAAATAAGCATTTAAAGCTTGTGTTGCTACATAAGATGTTTAAATAGTTTTGAGTTCAAGTCACTTCACATTTCTATAACACTTGAGAGGCTGACCATCTTCCTCCTTTATTTCCTGTAAAGCAAATACAAGTATTTTATTTTGCATTGGTGATACTTACTCCAGATTTAGATCTTGTTGCTGTTCTTCAAATGAATCAACAGATGTGGTTTCTCTTGCTAAACCACATATGAAAATTCTTTTAATTTTTTGTGTGTAGTTTCAGATGGATAATTTGTGACCCATGTATTTTTATTTTCACATGGTTTGTTTGCCTGTTAGCTTCACTACATCTTGCTGCGTATTCTGACCCGTATCTTTGACCTTCTCTGTCTCTTGACCCCAGCCCTCCTGAGTCCTGACTTCAAGTGCTTGATTAAGTTAGATTTTCCCTGAGCACCTTTCACTTGAACATCAGCCTGTGAATAGCTAAGTATTACATCTGACTAAATGGGGACCTTTGTATGACCCATTTCTCACGCTGCTTGTAAACTTGTATACCACAGGCAACCCTGCCTTAAAGAGTCTGTAACCTAAAGTCTCTTTCTGTTCTTTTGCTTTAACATTGATGGTCTCTCCTGCCAAAACTCAAAGCACGATGTACCAGCAATCCTCCTTCCAGCCAAAGAAGGCTAGACACAGCTTGCCGTGGTGCCTGTCAACTCCACTCCATGTGTCAGCCTGAGGGAATCAAATGAGAGCAATGAAACGTGTTTTCTACCTCCAGAGTCTGTAGCCTCTGGCACCGACTGGTACAGGAGCAAAGGAGGAGCAGTAGCACAGCTGGTCTGGCTCAAGTCCCATGGTTTTACTCTTAATAGCAAATGTTTCTCATGCAAACTTGTCCTAGCTTATTTTACAACTCATTTAGAAACTGCAATGTTACAACTACTTTAATTTTGGTACTCATTTCAATCCCTTTTTCAAGCTACGGAGCTGATCCAGCAGTCATTAAAGAAGGGCAGCGTTTTGTTGCTTACAGGGATTTGAATTCAAAGATATCCTGGCTTCATGCCTCAGTAATGGTTCTTGAGCTTGGCAAAAGCATTAACTGTTATAATTTTAACCTAGTCTGTCCTTCTGATACAATTTCATTCAGAATTGCAGAGAAACCTATGTAGTTCATCTTTCTAACCGTAAAAGAGGTCGTAAAATGAACATGAAATGTGGATAGACAGGTTCAACTCTCAGCCCACCATCCACTTTTTTGTGCATTGTGCACTATCTCTTAGGGCAAAACACTGTCAAAAGTGACTGCTGCCTTTGAGAACTTCATCTTTTACCCACCCAAGGCCAGACACATACTGCTGAGCTTTCCATAACCAAGGGCTACCGCCCTTCGTGGCAGCCCAGGGTGATCCTGAAACTCCGAAGTGTCTCAGATCAGACCACTTTTGAAATCAGCATCCTTGGCCTTTCTGTCATTCCTCCCTCTCTAAAGTGAGAATAATAAGAGATTCCTAACCGTAGTTTGGTATCTGCTAGTCATGAGCTTACTTAGATTATAAAAGCACAAGTTATTTTATAAGAAGTGTAGAATTCAGGTTCAGAAACAGAACAAAGTATTTCAAATTTGTGTAACTGATGCAAGGGCGACAGTGGCTAACTTCATTTCTCACATTAGAAGAAAAAGGAAAGTAGGAAAGCACGTGTCATTGTGATCTAATTTTGATCTAATGTTTGCCTGGAGAGCACAATGAAAGCACAGCTGCTCATCCTTTAGCAAAGAAGTGTACACCCAACTTGTAGCTATAAACAATAGTGATCTCTGTTTCTGTAGGAAGCACAGGGCGTTACTTTGTGATATTTGTGCAGCTCTACACGCTCGGTCATTATTACCAGTCTACATGACTGTTCATAATGTAGAAATAATCTCCTTTCTGTTTTTAAAGGTGCGTAAGATTTACACACTACAGTAGCAAAATTGTGCAATGCTGGCATAAATAATCTGTTATGACAACCCCTCAGGGAGTAACTGCTGTTGGCAGGATGTGTGTAATCCCGGGATGGTCTGATGCACTGGTAACTGCGCCGTAATAATGGAAACATGAGCTTGGCCTCGGGTATCTCACGGCTCGGGTTGGCGGGCTCAGCTGTGTTGGCAAGGCAATGCAGTTCAGCTTCAAAAGGGATGGAGAAAAGGCTAATAGTCACTGTAGAGGGCCATCTGCTAGATGGCCAAAACTCTCTATGATGTATTAAGAAAAGGTTTTGTAAGAGACGTGCTGAACTTTCAGCAGTTAAATGAAACTTTTGTCATTTTTCTTTTCATTTCTTACTTTGCTCTGCATGCCGTCTGTAACAATAATCTGCTGTCGCGCTATTGGTGCTATATACATACATCAATAACAAATCACACTTCTGTGATGCTGACTCTAACCGACACATAGCCAATTTAGAAGGGAAAGCTCATTAAGGGAGTGGGAATTAGCCACGCTGTCCAAAGGAGATTGTCCTTTACCTTTTGGAATCCAAACGTGAGCAGCTCTCCCTCTTCCCTGGCACTCCTGGCGGTGTCCTTCAGGAGGTGGACAGTCAGAAGTCTGTTTCAACAGCCCTGTAGGACAGAGTGAAAATGTTCAAACAAGTTCAGGTTTTGTATGTCTAGGTCAACACAGAGGCAGATTTTTTTCATCAGGCAACATTGTGGTAAAGGAACCTCTAAAAATTGTTCTTGCTCTGGTAATAATGATCTATCAGCGCAGTTTGCCACAGTGCCTGCCATCTGTGCTGATACCTGTATTGTAGCTGTTACCTATAAAAAAGATGATAATGCAATAGAGTCATGTTTTAGAAAAAAGTATGTAAAACCGCTGTGTTTTATAATACAAATATTGAAAGAGACATTATTAATAGCTTGAAATACACTGTACCAGTAGCTGTAACAGTGTTGAGGACAGACTGGGAAGGGGACAATATGATCAAAGGGGAAACAACTTTGGCACCCAGCTGCAGGAAAAGCCATTAGTGGCATTTGCACAGATCATGTATTCCCCCTCATTATCATGAACTCATGCGCTGTAGATACCAGGGGTAGCTGGCTCCAGACAGATAGCTTGTTACCCCCTTTCTCCCTTACTGGTGGTATCTGGAGAAGAAGTTGCATATTCCTCTGTAGTATGCATCTGGCCTTTGCCAATTTCTTGGATCACCACAGCAGTTTATGGTGATGGCTTTCTGTCACAGAGATGCACAGAATTATTTTTATGAAATGGTAGTAGTTCTCATGATTCTGAGTCATATCAACTTTTTTACCTGCCATTTTATCCATTAACCCTTCAGTAACTGCAATGCAAATGTCCTTGTTCTTCTTGTTTTCACTTTTTTGTTAAACAAAATACCAGCAGATGGCAAGCCCTCACTGGTACAGCTTGATAATATACCTATACTAAACACACACCAGACTTTGATTCTTCAGCCTTTTTCAATGGGTGCCTCTTCCCTCCTGACTCCTGCCAGCCCACAGGATTAAGAATAATGCTCCAAAGCAGTTACATATACAAACCTACATTTATCCACAAACTACAAAAATTGTTAGATGATACTGTGCCAGCTACATTGTGTCTAGGAAAACTAGATTTGATGCCCACGATTACTTGACTAGCTCCAGTGTCTTCTAATAAGGTGATTTGAAGGCACTGATTATAGTAGCGTAGCAGACAGGATCCCAAATTGTGTTCATGCATTCTCCTCAAGTATGTATACTTTGCAGCCAGGTATAGGACCTACTGTCACCAGCAGTGGCCACCACCACTGCTGTCACCGGTGTCCCTGCCAGTGATGATACCTGGCTTTAAAAGTTTGTGAAAGCCAGATTCAGAAACTTGTCTCCTCTCGAAGAGTGCCAGTAAATATAGTAAGCAGGACATCTGAATGAGCCCTGCTCTAGCTGCCCTCAGTAGATAGCCCAACACAAATCTGCAAGTAGGCAGGATCTCGCAGTCCTGGACTACCGCCAGCCTGAATAGCTCCTTGTTCTCCTGGCATTTGTCTGCACTAGGTACACACAGCAGCTGATATAAATACGTCTCTCAGCTGTATTTAGGTATTGCAAGGAATCTGTTTTATTGTGTACCTGGTTCTGACGGGCTGTTCACAAGGACAAGAGCTTCTGAACACTCTGTATAAGCCTTTGGTTACTGCAGCTCAGCTTTTCAGTTGGGATTATGTTAGGCAGTACACAAGAATGTTTTAGGGCACAGAATACCGCACCAAGTCACTGCAGCCTTATGGTGCAAAGTGCCGCAGGCACGTGATTTGAATGTGCTAAAAAAATGTTCTGGTTTATATTGGTTTGAGTATATTCTGTCCATACCACGCCAGTTTTATGCCAGACTAGATATTGTCCGTTCGCCCCAGACAATATCAAGCCAGTATAAATACCAAATCATGTAGTCTGGATAGTTCACCAGAAGTGCCATCATGTGCTCTTGCCCTATCCATTTGGATTGGTAGGCGATCCAGTGCCACACAAATCAAATCTTACTGGTCTTGTCAGCATGTCCTTACTAAAACTCAATTGTCAACTTAATTGTCTCAGCCACTCTTCTGTCTGGCATACATATGAGCACAAAGAAATCTAGTATTTACCAGCGCAGCTGTTTCCTACCTCCTTCCCCATCTGCAGCCCCCCGGGACACCATTCTAATAGAGTTCTGTGTAAACAGCAATTGGCAAAAATCCCGAAGTCCCTTCTAAGGCAGGTATGACATCACTGTGACACACGTATCTCGAGTTTCTTCAGAAAATTATTTCCTCCAGATAATGCTCACCAGAGAAACTGAGCAAGCTGAGGGTGTTCCTGGAGGACCTCATCCATCTCTAGCTGAAGACAGCGTCAGTCTTTGGGTTGGCTGCACGGGAGGCAGGCGTGGAGCTACAGGCTGAGCCTGGCCCTACCCCTGGTGGTCCCGGGAAGAGGCCTGGTGGTCCCTGTTGCTCTTTGTGGACTTGCTAAGTGGGATTCACCGAACACAAGACTTGTGCAGTTGATCCTGACTCCGCGCTTTCCCAGCTAAAGGAAAGCCACCGCATGGGGATGGGCTGAGGCCGGGCATGGCGGGAGCTGTCGCTCAGGCGGGGACCAAGCACCCGGCCTCAGGTGGAAGCAGCTCCCTGGGGCCAGGCATGGGTCCCAGCTGCAGCCTCCCTGTGGCACTGCCTGGGGCCCTCTCCCCGCAGACACGAGTGGGAAGGGGCCACCCTCGGCTGCACTGACTGTGCGTTGTCCCCAGGCCGGGGCAGCCAGACCTCCCGGTGCGGGGATGCTCTCAGGGCCTTTACAAAATGGGCACAGTGGGCCTTGCCGTGTTTACAGCTGGTCTGCACAACCACGATGCTTTCTAGTGTTTTCTTTCAATCTGTAGCAAAATCTAAAGTTCCCAATATTGTTGGAAAGGAAAATGCCACCCAACCAGCAATCTGGTCCTTATCGCAGCTGCTCAGTTTCAGTGCCCAAAAGTAAAGTTTCAATCAATTTAGTCTTGGATGCCTTTTTAATTTCAGATAAACCAGGGACTTCAGTACTTAACAGGTTTTAGAAAATATATGCAATTAAATATGATATGTTGGATTAATTTCAAAATACCTGGCTTGCAGTGGTACACTTCCAAAGATAATTTCATTAGGGTTTTTCTTTCCATGACAGTACCTGGAACCAAGTCCTGCAATTCCCTTCTCATAAGTAGCTCCCACTGAAATCAATGGAGTGACCACAGAGGTACGTTCTGCTGAAGGTATCTCTTTTCTTTCCACAGACCAAATTAACTGCCTTGCAGGCCAGATCTAGACATAGGGTCGTTGGCTGATCATCTCTGCTAAAAGATCTAAAAAGGATTATGTATTATAACCTTTTATGTTCTAGTCAGTGGGTTGAACTTGGCCCATGTGAGCAGTGGCTTGTGTCATTCATGGAAGCAGTCTGTAGTTGTGAATTCTGGCAAAGCTTTTTCTGAAGTAAATAGACTGTCCCAGGTAAAATCTGAATAAATTTTGTAGCTTTTTAATCTGAAATCTGGAATGGCAGCAAAAGGTTTTGTGATCGAAATGTATACCTCCCCACCTGCAGATGTTCTGGGTCTCACCATCATCAGCTGGAGCGAGCTGTCAAAATCCAGCCCTCGATTACAATATCCAGTGAAGAGAGAAAGTTGTAACTCGCATGTCCAGAAAGTCCCGCTGCCATAAGGAACAATATTCCTGATGACCTCAAGAGGAGGGAGAGCCTTCCTGTTCTGAAGACGGGGAAGGTGAAAGCATTAATGTAAAGAGCGATATCATAGTGAGTTAAAACCAACAGTGGTGGTACTTAACTGTTTTTAAAGGTTAGTTCAGGCAGGTGTTCCACCACTTCTGGTAGCATAACAGAGTTGAAAGGCTCTCAGCAGAACAAAGCAGTTCTTCATCCCCACCAGGATGTAAAAGTTGCAGGAAAGAAGCCATGTGAGTAGTAGGTAGATTTTTAAACATCAATTTTAAAATAGAAATGCGTAGGAAAAAACTCATTCTTTTGGCTGACTTATGCTGGAAGTTTCCATTTGGTTTTGGATTTGCACATATGAAAAAGCAGGGTTAACATTTTCAGAATATCCCGTTGGTCCTCGATTTTTTTTTTATGTATATGTGAATACCTCCCTGACTGCCCAGTCTCCAGTGTAGCAGCATGGTAAAGACAAGCTACTTGTGACTAATTAACACCCATTTGCAAAACTGTTGGGGCCACCAAGGCAAGCAGAAAACTATACCCCACCTTATATTAGGAGAAAAGTGTCCAGGGCAAAGCATTGCTGAACAGTAGTAAATACTTAGCTATGTATCCACATGTAGCCTCCAGTGTGGCAGTAACCTCCCACAGAGTATTTTCTCTGGTGGCTGCAATGGTATGTGGAGATAATTGGAAGTTAAATATTTCATGTGCGATCACCTGATGAAAAAAAAATCTAAATTTTCCAATTGAAAAGCTTCAAATTTTCCAAAAACTTTACTTTTTTGTTGGGGGGGGGGAAATAAAAGGAACAGGAGAGTCTCAGTCTGCTCTGGTCTTATCAGAAATTAGGCTTTGTAGAAATAATATTAGAAAGAAGTTTGAAAATCATTTGACATGTTAATTGAACAGTAGCAACAGGATCCAAGAAGGCAATCCAGCTTGATTGCATTATCACAGCTGGTGTATTGGTCTTGAGTGAGAAAATGGGTGTTTTTGGTTTTCTCTCCATTTTGGGTCTCTCCTTTAAGCATGGCTCATGCTGGCAGTCTCTGTGAAGTTGTTGCCTTTTCAAGCTTAGAAAAATTATTTGAGAGTTAATGTTTGATTTTTTTTTCTGCTCACAGCATTATCTCCCTCCCAGACATCATCATCCTCAAATAAACAATTTGCTGTTAAAGAAGATGCTACATTGGTTTCTGTCAAAACATGCTGCAGCTGTCCTTGCTTTAACTTTAAAATGTAACTCTAATGCAGCAGCTCTTCCAAGTGACTTTCCTCCTTATCTTGTTACATCTGCACTTGCTCCACCCCTGACACTCGCTGAACACTGAAAGCGTGGTATTAAGGCAGCTTAAAGAAGACAGAGTTCTCACATTTCTTCTGTCTATACAATATTTAATCCTCAACAAATGATGCTTTTCTAATCCATTTTTTACATTCATTGAGAACCATGGCTCATCTCTTAGACATACTTCTCGTTGTGTTTTGAATTGGATTATTTAAGAAGCATTGATAAAGTGCCTAAAAGCCTTTATTGGCGTAGTATCACTTCTGTTAGACTCAGAAGTTGTATTTGCTTCCTGGGCACTTCAGCTAATCCCAATGGCAGAAAGGCTTGCTGGAAGAAGGGTGCACGGCAGAAAAAGAGACCGGGGACCACACATCACGCAGGGCGCAGGACCAACTACTGAGGTGCTGGAGTAAAGGTTACATATGAACAAGAGCTTTTATCAACAGTTTCTGTCAGAAGAACTCGTAGGGGATCCCAGTATTAATTTAAAGCTAATCTCCTAAGAGTTTCCAGAAAAAAGTGGCAGAAGCACCATATTTTTCTGTGCTCCTGGGGAGTGACTTGTGAAGCAGCTCAGGGTTTTAGATTGCTTCCTACCTCCTCACCAGGGCAATTCAGATCTTCGCTCTCTGAATGGGGACAATGCAGATTTTGTGGCACGATGGTTTCTCTGAAGACTTGAGTGCTGACTTTCTTTTCAGTATTGGCCTGAATCCATTAAACTGTACATGAATGCACAATACTAAAAATGTTCCCCTGCAATCTAGTCATTAAAACTGCAGTCTGTTCTGTGGCTTGCTCAGTGCAGAAAGATTGAAGTCAACAATTTCTTCTGTTGTGTTTTGGTCAATAAATCTGCTGGTCCAGATTCATTCCTGGTACAACTCCAATGCTGCAATGTGGATAGATGTTGTCTTTTTTTCTCCCTCCATGAATTAAATTGTACAACCAAAAAGATGAGAAATCTTCAAAAGTACTTTGCTTAAGCGAGGCTGAAAATGTCATTGAACAAAGACAAATGGAGGAATTTTAATTAAAAATTTACTGCGGGTTTGCTGACAACTGGTTGTTAAGCAGCTCTATTCCGGTTTAAGTTTAGACAATAATCGTAAATCAAAGTGAAATACAAGATCAGTTAAATAAAGCTATTTAGAAACATTTATTTTTTAAGATATACCTTTCAAGGCTTCCAGGCAATGTGTGGACTGTTGACAACTGTATGATGACTTGGGCAGACGAAGAAGTGGCAATGAGTGAGAACTGCCCGAGCAAAGCACTTCTCTGTTATTCTGTTTTATTACAGCATTGCCTCTGGCTTCAAGACCCAGGCAGAGGCCAGCTGGAGTGGGCAGGCAAATTTACAGATGTTAACGCTTGCCTTTGGCATTTGCTTTCACCGAGGTCCGGGATATCATCTGCAGTCTTCTAAGGGCTAACGTGCAGTTTGGAGGTGAAAGACAAAACTTACCTGAGCATCCAGGATACAGATAATAACCTAGGACATTGTGCTGTATCATTTGAAAGTATACTCTGATTATTATTGTTTTTCACGAAGAGATGTGAAAACCACTGTCCGCGTTACCGATGGGACTCGGCACGGGGGGACTGTTACCACTAGGTGGCACGAACCTGATGCAGCAGAAAACATGTCTGAAAAAATGCTGAAACATTTAATGCTTTGCTGAACAGCTGCCATCCAGTAAGTGAAAAGACTACCACCACCACGCCAGCCATCAGCACAGGACTCGTCTGGAAAGCCCACTTCATTCTGGTCTGCACAACTGTTTTCCAGATAACGGGGGAAGAAGGATGTGTTTGGAATGGAACCGCTGTGTTGCCTCCTCCTGCCGGGCAAAATGAAAATCCATTGCTACTAATAAGTTTTTTCTGTATTTTTCTGTATTTCTGCACACACTTTTTTCCCCCACTTGGAGCTACAGTGATGTGGACAGCGAGGACCGCATCATAAAAATGAGGCTAGCTGGCTGCCATTGCTGTCCCATTTCCTCTGGCCGTGGCCACACAGCTCACTCGGTGCAACCTTGCTTTTAAACCTCAAGGTTGTAAATTGAAGTGTCTCAGCACCACTTCGCCTCCAGGCCAGCGCTGACACTGCACTGCACTGCAGGTCTGGGGAGAGCCGCTCTCACGGTGTCCTCTGAGCGGGATGTCAATCTGGAAGCCTTGGATGGCTCTCCAAGTAGGTATTAGAGATCCCAAGATACTTCTGGTTAAAGCAAGTGATCCTCAAGATTTCTTTAGGGATGTGCACTCTAATATACTGCTGATTTTTTTTTTCAGATTTGCTAATATCTAATCCATTACTTTAAGCAGCATTTTTAGATAAATATGCCAATCGATCGCTCTTAAAATACAGGAAAACTGGCCTCACTGTTTACAACAAAGGAGACTGAGAGCTACAGAAATATGTTCTGGTTAGGCTTATAACTCTTGGTCAAGCTTTTGTAACATTTTTTTATTTCTACAGCATCACAGATGTGGAAAGCACTTTAAAGAGAGAGAATATGTGCTTTAAATGTGGCATCATATATGCAGAAGGCACACAAAATAAAGAAAATGGAAGGTCCTTGTACTAAAGCACCTATGCTTTAAATGAGATTAAGTGCAGGATAAGATGACAATAAACAAAGGGCTGGATGAAAGGCTGGCAATGGTGAACAGTCAGACTTAATAATATGACCATATCTTATTTCCTCTTCAGATTTTTTTAATACAGTAAATTTATTGTAATAGGATTTCTGGACAGCATCCACTTTGAAAGCCTGCGCAGAGGTTAGCAATAGAAGATTGGCTGAAAAAAAATTGAGGCATGTCAGAGGATTTTAAGGGAGTCTGACGTTGCAGGAAGCAAAAGATCAGAGACTATTTCTTTAAAAATACTTTTAACAATTACCATTTCTTATACAGACAGCATATTTCAATACATTACTCTTATACAAGTTCCTGAGTCATTCGTGTCAAATGTGATTTTGGTTTGGTTTCCTGGAAGTGTGATGCTACACCCAGACACTACGGTGACGGAGATTATACACGTGAAGCTAGTCAGAAACTGCGTGCAGGGGTAAGAAAGAGTTTCCTTACAGGAAACTTGATTTTTGGCAGAAAACAAAGTTCTCAGTTTTGGCCAATGAGTTGAAAAGGGGGAAATGTTCTTTTTTATATAACATAGAGGAAAGCAAACTATTTCTGAGAAAATCTTCATTTTGCCAAAACCTGATTTTTCATCAGTACAAGTTTCAGTCAACAATTCTCAAACATTTCTAAAGGATGTCTGTGAATTCTCACACCGCAAGTCCCTTGCCTGAGAAGGATTGCAATTTACTTGCACTTGTCAATTACATGCAATTTAACTACAGATTTATTGTGGACAGCACTTAGAAACACATCATAATGGCCACAGAAGCCCTGAAGCTCGAAGCTTGCACAGGGGCAGAAGCTTGCTCGAGGGTCTTTGCTTGGAGCGGGCTTTCCGCTCAGGTGGAGATGCTTCGCCGGCCTTTTCCCCCGTTCTGTGGTCAGAGCTTGGTCTCACCCTATCTCCCACGGGCAGCGCCTGGCCCTTGCGAGGCAGTGGGCTCCCGCGGCCCCACAGCAGTTACAGGGGCACAGCCAATGCAGGGGAACAGCCCAGGGAGCAAACCTGGAAACAGCACCTGCAAAGGCAGAGAGTGAATTACTGGGTCTCGGTATTTGCCAAATGAAAAAAAAGAATGAGCCTACCAGCTCACATCAGGGACGTACGATCAAAACTCTGCAAATTCAAAACATCCAGTATCCACGCTCTTCCTTTCTAAAGAGAGGCTGGAATTTGGGCTATTTCACAGACAATCGGGGTGTGCTATTTCAGAACACCAAAAGAGTCAGGGAGAGGCACTCATCGTTGCAGCTAGAGCCCGAAAAGCGCAGCCCTGGACTTCCTCATAAAAACCTGCTTTGCCCCTTTCCAGCCCAGCCCTTCACATGCCCCCACCCAGAGTGCAAAAAGATGCAGCGTTTCTTTCCTGCGCAGCTTTCCTGAGCAAAACAGCTTGTCTGTTATTGCTGAGCGTATTGCATTTGGATCTGTGTTACAATCAAATGAACTAATTTTGACCAAATCTCCCTGGAAGAATCTCCCTGCTTATTAGATCTTTTTTCCTAATGTCTGTTGCTTCTAAAAATATATAGAGAGATCAGCAACTGGAAATCTGTTGTCCTAGTAGCAGCAGCTGAATTACTAGTATTTCATTTTCCTGAAGGAAAGTGTTCTCATGTCAAAACATTGCATGATAGTGCTGTCTGAGGTGCTGCACAAAACATCTGTACTCATTTCCATTAACTGCTAGCGCACTGGATGCAAATGCAGTCATTTGTTCTCTGCGACACCACCAAGCATCTAAAAACTGTCCCTAAAAACTGGGTGGTTAATGTGAACCAGGCATTTTTAAATAGATCAGCCGGCCCACCCATGATTATAAGCCTGAACATAAGGGAGCATGTTTTACAAGGTCAATTCCAATTAAAGCTCCTCTCCCAACCCAAATATCTTTAATCTCCAAAGACTACTTGTATGCATCGTTTCACTTATGCAAGTCTGTTTTGTGATGACTTCCAATTACTTCCCTGCCCACGTAGCTTTCTCACCCTCATCCGCCACGGTTACGAATACACACGTAAAGATGAAACTGGCCCTAACGTACTACAGCTGCTTTCCTCGGGTGCTTTTTTGTAGGGCAGCCTTCATGATGTGATTTAATACTTGAGAACAAGCCGGCACGTGGGGGAAGGGGAAAGAACTGCTCAGATGACGATGCTTAGTAGATCACGTTCCTGCTATTTTAGTTACTAGTTTTACTTTTTTACTCTACAGTTTATACACAAGCATAAAGTTGCAAAGATGCTAAAAAGAGCACAGGGGAGGTTTTTTTGATAGCAGAAAGAGAATGAAATTCTAGTCTTAAATACGGATCAGAGTCAAAACTCCTGATCTAAACTGGAGGAAGGCTCAAATGTCAAGGGCAGATTTTGATCTTAATTCTCTGCACGGAAATCTGAAGTAGCTCCACACTTTGTCAAATGTAGTGTTTTGTTGGAAACCTCACTGAGAGCACAGCTTGAATCAAAGTGTGTGTGTGTTTGGTCTTCAATGTTTTGATTTGGGTTGCGAAAGAAACCCACTTGTGAACTCTGGCGCAATCCAGGACCAAGAACAGAAATTTGTTCCAACCCATTTTAATTAAAAAATATGTTTTAAAAATGTTAGTACTGCAAAGGTCAATCAGGACACAGACCATTGTATTATTTGAACAGAGTAGAACGGCATCTTTCTCCAAACTCTACCAAAATATACTGATTGCTTTCTTACTTTTCAACAGGCATAAGAAACGATGGGCTTCTGCAACTCTTTTATGCCAGGAAAGGGGAGTGATTCCGTCTGAGTCAATATTTGCTTCCCTGCTTCGCATCAGCCCGGCCTTACAAAGGGAGGTGGGAAGCGGCCAGTCTCCTGAGCTGGCTGCCCTCTCCCTGGGGAGCTCCCGGCCGGCACCAAGCTGCCACGTACCCCTCGGCGCACGAGAAGAGGAAAGGCGGGGAGGGAGGGGGCCGAGCCCGCCGGGCTCCCATCCCATCCCCAGCTGCTATCCAGTCCGGTGGGACACCCGCTCCTCGGGAGAGCGGAGCAGTCTTCAGGCTATAACTGGCTTTACCGAGGCATCTCTTCCCAGCTCGGGCGTGCCAGAAAATCAGGCCCAGTGGAGTTACACCAGTATGTGTGAGAGCAAATTAGGGCCCTGGCTCTTCAGTTTCATTGTTTCGTGTTGATGATGCAATACGACTAATTTGTTAGGAATAATAGCACTGCACTCAAATACTCCCCTCTCAGAAGTAGCTTCCCTGCAGTCTCATTAAGAGTAACCTTTTTAAAAAAACAAATGCATTTGTCTTAGTTCCTGAGAGCAGAATGGCTCTTTAAAGTCACAGATACTCCTTTCAAACTATACCATCTTGCTGATGTATCATATAAAAGTATTAGGTGGCACCATGCTGCATTTGAATGGTGCTTTTGGGCCGGCCGTTTCTCCACGCCCTCAAAAAAAACCCATCTAAAACCATATTTTTTAACAGAAATGGTCTCCTTTCTACCAGTCATTCCCTCCAGTACCGAGGCTTGGGGTTTGCTGGTGTGGGACTGTCACTGCGCAGTATGCTGGTAGTGCCAAGACCTTGAATTAAAGGTCTGAATTAAAGAAAGCAGATATTTAACTGAAAGGAGATCCCAAGCATACACAGAACATGTCTAATCAGTGTCCATAAATACAACTGATGGTAAAGGAATCCTGCCTTTGAACTGATTGCTCCGATCGGGTTTGGTTTTAATTGAGTTCAGATGTAAACGGCTTTTAAAGAGGAAGCAGTACTGTAGAAATAATTGGGGTTTGTGTAGTTCCAGCTGGGATCAGTGGTGAATTTTGAAATTCCTCTTCTACTTCTCTCTGACGATTGTGTCAAGTATCTGCATTTCTATCATATTTTTCTTTCTTTGGCATAGGAAGATGACAATATCTGTATTAGTCCACCTCACCCAAAACAAAAGGGGCCAGAAAGGCTTTACACATGAGTGTCCTCCTACAGGTTCAGTCTCCATGATTTCTGCAGGTCTAGCAAATCTAGCCCCAGGTGTTAAGCGTGGGTTTCCTAGGAAGGATGGTGATTGGATGAACATGAATAAAAATGGCATAAAATGGCAAATGTTCTGGTACAATATCAGCTTCAAGATAAAAGGAATTCCGATGAACACGGAAATATTTTTGGGAATGCCTGAGAAATTTTCCACTGCCCTCAGAACAGTTAATCTGTAAACTCTGCCTCACTGCTTCCCACCGTATTGCAGTTTGAAAAATTTATATTGGAAAACAAGAAGTACTAGGAAAGATACCATATTAAATTGGTATATTTATTACATATACCTACACAATGAATTTAGGTTTCAAGGAGAAAAAGAACAAACACATACATTTGAATGAAGCAATATAGCGTACATTTATCATCAAAGTTTGCTGCATTGAGTATATATTTTCTACTTCTTACAGAAAATCTCCCAGATAGGTCTGATCTTTGCAGAACTTACTACAATAAGTGGGTTAGCAGGCAAACTGTACCTGAAATGTTATTCCCAGTAAGCACACTTGATTGGTGAATATGTCTGTGCTTACTTTCTGCAGGAGCTGCCCATGTTCTGAGGAGTCACGAGTTATACCTGTTTTGACTAAGGTAGACCTTTGGAGCAGATGTTGTATTGATCAGATTTCTAGGACACACATCACTGTAGAGTCCAAGTCACCTTAGGCAGCATATTTCAGAGCTATGTATAAAGAATATTGATTTTTGGACACCTATTTCTAAATGGAGAAAATGCAACATCTGCATCTTTCTGCTCCCTGAACTTGCACCTGGTATTTCCAATTCTTTCCGTGCAGACTGGCTGCAAAGCACTTTCTTGTATCATCCCCTCTGCATGTTTCTAATACCTAATCCCACTGAAGTCAACAGCAGCCATCTTCATGTGGACAAGATCAAACCTTGAAGATGTAGATTAAGACCAAGGTGAAGGAGAGAGGCATACACTACTTCTGCTTCACGGTTTCACACTGAAAGCCTCTTTCCGCTAGTAAACTGTACGTAGTGCTTTGTCCAGATAAAAATACTTGGGAAGAAGCCATGCTGTTGCAAAGGATCGGACAGCAAACACCTGTCCTTCACCCACTACCCCTACCAGGTCATTCTTAACTGATTCCCAGATTAGGAAGTGGGGCATCATCATAGAAATGGAGAACACAATGAAACAAAATAATGGTCCTGTGAGAAGAAAGGAGGTGTCTCACAGCCCAGTCACTTAGATCCCAAGGCAGAGGCAAAGGGTTACGCTATTATTGGTACCCTCGTCACCTTGGCCGCCAATATTTAAGAAGGCCTGCCTGAAAATTATTTTCTTCACACATTTTTGCAAGCGCAACTTGCAAGTGCGACAAAAAACATGACCACAGAATAAGTTTAGGTTTAAATTAGCAATAACTGTTGTGGAGCGGAGACTGTTGTTAACGTGATGGTGCTCAGTGACTCTTGTGAATTAAGATGGTCCCTGCAGGGAGCAAACATTGCACATGGCCACGTGTAACACACTGTGCTCTGCTTCTTTGAGCAAGAGAGGCATGGCCAGACTCTAATTAAAGTCCAAAGAGTGGGCCCAGCTCACCACCCAGAGGCATATAGCATATTTAAATTTACATCTCAAATTTTTATCCAGTGTTGAGAACTTTAGACAAGCTGCTCTTGTAAGTTACACTGATACATACAGGGGACTTGCATTAAAATCTTGGCCTCGTTGACAAATATAGGCTATTAAAAAAGTCTTGCGTTAGTAGCACTGGAGTTAGATGATGTATGACTAAGGTGATTATGGAGAGAGAGAGAGTCTTTAGACTAATTGATTGGTTATGTTCTCTATTAATGTAGGGAGCTCATCCACTATGCTTTAGCTAGACATATGGAAGGTTTTAAAACTGCCTTTGGCATTAGAAGCTAATATGAAATATATTGCAACATAAAGTTCTTTCAGAAAATCTAGCCCTGTTTATCACAGTGATGTTAGGAAGTCAGTAAGGATTATTTCCATGAGCAAAAGGTGCAGAATTTGGCCCAGTTTTTTATATACTGCCTGAATGGATCTGTGCGGTTGCTGCTGCATTTATTTCTGTTTGTCACTAAACGCAAGTTGCTTTCTGTGGGAATTTGAATTGGGCCCTGTGTATTATTTACATGTGTTGAAAGAAGCATTGATGTACGATAGGAGCCAGTATGAGGCTGTAGCAGGGGAAAGCTATTAAAACATATACACGCTGAACTCATTAGCTAAATTTATCTTGTATTATTTTTAGTAAAAGTCCAGATGACTGTGTATCCCCATTACATCTCCCTGGGCTGGTTAATGATCTGTTTGTTAAAAAAAAAAAAAGTCTTAATACAAATTTATCAAGTTATCATTCTTTCAGAAACAAGTTTCATCAACAGTCTAGCACAACACTGAGGGGCCATGGAGGCTGCCTCTGTAGCTCAGTGGTTGCAGCAGTAGGAAGACCCACATGAAATCCCACCTTCAGCCTGCGTATCCTGCCTCCCCAGCTGAGTGCCCTTAATTAAATCACAGTTACTCTGGTTATAAGGGAAGCTCTGCAGTAGAGGAGGCAGTGCAGTAAAAGAAGTTGAAACCTGGTGTCTTGCTGGTCTCCAGCAGAGGTGCGGAGTCAAGCATCCTCAAGCAGTGGAAGTCGTCCAGCCTGCATTCACATCTTAGGCATGTTTCTCTCCAGGAGAAAGAAAGGCAGCAGAGATCGTGCAGCAAGAAATCCTAAGCAGAGATACTTGTGCCGGAGAGTCCCTTAGGAGGACAGACTCCCTAGCCGCAGTGGCTTTTATAGCTTTTTATAGCTCCCCCAGCCAGGTACCTTATTGTCCCCTAGCTCCATGCAGTGCCATGGCTCACAGCTGTGGCTCTAATACGTGACAGCTGATAATTTACAGAGCATTTCATCTTGTCCTGTAGCGGGGATTTTTCCATACTGCAGTGAAAGTCAAAACTCAGTTCTAATGAGAACACTGTTAATTTCTACCCAGACCTCCCAGCTGAACAAAGCCCTCTGCACCAGTGCTTGCTCCACCCCGGCATCACACTTCCGCGCTTGTCTTCCCCACCGCTCAAGTGTGAAGCACCCTCAGGATGCCGACAAGCCAGCATCTTCTTCCAGCACCCTTTCCTCTTCTCAGATGCTGTTCACATGTCATTCAAAACCAAACAGGCAACAAGAGCACCCTGGCTAATTATGCTTTGTCCCACTGGCTCCTGATGTCTTTACTCTTGGCAATGAGATACTGACTGTGACTGGAGAAACTGGGACCTTCCTGAAGAGTTATACAGCAATTATATCTATTTCAGGATAATTCAGGCACACCTCATTGCTTCTGGTGTACCATTGATTTTACTGCAATTAAATCCTGGAGATTTCAGACTTGGTTGAAATGTCAAATAACAATTAAAAAAAAACCTCAGACATTCACAAAATGGATGCTTTCTGGAGATGCTTTAGCAACACTTCACCCCTCCCCCCCTTTTTGATCACCAGCTCCAATAAACTTCAGACAGGAATCTTCCTCTGATAGCATCAAAATGTTGGCCAAAATGGCTGGAAATCATTAATACTTCAACCTTACCAGTTAAATTCATCCACATAAGCCAAGGAGAGGTAGGTACCCAGTTGCCAATGCAGGTCAAGGACAACATGGAAATGAGAAAAACAGTGCTATCATATGGGAGCCACTGCAAGGTCAAATTAAAATACATAATGGGAGGTGCTTCTCAGGAGTCAGGCAAGTTTTGACCCAGAGAAAAACATAAGATAGCGGAGATGATGCATTTCTGTCCCTCCTAACTAGAGCTGGTGTCTCATGAACGGCCCCATGCGAGCTCTGTGGACCAGCTGTGTTGACTGGGGCTTGTCTGTGGACTTAATGCAAAAGGCTGTGTTGGCTGGTGCTAAAGTCAAGCTCTGGGCTGGAGGTTCCCATAGTCCTGTTTCCACCCCCCTGACTTTCCTGTGTTGGGTGGGCATGTCACCCAGACCCTTCACTGGGAATTAGATCAGTCTGGTTTACTTATCCAGGAAGAGCTCGTTACACCAATACCACTATCACGCTCACACAGGAGAATTTGCATTTGTTTCCAGTGCACATGTGCTACAAATCCCTATTGCATCTTGCCCACATCCTAGGAACAGCTTCCCTTCCTTCTTCTGCTCCTGCAGCGGCGAGGGGGAGGGAGAAACAGCATTTTCATAATGGACATGATAAACGTCACTGATTACGCTTGAAAGATCTAGAGGGTGAACATTTAAAATAATGGTGCTCATTTTGTTAGACACTGTTTGAAAACATTCTAGATGGGGATTAATGAAAAGCAATAGTTTACTAGCTATGTTTATTGTTTTCTAATTTAATTACAGACTTAGCTCTACGTTCCAGTGTCAACAGAGCCAGCAAATGTTTAAATGAGATTGGGATACTCATTTCTTCATTGCTTTGCTGTCGCGGGAGGGGACACTTTGCTCTCTCTTTCTCCATTTAATATTTTATTATGAAGCAACAAAGTAAAGTTTTTTCCATCATCCACATCTGTGTGTTGAAAAGAGGGGGTGTAGAAAGCAAGGCAACAGACGCTACTTAGGAGGCTAAAACACCTTGTCTCTGCATTATATGGGAACACAGCTGGATTATGGCAAACTGATGCCCCAAGCAAATTACAACACAGAACTCCCTGAGGCTTTCTCTGCTCCCCCAAGGACACGCCATGTCTCCACCGCTACATGGAGCGGCGTTGACAGGGGAGTTTGCTTCTCTGACAGGCAGAGACTTGCCTTCCAGCCACTCCTGGCACCATGCTAGAAGCCAGGGGGGCATCCAACAGCATTTTCCTGCACCTGGGTGGGGTGGCCTAAGATGTCACACTCCTCCAGCAACACCTTCCAGCTGGGGTGCAGTCACTCTTGGCTTTTAGGGTTTGCACTCTAATTTCCCTTGGACTAGTCTTCCAGGTGCCATCACTGCATCCATTACACACTCTTCACCCTTCAAAGATTTTCCTCCTGACCATGAGATCTAGAAATATGTATGAGTTTATGTTCAGATGCAATCACGCAACTCCCAGACACAGAGACCAAGGCTTAGACGTAAACTACAACTGCTAGCACCACATCTAGCATGGGGGGAGTTGGGAGCATTTGCTGTGGACCCGTTTCACAGAGGGTGAGATGTACCCCAGGTATGAACAGAAAGTACAGACAGCAGCACTGGCAGACCGTTGCAAGGCTGGGCTTTCTTCCTTCATGCCAGCATTCCCCTGGCACACTGAAAGATTGGGAATGGAAGACTGCTTCAGATGTAAAGGTAATAGCCATTTGTATTTAATAGCTAGCATTGATTTCCAATTTCATATCAGCTGAACAGTAGCCACCAGCCACATTAAAATTCATCATCGTCTTCACTGCACCTTCCAGTTCAGACTCTACCATCACCCTTAATGAATCAATCTGTGTCAGCATACAATGCATATGTTTTTAAACTATTCTTGGTGAATTTATGAAGTGAATTCAGCTGGACTCTGAACAGCTTGATTTTAGTTCGTGGGGCTACAAGGAAGATTTAAATATAAAACACTCAAGCAGCTGAATGACATGTTCAATCTGTATTGAAAAACTTAGTATTGGACTACTCTCTGTCCTTAAACCACACATGTTTAATGCATGATAATAGTGTTTATCCATCATCATGAAGCTTTACTGCTCCTTAAAGCAACGTGGCAAACACCGGATCAGCTGTGTTATTCTTTGCCAGTATTGAAGCACAGCTCTCTGCGTGGCTCACCCTATGCACACCATGAGCACGCACCAGCACAATCTGCCTGGGGGCTGGGTATTTTGGAAGGAGGAGGGGATCCCAGTTTTTGTCCTTCAATCAAGAAAGGGAAACGAATATTTAATTTTGTGGCTCTGTGGCTTTGTAGCCAGCGGTAGGATTTGTTCCTTTGTGAGAGGGTTGCAGAACCTGCTATCCGGTGGCCTTGCTGGTAACGCCAGCGGAAACGCTGGAAATGTCAGCGGTGCAGAGGAGGGAGACCTGAGGCTTTTCCAGCCTGCAAACAGAAACGTGGCGTCTTCGGCCCGGGGATCAATACAGGCTGCTGCTTGCTTTGTTTCACACGACCTGGAGCCACCCTACTTTTTTCACCTTATTACAGGACAGCAGTGAAGTGCATGTTAATGCCTGATCTCCTCAAAGGCCTGTGCAGCCCTGTGTAAGGAAAAGGCACAAATCTTCAGTGCAAAGGCTTGTGAAACACTCTGACAACTGACAGCAGCAAGCTCCCATGATTGCTTCGTGCCACATTCAAATGGGGTTTTTGTTTGGGGAAGGGCAGCTCTGCTTGTATCATGTTCTCCTTCAAGAGATTAGTTCTCCCTAGACCTAATGTTAGCACAGCAAGTCCAGAGATATTACTCATCAATTAAAAATTCAATAAAAATAAGCTGTCATTACCATAGTCCTTCATACTGGGAAATGCGGAGTTGAGAGCTTTACCATCCTGGCCTCTGACAAAAGCCCCAAAGACTGCCAGCTGTGGTGTTAATTGATTGGTGTCATTTATAAGTAATCTAACAATCCTGAATAATTTATTTTGCAGTGACATATGCTGAAAATATACAGCTGCACAGATATGTGCACAGCTTCGGAAGAAATGGTGCTAAACAGCGTGTAAGGCAAAGATTAAGATTCAGTGATCTCCTTAGGAGCACTTTCTCATGTGCTCTGCTCTCCAGCACTTTTATTACGGCAGAAGTGTATAGATCTGACAATAGGAGCGTATAGATCTAGGTGGTCGAGACATACAGGCTCGATACTCTCTTTCGCAGCAGATTACCCATAATGAATTTTAAAAGTGAGGAAAGTGGATGCCGAGCAGGAAATATGCAGCACTGAGGACAGCCTTGCCGAACCGCAATAAAAATTGACCACTGTGTTTCCACAACGAGGATGCTGATGATGGGAAAAAGTCTTAACGATTTACTCTCTCTCCAGCCAAAATGGAATAAAATTCTTGCCGTTGAGTGACTGCGGAGCAGGCTTTCCAGGGGTCACCTAGTGGGGAGTGACCCTCATTAATCTGCATTGTTTTTACAACTGCATGAAGCTGATATGCTTTGAAATCTAGATGAACCACCCCAGAGAGCCAGAAAGGTTGAAGAAGCCAAATCTCTTCCATTACGGATGCACAAATGAAAAGTTTGTGTGAGCCCTTATTTGCTCAGGCAAAGCTGCCGCTGAAGTCAATGGCTGATGACCTGGGCCTTTTTCAAGCCCACATCACCCCTTGCCCGGGGTGAATCCCACCCCTGCAGGCCAAACCCTGCTCCTTTTCAGTTCTCTGAAGCGCAGAAAGCTTTTCCCTAAATTCCATTTTACTGGAACGATTCACTGCACTGCTGGGAGTTGCTCTGAAAAATGTTTGTGCGCATTGTAACTGAAAAGCCTAGTCCCACGCAAGTTTGTAAAAGAAAAGATCATGGAAATCAACCCCAAAACATGCGTGATGAAAGGAAGGGCTCCTTACGGCATCATTTCTGTGCTGTCATATCAAATTTAAAAAGTAGAGAGTTCTTGAGACTCTCTAGCCATTCATGTGGCTAGCTTAAAATTGCATTTATACAAAAGATTTGTATTTTAACAAGCATTGCAGGGCGGGGTATTTCTTTCAGAACATTAGTTTTTGAAGTGAAGTGATCATGCAGAGATCCTAACTTTCATTTCACAAAGTTTTTAGTTCTTCAATCTGCTCCTGGAACGGAGCCTAAAAATACAACCAAATATAGCTAAATGCCTCAGAAACTAGAATGGCAGAAAAAAAAGCGTGCAAACCTTTATTTTAAACCTCCTCTTTTTTCCTCTCCCACCCAACTTTGACCTTGTTTTGAGGCCCGAAGGGTGAACCTTCTAACCCTGAGTGTGATGCGCTCTGCCTTCTCCGTGGGACTTTTCCATCTGCATGGCGTTTCCAGAGCTGGGCTCGTTTGAGGGGAATGCCGACTGCAGGCAGCAGATCCCATCTTTCTCCAGAGAAGTCAACAGCAGAGCTCTCCCTGACTTCAGTCAATGCTGGACAGCATCCAAAGAGAGCAAGGGCAGGAGGGAATATACTTGTTTTCATTATTCATGTTGGTTGTGTAAACAGCGCTCACTTCTGACTTAGAAATACGTGACTTTATTTCTATCGTTTTTAGAAAAAGTGTTTACGAAGAAAATAATCATTACTACACATTGATTGCTCATTTTTTCCATTGCTCTGCACGTCAGAGCACTCATCGGTACAAATACAACTGATCTGGTTAAGTGTTTTAATACGCAGGGGAGTAAACTGGGATGAAAGAAATTCGTTATCCTCAGTTTGCAGGGCTCAAAGTCTGGCTGTTTTAATGTTACTGCCGAGTAAAAAATTTAAAAGTGCATGCTGCGACAAGCTGAATACATCTTTAGATTCTATTCTAGTAGAGTAAGCATATTAGTTAGATTATTGTTCATTCTTTCTGTAATGCTGAACCCCAACACGGCTAGTAGGACAACTAAGGGTAATCAGCCAAAGAATAGCCAATTTTCCCTAGATTCTTTTCTCATTAATTTAGTTCACAATGGGGAAAACTCCTGGTTCCCTCCTGAGATAGGGACGGGGAAAGCCTAAGTGGGAAAGACAGAATATCTTGAGAGGTCACACATGAATCCAAGACATAATGTATTTGCACAGGGAGGCAGGAGAGCGTGTTAGGCTGCGGACTGCAGCAGCGTGTGTGCTCCCACTCCAGGCGATACAGATTACAGCCTCTCCTCCCCCCGCAAACAGAGGGCTCCTGTACACAGCAAACACAGCCAGGCCTCACGCAGACCTCTGCTATTTGGACAGGAGATTCTGCGATAAAATTGAAGGACCTCCTCAACTAGGCTTTCGCATCAGCATTTTCCTATAGGACCTTTATTTTTGTCCATACTACCTTCCAGCTCCTGTACTATAAAGGGGAGAGAGGACACATTTATTTACTTATTTGTTTATATTTCACCCCTACTTTGGCAGAGTTTCATGATCTATAAAACTTACCTTGCACTCTCTGAAGCAATTCCTCTTCATGTATACCGTGGGAGTAACATCTCGGGAAATTAAGTGTTTCCCACCCGGGCTTTTGTACAGGGCTGCTGCCAGATCCCCCTTTGAGCCCTGAGGCCAAGACATTAAAGAGAAATTATTTCCAATTCATTGAAAAGCTTTGTGGGGTGGGATGGCCCATGGTTCAGCACAGAGCTTTTTTTATAAAGTTAGGTTTGCAAGTGCTGAGTTAGTTGGCCTCAAAAGAAATTACATTCTAGGATTTTTTTTTAAATAGCCTCAGTCTGTTTTTTTAGAAAATATAGCTAGACTATATGACTATAAAGCTACAGCATCGCTGTGCACAACATGCACTAGAGGTATAAACTGTAGAAGACCCATATAAGGTTTTTGACTGCCTTGGAAAAACTATACCCCCTTTAAAAAAGGCCCAGACAATAAGTGCCCCCTCCAGCTCTCTGCCTTGCCCTCTGCCAAAATTTGCCACCTCTGCAACAGAGGTCGTCAGGAAGAGACCTGTGCCCGCACTGCGGTGCTCGGAGCTGAAGCAGCAGGGAGAGAGCTCGCTCCCTGCTGATGGCAGCCGACAGCAGCCCCAAGGGGCCCGAGGTGATAGTGGGGAGTGGGAGCAGCCCCGACGGACCTGAGGTGATAGCGGGGAGCAGGAGCCTCCGCCATGCAGCAGGTCCGGCTGCAGCACCAGAGCAGTCACCGCTGCCAACCGCCAGCATCAGCTCTGCACCGGAGGTAACTGCTCACGTCGCTGCGGAGGGTCTGCCTGCACCTCAGCTGCCCCAGTTTGCAGGCTGGCATGTAGCACAAACTACGGATGAAGATAAATTAACAGCATCGCATCCACAGAAGCACCCACAGCACCAGCACTCTGCTGCCCTTCCCGGGCTGCTGTCCCGCCTGGCTCCTCAGGCTCACCCTGGCTCGAGCTGAGCCCAGGCACGTGCAGATCTGGAGGAGCAAAACTAAAACTAAGCACCCTACAGATATTCCCAAGGCAGCCCCCAGCTACAATTTCTGTTTAGGCAGACCCTTCATTTAATAGCTAGCCCAGTCATGCTGCTGGGACCTCAGCACCTCTCTGGGTCAAGACCTTCCCTGCATCACGGCAGAGTTCCACGCGAGATCATTAGCCCTGCAGCTGAAGGCACCTCGGCAAAGGTGCTGCAAGGACCTGAGGTCATTACGTATTCATGGCATTTTCTTGTGCTGCTTCAGAGCCGCTGCCGGTATCGCTGCCTGGCCCTGCGCTGGGCTGCACATTCATGTGACGGGGGTCAGACCTTGGGAGTGGGACCGAGGCGGTGGACAGAGAACATGTGGCTCATCAGTATTTGAGCCTCACACCTCTTTTGCTCCCTTTCTAACTCAAGGGACTGTTTCACACTTGCGCAGAAAATGATAATAAAACCAATGGAGTGAAAAGCCGTTACCTTGGATGTATTACGTCTCAGTTTTTGGGTGCCTAAGCAGACATGCTGAACTGTGCCTGATTAGTCATAGTCGGGAGCTGGCACCATTCCAATGAGCATCAGTGGAAAGGTGGCACCTCACGAACCCTACCTGGAAAAACAGGCAAGCAATTCAAATTGAGAACCAAAAAGTAGGGGCACCCGAAACCAGTAGTGACGGTAAAACTGAAGGAGGCTGTGTCTGCTGAGGGCTGCACTGGTGCTAAGCCCAGTGCTTTGCATTGAAGGTTACAGAGATGAAAATTTTTGTCATCGTCTGTCTCACTAATGCTGGTTTTGGGGTCCTTGGTTATATTTAAGTGGAAAGCCTAAAAGTCAAAAGGTGCAGAAGTGCTTCACATATATGCCTTGGACAGATCTTCTTTCTCAGGCCCGTCCTGAGAAACGGTTTGGGCTAGCAGGGGCGAAGGAAGGAGGGTGTCCTTTCTCTGCTGCTGCAGTACGTTCTCTAAACTGTGCTTTTCTGTCTGCCTCTCATCTGTGTACTGAAAAGTGTAGCAACCTCTGTAATTTTGGTGCCCTAGCCTGATACAACTGGCAGTTTTACCTCCACCTTCTTGCCCCAACGGCTTTGGCTTTTACCAGTGCCAAAGGGTCACAGTCCTGGACTCCCCCCCCGGGTCCCTCCAGCTGGAGAGAAGGGTGCAGGATTGCTCCATCATGAAGAAAAAGTAAAGAGTTGAAAACGCAGCACCTGGTCGCTCTCAGAGTGACGGCATGGCCCCAAGATTATACTGTTTCACACTGCAGAGCTGCGTGGCCCTGCTTCAGCCAGGAGCTGCAGCCCTGGTCCTTATCAGGTATCGACTATCTAGGAGGACAATAGCACAAGGAATTTTGTTTGCTCAAGTAATGACAGACTTTATTATAGAGCAACTGTACCATACCAAACATGTTTAATAATTAAGCGATGAGATATGACAAGAGGCAAATTCCAGCACGATTTTTACATGCCTTGGATTGTATGACAAGGCCAAAGGCCAAGGAATTTTCATCAGAGGATCAAACTATTTTGCATTTGAATCACCTATTCTGTCTAGTTTTCTGCACTCTGTAGCACAACGGTGATATTCTATCATAAATATGATGAGATATGACAAGAGGCAAATTCCAGCACGATTTTTACATGCCTTGGATTGTATGACAAGGCCAAAGGCCAAGGAATTTTCATCAGAGGATCAAACTATTTTGCATTTGAATCACCTATTCTGTCTAGTTTTCTGCACTCTGTAGCACAACGGTGATATTCTATCATAAATATTGTAAGCATAAAATTTCTCATGGTCTGAGACCTTGGAATCTATTCTCCCAATGATATATGTGTATCACCAGCATGCAGAAGGGTGGAATACACCCCTTTGTCCATGATTAAGTCTGGAATTGATTTTCAGACCTCAGTTAACAGGTCTGAAAAACAGGTTTGCTGATGGAATTGGTGACAGATTAACTACGTCGATGCAAGGGACATCACCTCAGTGCCACGGTTGCTAACTCTCAAATATTTCTCCTTATGCCATAAAAAAGAAGAGAAGAACTTGAGATTTCAAGACAATGCTTGTTCTTATCTGCCGCAAGTTTGATATGAGTTCTGTTTAATTCACGCTTGTCTCTCTCCTTTAGAACTTGAGTACCTTATTATGAAATGCAATAATTTCCACAGAAACATCACACTAATGCAGCATCAACTCTGAGACTTTAATCCTATAAAAAATAGGTAAAGCCAGAACGAAGATTCTCACAATAAATTCACAACAAGCTCTTTATGGTATGTTTTGCAAGGACTTTCTTTACGCAGAGAACATAATACCGGGCAGTGTGACGTGCTGTACAGCAAATATTTATTTTTGAGATAAGCATGGAGCCTTGAAAGGTTTAATGAGCTAATTGAAATAAATAAGGCTCTGCTGGAATTCAGGGCCAGATGCGTGTGGCAGTGATGGGGAAGCTGCCCAGCTGTTCTGCCACTCCTCGCAAGGCCAAACTGCTGGTGGGTGAGATACTACAGCTTTAGGCTGCTTACCCCTCCCCACCTCTGCTCTGGGTGATCCATACCTGCAGGAATAATATAAGCCATTCTGGCATTAATAGGCACGACATGCTAATATTTAAGAGAGTGCCTACTTGATCAGGCCAATTAAAAGTAGAGTCCTGCTCTTCGTAATGGCCAGAACACATTGTTCAAAGGAAAAAGAGCAAACCCCAAAATTAAATGTTGAATATTCTGTAATATGGTCATATATCTGTAATGTTCATTAGAGGTGCCAAAAATGTAATTGTGATTCCTGCCCTCAAAAGCTTCCGCTTCAGCAGCAACCTGAAGTTCAGGGTGTGCTGGAGACCAAGCCCACAGACAACCTCATCTCGAGGCAGAGGGCCATCGTGCATGGACTGACTGTGGCCATGTGGTAGGGTAGGTGGAGACAGACCAAGCAGGTAAATGCTGGATGGTCACCAAGTGTCGCCTCAGAGCTGCTCTTAAACATAGCGTAGATAAAGATCTGATTACAATACAGAGAGGCAAGGGTGAGGAAAGAAGGCATCAATTAAGACGTGATCATCTGGCTGCGTGGTTAGTTATTTGCACATCTTCCTGCGTGCTCAGCCAGCTGTGTGTGTGCAACATCTGGAATTAGGAGGGGGAGTACAGCTGGGACACAGTCCTCTTCTGATTCCTGCAGATAATCAGCTTTTGCCCTGAGGCACTACACTTTGCTAACCATCTTCTTCAAATCCAATTTTAAATGGACTGCGAGATCATACTGTAACACTGGCTGGCCAGTACAGCATATAAATGCGTAAGTTCAAGGTATGACCCGTACATTACAATGCATTTCAGGCACTGGGAAAGTGCAGAAGGAAATCTGTTTTATTAAAAAAAGACAAGAGCATTCTTTCTACGTGACTATTCTTTTTATTAGATATCTAGATTTTTACCGTTTTCCTGAAGAAGTAAGGGCTGTTTCACAGAAGCTTCAGGGAAATGGCTGCATTTTCATACAGTCTAATTGACTTTTATGGTTATCTCTGAGGAGTCCTGGTCATAAAAGCTAATTAAATTATACTGATCTACATTTTCAAGAACCATTCTATTTCTCACCCTTGGAAAAAAAAAAAAGAAAAAAGAAAAAACTGGAGGCTCAACTCATGATTAGTAAGGGCTGTTTCACAGAAGCTTCAGGGAAATGGCTGCATTTTCATACAGTCTAATTGACTTTTATGGTTATCTCTGAGGAGTCCTGGTCATAAAAGCTAATTAAATTATACTGATCTACATTTTCAAGAACCATTCTATTTCTCACCCTTGGAAAAAAAAAAAAGAAAAAAGAAAAAACTGGAGGCTCATACTCATGATTAGGACACGTTACAATCTCCTGACACCCCTCCTTGTGCAGTTTGATTTGCTCAGTGTTGCAGGATATATTTAACCTTCCTGAACAAGTGACTGTCCGTACCAGTTTTAAGAACGTCAGCTATGTTATTTCAGATCTCTCATTCTGCAAATATGTAGAAAGATCTATATACTCAATTTACAATTCTACATTCATCTATATAATTCTCTAAAGAAAAGGTTAAAAAAAAAAAAGAGAAGCCAAAAGTAAATCATCTGAATCTGCATGATGGGGGCTTTATAAAGTAGACTTTCTGCATTTTCTTCATTCTCTTTCTTTTTTTGGGTGGCTGTTTTTTGTTTCTACTTTTTAGTTCCATGCACCTTGTGAGAGATTCTGACTTCGTTGTAATAACAGTTTAACAACATGCCAACCCTGATACTGTAAAAAACAACGTTGCTGGTTTTTAATCTGAACTCCCATTATTTTCCTGCATTTATTACCCACACAGTGCCAGATTTCCAAGATATTTAAGTGCCAAACAAATCAGACATGTGCCAAGTAAAATTTTATGAAGCAGACAATATTTCTGAAAGTCTTAGTAGAAGTCTAACTCTATCTTTCAGCACGTAAATACCTTTCAAAACCCGGCCTAAGGCAGTAAGCAAAATTCCCACTTAGAGTTATGGCCATTTGCCCTGACAAAATTTGCAGAAACTGGAGTTAGTGTCAACATATTTCAACCAATTTTTTTAAAAAGCCTTCTGACACAATGCACCATGCAAATGTCTGTCCAAATGCCTGAATCCAGCTAACACATTGTGCACTAAATAATTACCAAGAATTGCCCAGCAGCAGCTCCTCAGAGTCCAGCAGGCTCCCTCCACTCGTACCCACCCTGTCAGGGGGTATGAAATGCTCCAGATGCCAGCAGTGAAGCGGTAACATCCCCCTTTTGCTCTTCCATTATGGATCGACTGAACAGCTCTGACCATCTCTTTCACCCTCTACCTGCCTGTCCCTCCTCCCCTCAACTTCTTTGGCTCCAAGTATCCTGGGGACAGCTGTTAACATCTTCTGGTTTGTATCTCAGAACTACCTGGCAATACAGCGGACAAGCATTGTCATTTCCACCTCTTCTCCTTACTGCTGACTCACTCTTTTTTCCCAGCTCCAAGGAGCTTTTAAAAACACCCATAACATGATTTTTAAACAGTTCATTTACTAAACATAAAGTAGTAGGGGAAGACGTCAAGGAACCAACGCAATAACACCTATGATTATCAGCACCAGCAAATCCCTCTGAGAAGACCCTCAGTACTGTGGGAGTTTGTAATGAACACGAAAATCTAAAGGTCACTTCCAACTGGAAAAAAGAAAAAGAGGAGCTGATTTGTCAAAAAACCCCTACCTTCTTCTACAAAGTAATACAAAAAAATACCAAAGTTTGGCAAAATGTCATGAACTTCCATAGGAAAACATGTGAAGAAAAGGAGGCAGGACTTCTTGCTAATTTAACCAAATTGTGAAAGGGGGCAGTGAGGGACCAGCCTCAAGATTGGCCACTGCCTGTGTTTCATACTCTGTAAGGCCATACTGAGCAACAGGAGCCACTTCATTATGTCAGGAGCTGTTAACCAGCTATTAGCCACATTAGGCAGAAGAGCTGGGGGTCTCCATTTCTTCAGCGAGGACAGACCGATAACAAAGCTTCATTGTGCTGGTGCCTAGTAGTCCTGCGTTGTATGATGGAAAGGTTTTGATGCCAAGCTGCTAGCTAAGGATCAGATTGCAAAAGAGAAAATCCCTTCGGGCAGAGAGCCTGTACAAAGCAAGGGCATTGTGAGACAAAGAATAAGGGCTCCCATCGAAACAGGCACCTCTCGCGTTCTTGTCAGCATACACGTACAGCACCTCTGTGAAACCAGAGCCATGTGCTCTGCATTGCTTTCTCAACTCTGAATTACACAAAATTCAGGGTCCTGTGCATTGTCTGAGAAATTACTGGCAAAACCAGACATCTGCAGATGCAAGAGGTCCCTGTTTACAAAGATCCTACCCAGCAATGCTTCCCTGAGCGCAGCTGCAATCAAGCAGGGGAGTTGCAGTCCCATGCTTCTGGCCAGGACTTTGCCAGGGTGCTGCCTGGGCCAGCACC
The DNA here is from genome assembly GCF_000699145.1 of Aptenodytes forsteri. Lineage (NCBI taxonomy): Eukaryota > Metazoa > Chordata > Aves > Sphenisciformes > Spheniscidae > Aptenodytes > Aptenodytes forsteri. The sequence goes on along the minus strand of NW_008794621.1, from coordinate 2,484,887 downwards.
TCCCTGGGGACCGGGGACTGCAGAGGCTCACCAGGGGGATGGGCAGGGCAGGACTTCACCCCAGGCAGGGAGCAGGGCAGCTGGGGACAGCTGCATTCAACCAGGAGTCCAGATCATCGGGCACCTCTGTGGTGGTGAGGTGGTTCCAAGGTCAAGCCAGAAAGTCAGTCCATAGGACAGGATCAAGGGGGACCATGGCTGGGCACAGCGCTGGTGGCACTGGAGACCGGCACTCCAACACCACAGCTCAGATGGAGGTCTAAAGGCCTGGGCCAAAATGGGGTCCATGGGTAGAGGTTTAGTCCCTGGTGAGGCTGGGCAGGGCCAGTGAGGCTATTAGTGCTCGGTCAGGAAACCTTGCTTACTCAGCTGTTTTTAAGGGTCCAGAGCTTTTCCTGTGGTCTTCATGCCTTTCCTGTCTTTCAGGATTCTGTGATCTTTCTTGCTAAGTTCCCTGTAGGCACACGAAGGCACAACTGAGGTTATCTCCTGCGCTGTCGTCTTGCACCGGCATCCCGTTGGGCATTCCCATTCCAGCTCCACTGTGACTTCGGTACGGGCGGAGGTGCCTCCCGTTCCAGATGAGCTGGTGGCTTTTTTATGTTTATCCTGAAGGGAAAGCAGCTGATACGCTCACAAAGTTTAACCCAATCCAGAAAAATATTAGTAGGGACCAGGCAGTCTCAGGTACTGTCTTCTATTTGCCTAACACCAAGCCCCTCAGGTACTAATAAATAGTAACATTTCAAGGGTCAGGTTTCAGTGGTGAGTTTGTGCACACAAAAAGAAAGGATATTAGCTCTGCAAGGGGTCTGGTAATCTAGAACGTCTTTGTTTTTACCTGGGAAATCTTCATACTTGGCAGGGCTGGGCTGCAGGTGCTGCTGATGGCCGCAGCAGTGTGCGCAGTGCCTCTCAAGTGATTCCCAGTGACCTGATCAGGCAGGTCAATAAATATGGCTGATATATTTTAATTTAATAGTTTCACGGACCGGTTATGTCCTTGTTCATAGATGGATTGCTAGGGTAGAGATTCACAACTTTTCTTATCAAAAATGTCTGAAGCTGTTCGCCACCACTGCCATAACTCAGAAGGAAACTGCCCCTTTTTAGCAAAGCCACTCACCTGTGTGTGTTTGATCTAAGGACAGTTATATTGTATTAGCGTGCAGGATCTGATAAGCAGGGTGGACAATAAGATTGGAGTCTGTGGTGTTGACAGAAACACGGTCCGTCCACCAAAACCTGCACGGTGCTTAGTGAGGACTCAGAGAGTCCGTTCCCCAGTGATCATAGCCTGCTTCTACCTCCCACCCACCCTCACCCACAGTTCTGTTTCGCTGTTGTCTCCTTCCCACAAGGCACCACACTTTCTGTAACTATTGACTTTTATGACTCAAATGCTTTTCCGAATGCAAAGCTGGGTTGCAGGAGAATTGGTGAAGCAACCACAGCCAATGTTTTGGTTTCTTCCAGAGACATATTCTAATGCACCCCCCAGAAGAAGGGGAGGTATACCCTTTTAGTGTAAGGGCTGTAATGTAACTATGAAGTTTCTTGGCCTTTTAGAAAAGCTGTATATCATCCATTAATGAAAGTGATACAAATCCTCAAGTTACTGTCTGACGGTCACTCCCTGCCTGAGTGACCAGGGAGTACCACTTTTTAAAAAATAACTCCTATTTGGGAGCCTCCCTTCCTACTGGAATTGGGGTAAAGTGGTCACTCAAATAGGAGTTAGGAGCCTAAATGCCATTTAGGGTCTAGTCCTTAGCTGCTGCTTCTCAGATGATGGCCTGCCCACAGGGATGCATGGCATGGGTTTGCCACTAAATTCATTAATCCTGAAGCTGGGCATGAAGGTGATGAGCAGGATTCTGTGCAAGACAGACATGCCTCCAGCATCATCCAGGCTGTTACAAGTACATCAAACCATGGTTCATATCTTCTCTCTGGACCTCAGTAGCCCTTGTTAAGACATTGGTCCTGATCATAAGGATGTTTCTAGGGGTAGATCTAAATCCAGCAAAAACTGAATTTAATATATTAACAACTGCCACAGCTGATTTGTATTGTGCTGGAGAGCCAAGAGGTGTCCATGCCAGGAATGGCAGTCTTTGTACGAGGCCTTGTTTAAATAGCACATGAGGAGACAGTCCTGGCCCCCAAAAACTTAGTTTAAAATTAGGAAAAGATGGAGCAGATATAGGCAGAAAAACAGAGAGGAGAACAAGCCTAAGGAAGTGTTGAAACAAATATTTGTCAATCTAGTAGGTCTCATGCAAAATCATGAGGGAATGTGGCAAAAGGAGAGTTTTAAGGGAGGACTGAAGAAAGATTATGAGGCAGCTCTGCAGATGTTTACGGAGAGCTTCTCCTGAGTGTTGGGGACAGCACGAGACAGAGCATGGAAGCATGTGTTTGAAAAGCTAGCAGGAGGCAATGGGCTTTGATACAGTGGGCTGGTCAAAGACAGGAGTCGGCTTCTCAGCCCTGAAGGAGATGGTAGGTAGGATGAGGATAAGCCATCCTTCTCCCCCCATCCCCAGTCAGGCACGGAGGGAAGGTACCCGCAGAGGCACTCCCTTAGAGCATTACAAATACTGTCTGTCAACAACCAGGAAAGCCCCCCTTCTCTTTGACCTGCCATGGGTCAAATATAACTATAAAGCTGAAATGGAAACAGATGGACGGATAACTGCTGAGGAAAAGGACTTCATAAAAGCAGTATGAACATGCACACAGTGTTTTTCAAACAGCTTTTTCTCTGGTTACAATTCAATAAGAAGATACTGGAGGTACCTTCTGATGTTAGTAGAGAGTTATCTACAATTTGAGAGTAAAGTCTTATTCCCCCACTTATCCTTTGGCTTGTTTGTACTTATTTTTATAGATCTTCCTTACCACACTGTTTCTATTTGCTAACATTCAGCAACCACTTCTTGCTTCAGCTGCACTTTTTTATATCAGTGTAACCACTTTTCTCATGGCCTCTTGGTGTTTGTTCTCTGCTTTGTTTGGATTAAAAAAGGACTTGCACTTACAATCCCACCAATTGCTACTTGAATATTTACCAGTACCTACTTGCAAATTCCTGAAAGTTTTAGTGAGTTTTGCATAATTGTTCTGATGATTATCTCTATTGTCCTTTATAAAGGAAAACTTGTGCCAGAGTCATCACTATTCTTCATTCTTCCAGCTCCAGAAACAGCCCTAAAGTCAGACCCGAGAGATGCCTGGACTTGATCCTGCTAGCCCTATCAGTGTCTTTGCCAGATGTCCAGGTTAAAGCATAGCCCAGACCGTTAGAAGTGCAAGTAGGAGAGAACTAGAGTTGCAAAGAAGAGACAACCTTACCTTGTTACACTAGGGACACCACGTTCAGTATGTATTTCCACCCCTCTCTCAGAAACAGAAGAAATCTACCTGACATTGCCAAGGTCTGTGCTCTCTCTGAGGAGGTGCTCTGTAGGGGTGAGACTCAGGCAGGATGCTATCCTGAAAAAAGTTGTGTTGAAATTCGGGCACAGTTGGATCTAAAAAAAAATTGACAACTATGCTGAATACAGCATTGTTACCTTCCACACAAAGATTGCCGGCCCTTTTTTCTCTTCGTTCTTCTGTTTATTATAGTCACCTTAAAAGGCTATTGGAACGTGCAAGCAAAAAAATCCCAAATTATCATTAAAACTTGTTCCTTCATGACTCTTTTGGACTGACTGATCTCTACCATCTGTGCAGTGCACAGATATTTTTAGCAATTGTAAACTATAGTGATGGGCCAGAAACATGCAGCTTAGTACATTTCAGTCAGAATCTGAAATTGTGCCGTTTGGGTCAACCAACATGTAATGTGAGCATTTGTGATAAGTCACCTACATGAACAATGTATTTGTCCTCTATTAAAAATCATATTACATACATTAAAGTACCACAGTTCCCTTTTTTTCATTTCCTGTTCTATAATTATGGTGACGTGACCATCAGAAGTCAGGGGCAGTGTGGTAGGTCAGGAGGTTGGCCGCTACAAGCTCTATCCCATTAGTTGACCATAAGTGGGTTGTATGAACTCACTGGGAAATGTACATCCAAAGACTCAAAAAGGAGCCCGCTCTCACCGTTCTGTGTCTAGGTACTTATATTTAGCTAACATTGCTTTGACTACAGCAATGTTAGGAGAGAGAACATTTCAAAGGGTAATATTTAAAAATGACTTAGTCACTTCATGGTTTTTTGACCTATTGATTATGCTTTATGTATAACCCACAAATAGGCAAAAGGAGAAAACTCAGAATTCAAAAGTAGGTAACAGCGAGATCCTTCACCATATTTCAGTCCCTTTATGCCAAATACCACATATATATATATATATATGGTATATACCATATGGTATATACCATATATATA
>NW_008794621.1:2436362-2479596 GCF_000699145.1 Aptenodytes forsteri | reverse complement strand
TGGCACAGGTTGCCCAGAGAGGTGGTGGATGCCCCATGCCTGGAAACATTCAAGGACAGGTTGGACGGGGCTCTGAGCAACCTGATCGAGTTGAAGATGTCCCTGCCCACAGCAGGGGTGTTGGACTAGATGACCTTTAGAGGTCCCTTCCAACCCAAACTATTCTATGATTCTATGATTCTATATTGACAGCACAACAAAAGAGGTCCACAAAATTGCCAGCAGCAAATATGCCTTTGGTTAAAGCACTGCTAAAGACAGTAGTAAAACCTAGACACTTGTGCCAATACTGCCATAGGGGAATTCTAGGAAGGGGACCAGGGGCAAGGCTGGCTCTTGATTGTGTTTTGGTCATTGGGTTTAAGCTGCAATACCTTTGAAAAGTCCTGGGAGCTACCCAGTACACAGCACTGATGGTGTACAGTCAGTAGAGTGCCCCCAGGCCTATGTCATTTATGTCGTATCTCCTGGAGATGCAGCACAGAATTTTACCTGCACATTTTGGAAACCACTGCTATACAATATTGACGAACAGCTGAATTATTTGTTACAAAGGATGAGAAAGAAAATGGTCCAGCTGGTATCAACACGGGACTGGGAGTCAGGACGGCTGGGTTATGTCCTGGCTCTGTCTTTAAAACGGCTGTTTAATTGTATAATTCTCTTAACATACATGCACATTGTCATGTCCATCTTTTAAATAATAATGCTCATCTGCTGAGAAGCTTATATAATTTCTAAGAAAGTCATTTAGATACTTGGCTGACAGGAGCTACGAGCATGCATTGCGTTATTACAGGCCCATGCGGTCTGAGGCTATCTTCACTGAAATATTAAGCAATGATCTGATTGATTATTCTTATGACTTCTTGAACTGAGCCGTTACCCAGAGTTAGATGTCTTCTTTGATGATTTGACAAGAAGCCTTGAAGTGGTTCCCAGGTCTCTCTTTACTTCCAGAGACCTTAAAAAGACCCGTTTTCATGCCTAGAAGTTTACCAAACAAGTCGCCACCATTTTGCTGCCCGTGGGTCAAAGAACAGGTCTCTGTGCTAGGCTCTTCTCAGGGCTTGTTCAAGCCTTGTCCTTGCTTTTTTTAATCTCCACCTCTGTCGCTTTGTTGCTGGGCTGCAAGAGGGTTATCATTACTTCTATCTGTCAAACATATTTCTCTCCCAAAAGTGTTATCCACTAGGTGCACACCGGCTTTATATGGGCCGTTCTTGCAGGTGATGATCTCCTGACTTTTTTTTTTCATTTGTAGAAACTCCTATTTTTTAAGTTCTCCAGCTTCAGTGAGGTGCAGCCTTACACACAACGTTTGTTTAAAATAGAGTGAAAGGCCCTTTGTTCCCCCTGCAGTATTCCCACTGACTTCAGCAATAATCTCACTGCAAACTGAGATGAAAATTTGACCTGCGTTTGGGAGTGCCTTGACTTAGCTGCTAGCAGAGCCACCGTTTTTCAAATAAATATTTACATTTGTGTTTTATTTGTGGTTGATTCTATGGGAAACAATTAAATGGGTTCTTTTCACAACTAAATCTGAATGATTCATATTTGGGGCTAAAGAGTTCATCGTGCAATTTTTACTTGCTTTGCTATATTTTTATTGCTGAAGTTGTTACGTTGAAGAATCGTGTGTCAGAAGTAGTCAGCAGGCAACTTAATTAGTCATGAGTATACATTTCTGAATGTCACATGGATCGGCCGGAAGAAAGCACAGACAGCATCAGAAGAAAGCTGGCAGCATCAGAAAACATTCCTCTAAACAATTGGGAACTTTCAGGACAGATAAAGGTTTTTCATACTTAAAAATAACCTCCTAGATAATTGTTCTGCCCATATGTTGAAGGGCTGCTGCTTTGTCATTTCCTTATGTTTGTTTAGTTTATATGTTAGTATATGTAGTGTGCAGATAGATTATGGATTGTTTTCCTGACTTCAAAACTCTGAAGTTTCACCTACAATTTAAAAGGGAATATTAAAGTTACGTTAAATGGGAAAGAGATATTGAACAGTACGGGCTTTCATGCTTCTGATTCCAAGCGAATGCAAAAATCATTAGACAAGCCACTCTTAATGTTGTGAGTTTCTCGATGCTCACAGTGATCCCACAAAAGCAGAAAAGTAAACTGCATAATCCATTTATATAAAGTTAGCTACAAGAAAGTGCAGTTCAGGGGACACACACAGAGTCTAGACACCTCACCCGCAGTCCTCATGCCAAAATCCTGCTGAGGCCGTGGGAAACTCCTGTGCAGAGAAATCTAGCAGGTGTGGGCCTTATCTTTGTGCCTTCAGTACATCAACTCTGTTTGCCCAGTTGCAGATGCTTTTGCCTCCCTGAAATTTTTGCATTGAACTATTAATATTTGTTGATACACATCCTATTCGAAAGTGTAACATTTTGTATTTGCATTTATTTTATAAAATTCCTTACTCTTGGTACAAGAAATATAGTTTTAAATGGATATTCCATTGACCGCCTAAGCAATCAGGGCTTTAATTCTGCTTTCAGTGAAGTTTCAGTTTTCAACAGGCACAAGAACAGATCTGCACTCATGACTGCCTTTTATAATTAAACCAAAAAGAGAGGAGCTGCCATTAATGTAATGCAGTTTTCCAAATCAATATTGTGGCTTCTTCCTCCTTGATCTGCTGAAATACAATTTCAGAAATGCAGAGCACATCGCCGCGTGGGGGGAGGAAGGCGCAGAGTACCTAATGTTCCCTCACTGTCTGAAAAAGTAAAATCTAAGTTGGTGGACCCTAAAGAAGAGAGGCCAAGGGGAGCTGGTAGAGCTAAGCGGTTTTATGAAGCAAAGGACATCAGCTTAAGCCACTGTTGTGCCTGTGATGGTTCCCTGCAGGGGGAAGGTATTATCAACCTCCTCCTTGCTTCCTCATTAGTTATTTTTGGCTCCAGACGAGTCCTTCATTCCTCTTTACCAAGAATGCTAGACTTCCGTCACCATCATAAGAAGAACAGCAGCAGCAAAACAATGTGCACGTCTGGGTGTGTTCCAAAGAATGAAGCTCAAGGATAGAAGTTGTTGTGACATTTTAACAGAATAAAGAGGGTTTCTAATTTAGCAACTGCGTTTATGTCATAAAATGTTCTCCTGGCAAAGATATAACATACTTTGTAAATACATTTTCCAAGCTTTCCCAAAGTCAGCTCGTGCTACACATATTTCGTCTTGTCATTAGGGTATCTTGCAAAGTTCAGGCAGTAATATGAATGTTTCTGAAACAGTGAGGCCTGACATTGCAAAGTACAGAGTGTTAGAGAAACCTGCAGGGGACTATATTCCATCAGAGGACGAAGTTGTGTCAAACGCTGCAAAACTGCACCGACTTCACCCCTTTCTTGTTTATTTTAAAAAAAGAGAGAGAAAACTGTGATAAAACAGAAAAATCAATTAAATACTTTGATTAAAATTAGTTTTTCAGAAAATATTTCGGATGATCGGGGCATTTTTTTCCACAAGAATGAAACCTCCAAACTCTCTGTGGAATTCATATCACACACCTGCACTTTTGGACATTCTCAGCATCTTCTAGGTCCAGAACCTTACCCGTATCTGAGGTTCTTCTGAACAACATACATGTCTACATTGTGGATGTTTTCATCTGAATTAGTCATCTAAGCTTTCTGCATAGCCAACCCCAGTGGGAGAAACAGACCCTTCTAAAAAAGTGGTTAATCTTACCCCAAAGTAGACATCTAAAATAGACCTAATATATCAAGCCCATTTAAAGTGCCTTTCTATCTGTTGATGGTAAAGATAGCCCAAGGTGCCTAGCTCAGCTGTAGATGTTTGAATTGTAGATGACTCAAGTTAGGCGAGACGAATTCTGCCCCATATGTCTTCTTGATTTTACAGGCTCTCTTGGAAGCAGAGTCTGGAGTAGGCAGTGAAAATACTGAGACATTTTTGTTCCGTAAACCAGAAAGTTTGGTGTTCCCCAGGCAGGTCTACTCACCATATGTCTTTACATTTGTTCTGTATCACAAAATTGACTTCTTGTTGCTTGGTTAAATACAACATTTTTAAGAAGCTAACATATGGTGGTATCACGCCACTTTTCAGAACTGGGATGTTATGGAGAGCAATGGGGAATTCTGTTTAAAAATTGGTGGTAAGAGCTATCCTCAAAAAATCTCTGCTAAATGGGGAAAAGGAGAAGGTTTTTTGTTACCAAAAGTACCTCTTCTTAAAATATTGATAAATTACTTAACATACTATGAGTTAGTTGTATCAGAAAATGCTTATGGCAGTTGTTGAGTATTGCACGGAGGATTTGGTTCTGTGCATCCAAATGCATGAAAATTCTTTACACATAGACAGATGTTTAAGATGCAAATACGTTAGAGCTGAACCTGTCAGGTCTAAAAAAATCTTCTTTGCTTGCTGTTTTCTCCATCTTTCAAGTAACATTCATTATTATTTTTATGTTCCAGGGTAAGGAGTAAATAATGTAATGGCAACCAGCTGTCTCACTGGCACCAATCTCCCTGCCCCCTGAGGCTTCGATACAGTCAGTAGGTGTCCCATGCTGTGAGAGCCAGCAGAAGAGAGATCAGAGGCAGGAGAGAGTATCAGGAGGAAAAATGTCTCTCTGGTTCAGATTCGGCACGCTTTGTGCCAAATTCTTGCCCTCAGGGTACAGAAGGTGGGTCTCCAGACCTGTGGTGCTGCCCAAGGGCAGTCCATGCGTAGGGCAACGGCAGCAACGGGGACCGCCTCTACACAGCTCCAGAAGGATGAGGCTATTTTACAGAAGCTTTTGGAGTGTCTCCGTTTCCCTCTGGACTAGGTCGCACAGGTCACACCGAACCGCGTCCAGGGGTAATGTGGTAGGAAATATCAACAAAGCTGCTTGCTCCCGTGGTGTAATACTCCCTACATCCTAATACTTCAGATAACTAGTGTCATCTTCAGAGCCTTCCACCCACTGCCTTAACCTCCCTACATCTGAGCTGAGGAAGTCTCAGCTGCAGGATTCTCCGTCTGCACCGATCACACCAGACCTTGGGTTCAGGGTACCCAATCTTGTTTCACACGAGCTCCCAAAGCTCTGCTGGCATGCCAGCATCACCGCTGAATCACCGACGTATCTTAGTCAGCCTGCTTAAAATGGCACAGCTCTAAATTGTCTGGTTGCCTCCTCCAAACTGCATCTGACCTTCTGCCAATCCCGCTCACTCGTTTCTAGCTACTGGTCTCACCTCTGAATTTGCACCCCCATGCTCCTTGAGACATCTATGCTCCAAAGGCCATGCGGCCATCTGCAGCCCCTTCCTCTGATGAGGTACCAGGGCTTTCCTCCATTTGCACTATCAGAGCATAGATCCTTCAGGGCAAGGGCTTATTACGTGTTAGGCACTGACCTCTTCCTGTACCGCATCATGTACATTTACAGCACTATCAATTATTTAAAATAGCTCTGCCTTCGGTTCAGCCACATGCTGAGTTAAGCCCCACAGCCTTTGGGTAGTTTGCAGCAATTTTATTTTTCTTCCTCAACATTTCACAAATTGCTTGCTGCTCTGTAGCACTTGTTACTATTTGCTAAGGGAGATGATATAGTGTATTATCACTCGAGAGAAGTGTTTTTGCGGAGATAGTGTTAGCTTTCTTCCCAAAAGTTCAGCTACGCCTGCATAGGAATGGAAGCCCAGACCCTACCCCCAGAGGAGCCTTGACTTCATTAGCATTTTCATTTAGCTCAGACAAGTAATTATTAATACCAACATCCAATTCTAGCAAATCTAGCTGAATGTGCCACAAGGTGACAAGATGTAATAAACATAAAACAATATAGACTTAAAAGAAGGGAAAATGTTCCTTTCAGTTAACAAGGGAGAGACAAGACAGCAACAGCAACAAACGGTGATGCACATAAATAGTTTCGTATTTTTTTACTTAATCTTGTTCCCATACACTAAGTTAATTTTTTAATGCTTTTTTGCTTGAAGTGTTGGGGACTATTTTAATTATTTACTCAGGTTAATGAAGAAATTAAGCTCTGCCTCCTGAAATATAAATACCAGGATGTTAGCTGACACAAATGCTATTTTTATTTAGCTCAGGAATAGCTGGAGACAAATGCAGAGGACATGGGGCAGTGCTCTGGTAGGCTGCTGCAGTCAGCTCCAGCCCCACATCCACTCCATAGGCTCTCACACCTCCAGGTCTACTGACAGCCTCAGGAACCTCACCTCCCCCAGCAGCCCTTCAGCTCGATGACTGAAGCCTGTCAGGGCACATCCCTCACCATTCCACATCCATTCCACTGCCTCGCCATCCCACATCCATTCCACTGCCTCCTTACCTCCTCCTGCGTAGGGCTGTCCGTGCCCCCACCTGGAAGGTGACGCCTCCCCTCCCCAAGGTCTGCCAGGGGCCAGAGCGCCCCTCCCCATCTTCCCTCCTGTGTGTGGTCAGGGCCAAACCAGGAACAACAGGGTCGGGGCACCCAAGGACACGGCAAAAGCCAGACTGGATGAGAAAGACCTTTCTTGCGCTGTGCACTCTGCATGTGTGTGCGCGCGTGTGTGTGTGTATACATGTGGCAATGTCCAGGAAGAGGAATCTGGGAGCAAGACTTTTACCAGGGGACCATGACATCAAATGACTCACATTATAGCCGTGAAGAGTCCAAAAACATTATTGTTCCTATTTTCCCCTCTTCACTCAGCCCTGGACCTCTAAATAATTACATTTTTTTAGCCACTGTGCCAAGAGCATTAGACCCTAAAACTATTGAGCCTCATCACAGAAGACACAACCCCACTCCCTCTTTTCAGATAAGCCCCCAAACCAAGATGTAAGGTGACTTGCTTAGGCTACTCAGACAGCATACTTGGTTAGTATAATACATGGCAATCCACCTTTTAATGGGAAAGCTCAAGGGAAAAGAAACTATCACCTGAACCACTTCCCATGGCCTGTAAGTCTGTGCCCAGCCTCCAGCAGTCTCATAGCCATCACAGGACTGGGTCTATTGGGTAGCTGGCTTTGGAGACAGCCCAAGGAGGTCTGCAAAGTCTGTGCTGAACATGATCACCTATAGCTCAGTCCCAACTCCCAAACCCACTAGACTCAAGGACAGGCAGAAGAAGAGACAAAATCCTAAAGCATAGTTCTTAAATTTTGCTTACATGTCAAAACCTCTATCCTTGGCAAATTCACACCAGGAATTACAGAGGAGCCTCTCTCCCTCTTTGAGCCTTTCTATAGGATGCAGCAAAGCTGAGGTGGCTCAGGGCAGGGCTCTCTGGGGCATGGGTGACTAACGTCAGCTGTGATGCTGCCTGGCTGCATCCTCAAAAGGAGTACGGAGGAAAGAGGAAGAGCCTGAGAAATCAGAGGGCTAAGCCAGCTGCTCGAATGGTGCTCCTCAAGTCGTCTTCTTTGTTTCTTTAGGCTGTTGGCCAGCAGGGCCCCTTTATGCCGTATGTGAGAGAGTGTCACCATTAGAAGTGTTTTCAAATATCTGACCAAGAAAAACATCCTTCTTGCTGCAACTGAAGCCCATTTCTTCTTGTCTAACTGACGTACTTTACACTTACCTTCCTAAAAGAATATCTTTTTTTTTCTCCCGTATCTCAAATATCTCAAGGTTATTTTTAAATTCTTATCCTCTCCCCCAGTGTTTCAACAGTCTGTCCTCAAATGGTGTTTTCTGCAAATTTACTAAGCTGTTTCATCATCCAAGATGTTAGCAAATGCATTGAATAGTACCAGAACCAAAGAGGCTCCTGTCCAAACCTACTGCATACCTCTGTACAGTCTGTCGGTGAACTATCGATTACCATTTTCCAGACATGGTTATACAATGAACTTGGCTAATCATGCCATGTATTGCATTCAGGATCTCCAGTAACTTCACCGTCAGTCCAGGGAGGTGACTCAAGTAAAGACTCATCACCGACCTTCAGGGTCACTCCCCCTCCCTCACAAACTCCTCACACTTTTGCTGCTTTCCACACTTCCTCCCATCCGTCACCTCCCTGCCGGAGTCATCACAACAGCAGGAGGATAGTTATTGCCACTGTCGCTCTGAGGAGCAGCTACCAGACAGTGCAGCCACACACGGGAGACCCTACGGCACCGGGCGGGGGAACTCAGGCAAGTTCTCAGTCCTACATTTTGTCTAGGGAAGAACCTGGAAGTCCTGGAGAAGGAATTAAGAATGGAGTAAGCTTTTACACTTTCACCCCAGGAATCTGACTCTGGGACCCTATGGTGAAACACCCAAAAGAAGAACTTAAACAAAACCAGACCAGAGACGGCAAATGCTGAATGAGGAGAAAATAATGCTGAAATTTTTCCTTGTCCACAAAGCATATTAAAAAGCCACAGAAGCACAGCAGAAATAAGGCCTCTAAAGGCAACATTATAAAACTGTACCCTTCATTTGACCCATGGCTCAGAGTTTAGGCAGCCTGGGGCTAGAAGTGCATGGCGTTCTTGTCCACGTTTTAAGTAATCATCATGGTGCATTTGCCATTTTTCCTAGGGCTGACCAAAAAGACCCAGCTGCAACTGCCCACAACTTTTTTAAACTGCTTTTAATTCTTTATTCGGTGAAGCCAAGGTTTTACTCATAGTCCCTTAGCTCAAAAAAGGGAAGCAATAGAGGAAGAGCAAAGAAGTATAATCTTATGATTTATGAAGATGGCTGGTCCTCTATGTATTCCCCAAATCTCTTTTACTTGCCTATTATGCATAGACTGGTTTCTTACTGGCCTCCTAAAAGACGTACGTTTCAATAAGGAATTTGAGCAAAGGGAACAGTGGCCTTAGTAACTACTTAAGGCAATAGCTGCAGTAATCTTCTCAGAAAAGAAAATATACATACATATAACTTGATTAATATTCTGCAGCATAATGTATTACCTTTAGAATGACTTCTTATGTGAATAGCTGAGCATCCTCTAACATTCAAAGTGGTTTTGTGCTAAAAGCAGTGTGCAAGGCAAATAGCATGACCTTGTAGAGCACAATCCAGTTACAGGCTGTACTGCTGTGAAATGCATGCAATTTCAACAGTCACCTGAGCAAACCTGTCCCATATGGGTAAAGTTGTATGCCTAAGGCATTTGCTGGTATAGTCCCATAGCTGCAGCCACTGCAGAAGTTGTTTTATAGCCTGTCTTTCCAACAGAATTATCAAGCTTTTCCAAGAATAAAATACTACAAACACTGTGCCTTTGCTATCAGATTTGGGGTAACAAAATAATGTTTCTCTGAGGCATAATGTGGGGATAATCGTATGCTGGGAGTGCTTTCCTCAAGCACAAAGTCATTCTTTCTCCCGATTAGGGGCCCATTCAGAAATGACTGGTTTTCAGTGACTCCAAGAACCAGACAAATGCATCCCTCATACCCGAACATACTCTTCAGGTGTATTTCTGTGTATTTCTTTTTTCCTATGTTCCTCTTCAGGCAAAATGATTTTACAAAGGGTAAGCACATCCAAACTAGTGTTAAGCTAGTTAGCAAGCATAACAAAAAGTAGTGGCATGGGCAAGTGACTACTATGCGTGCCCAGGCTGCTTGTACTCCAGTTGCTAGCCTGCGCTGTCATATCTTTACTGCTGCTGTTACCAGCATGAAGTTTATTAAAATTAACACAGGTAGCTCATACGTATGTCAAATCTACCTTGAGCAAATATTTATAGTCTGTGTAGACATATCCAGTTCAAAAGACAAAAAAAGTGGAACAAATGTCTATAAAGATGCACTTTTCCTACTCTTTTTTCTTTTTTGCATATTAGCAAAATAAGCTTCCTTTGTGGAAGTTCTTATTATAGTCTTACTTAGAATAGACTGGCAAGAGACAGGCTGAGTCATATTGGGTTTGATCTCCCTTATATGGCAGCAAACCAGGAGTCACTCTGCTGAAGTTCACTGGAATAAAACTAGGCTAAGTGGGATCAGAATCGGGCTCACAAACTTGTGCAAGGGTGTTATAAGGTGCTGCTGGTGATACATGTATTTTGGAGTTAACCCTCACCTAATTCATCACCATCACAGTGACAGTAACAGTTCTCGGAACTGAACAGGAGTCCAAATCCGCACAGAAGTGTATATGGCAACATGATCTACAGCCTGGGAAACAGGTTTTGCTTTAGCATATGATGTATGAGAGTCTCTCAAACACACGCTTGATACTTACATCCCATAATGGTAATGGGACTAAAAGCATAAGTAAGGGTTACAAGATAATCCCTGACATAATTTTACTAATGCCTTACACTCATTTTTTTCCAACCCTCTAGGCTGTCATATAACTAAGTATTAAAAACTACCGGGGGATTCCTTGTGATTTAGCTCTAAAAGCTGATTCATGAATCTTGTGATCCGACTACCTTAAAAGGCCGGTTGTTTCCTGACATGTAAGCAACATTATAACAACATTAAACAGCAAATCATCTCATCTTCAGAGAATTCCTGAGCATTTATTATTGCTCAATTGCTATAAGTTTTGTTAGCGAAGACTGTACCAACTACTTTCCATGGTGTATTCATTTCCAACCATTTTTATTGCAGTCCCTGCTGTTCTTCTTCATTATTTTTATCCTCTATGGGCCGTGCACCGCTTTGCTGAATCCAATGTCTTTTTCTTAAAAGCCAGTTTTCCTTGCTAAGTTGTTAATTTTTTTTCTGCCGGCTTTGATGTCTTTCTTCAGTTTCCCCGTGCATCTTCAGAACTCCAATTCATTCCAGGCTTTTATTTCTGTTGATGCCTGCTCTTTAATTTACTACTACATATACAAGCAATTTACAACTGTCTGATTTCTTTAATTTGAATTTTTCACACAATAATAAGTAAGACAGTAAGTCGATGTAGCGCTATCAACCTAAGGTGAAAAAAAGACGAAAAAGGGAACGTACCAAACAACATCTTCAGTTGCTTTATGATCCTAAGCCTTCATGGCATTTTTGGTCTTCTAATCTAAAGGTAAGGACAAAAATATGCAAATTACAAACAACAACAAAAGTAACCCTGAAGGAAAGTCCGGTGTATTTGAAAACATAATTGAGTTTAGCAATGAAGCTAATATACTCACTCTTTTCCAAAAGGTATTCTAAATTTCAAGCCAAAATGCCCAAGGCCATTTGAAACTTGCTTTCAAGAACTGTTTGAAGGTGAACTACTCTATCGGGACAAAAACCCCAGCCCAGCCATGCAGCGCTTGCACAGAGCCAGTGTTACACCCTTCATGGGGGTTACAAAATGGGGAGAAAGCATAGAGGAGAAGGAGGAGAAAAAAGTAGAGGATGGAGGAAGGAAGAAACAAAGGCTTACAGAATTATCCTGTGGCTTCTTAGGTGCCCCCCAGAATACAGTCTACATCCCACTGTTCCCCCTTTAGCTCACTACAGGGCACAAAAGTATAATTTCTCTGTGCTTTGTAGATCACCTTTAAGACCTTGCTCTCCTGAAATTAAATTCCTTGTAAAGCTCTGACATACAGAATCATTCTGCTTGGATCACAAGGAACAGGCTTATATTTTGTGTTGATGTAAACTATAAAGGCAGTGTTTTCTGTATGTGGTTAAAACAAAGAATAGAGAATTTAGCGTGCCTAAATTCACAACGAGAAAACCTGAACATAATTCTAAAGGAAAAAAAAGTCAGACACCATTCTCCTTGTCATGTTCATAAAACCATCATTTCTGTGTGATTCCTTTTAAGTTCAAAGCACTGGTGGTTTTAGTAAATGAAACAAGGGGGAAATGGTGAAAACAGTTTCCCTGAGGAAAACCATTCCCCAGTTCTTAAAAAGTTTGAACATATCGAAACCTTAGGGAGATGAAAGCATTTTCCATTGCATTTGTGCTTTTCTTCTTGTTTTTTTAAAATTATTTTTACAGAACATAGCACAGCGAGAAAGAAAGGAACAGATCATTCAGATCCATTAACCAGCTCTTGCTTTGGCTGACACAAGTCACGTCCTTCTCACAATGTTTTGAAAGGTTTCCCACCATTTTCAGTGGTGTGGCATGGTACCTCTTGCTGTCCTCACACTGGGCCCTCATTCAGCTGTTTCAGGGCTTTGTAGGCATTTTGTGCCTGGTGTGTTGATTACGGAAGAAAATTCAGCACAAAAAAGAGCTAAGAAGAGTAGTTTCAGTTATGTCCCAGATTTTTTTAAATATATTTCCATCTGAAATACCCAGGAAATCTTTATATATAGCAATAGACTCACAAATAGCAGGCAGTAATGGACCTTGGGAGGTCCTCTAGTCCATCCCGTTACCCGCAGCAGGATGGACCATACCTATGCCACTTCTCACAGATGCTTCTCCAGCTTCCTCTTAAGGATCTCTAGAACTTAGAGGTCTGCTTCCTAGGACGCATACTCTAGTCCTTCACTATCCTTACCATTAAAAATCTTCACTAATACCCAAACTGCATGTTGCACTTGCATTATCCCCCTTAGCACATTTTTTCTGGTCTTATCCGACATGAACACAGAGGTCAGACAATTTCCTGTCCTCTCCCTGGCAGGCCTCAATGTGTCTGAAAAAACACATTTGAAGGCTGACATCATGTCACTCCTCTCTCCTCATTTCTCCACAGAGAATAAACTCAGTTCCTCCCGCCTTTCCTCAGAGTCTGTGCCCTCATGATTATTTCTTGAGTTCTGATCATTCTTGTTGCTTTCCTCATGAAACTCTGCCATTAGTCCCCTGTCTTCTGAAGTGGGATATCCAAAAATGGATTCTGTATGGAGGAGGAAAAGATCCCACCCTTGTCAGACCCTGCCTCTGCAACTCAGTATGGAATATCCATATGGAAAAGCTTCATCAGCCACAGCAGAAACAAATAGTATTTAAGGGTCTATTAAGCTCAGCTTTCAGGAAATTGCAATTTGGCCTCATTGTGTCATTTGCAAGCATTAATAGGCATTAAGGCTAGTACCACATACGCTAGTATAAGTGAATATGCATCCAGAGGGAAGAAAAGTCATAGGTGCTGTTGGATCCAGATGTGGAGTTCCCGTAACTGCCAGGTAAGGGCCTCCACCACAGCATCCCGTTAGTAAAGGTCATCTGCCTTCCTCACACACGAAAAAAAGAGATGCAGAAAATCTGCAATGAGATGGAGAAAGTGCTGACCTGCTGTAACTCAGATCGATTTTGTTGGTACAAAATGATGCTTGGACAGCAGGAGCATTCTTTCCTTCTTTTACAAAACTCAGTCCGGTTCACACTGTTAGTATAAAGTTTGCTGGAGACTAACTTTCAGAGTTAATCTCCCGAGAGACCGGTCAGTAGCTTTAATAACAAGAAACCTTGTGCTGTGTAGCTGCCTGGGGCTTCTCTTGTGTAGTATTTAGGATTCCATTCAAGAGCAGTTCCCCTTTGTCTGCTGCCTTCATAAATAATGGATACATCTTGCATTAGAGATTAGCAAAGATTGTTAAGCTTCCTTTTTTGCATGTGTAAGATTTGGTAGCTTTTGAAATATTGATACAGTTGTGTAATTTGGTGCCCCTATTATATTTTTAAGCAAGAATTAAAAAAAAAAAGACGAGGAAAATGATGGTAAAACTAAAAAAGCAGATCTTTGACACTCAAAAACATTAGAAGACATGATCCTTCCATTTTTAAGTCTATGGAAAAATAGTTGCATTACTAACTTTTGTAATATTCTTTTAAGAAGACGCTACAGAGATTGCTGTAGGTTTCAAAGCAATTGTGGTAGGAGGTCGTGTAAAGCCTTCAAGAAATGCTGCCAAGGTACTGCACCATCTAAAAGGAAGAACACAGTGCTGGAAACTTCAAATCTGATTGAGAATAGACAAAGGAAGACAAATTTTCAAAGTCCTCTTTACTCATTTCACTGATTTTATTTTTAATGTAATACTTGACAATTATGTCTTTTATCTGAAAAGCCTTTCATGTTTAGCCTTGGTATTCCTTTTTTTGGAGAAAAACACAGATAATTCACTGCATGTTTTGGTAGGAACCATCTTTATCAAGACTGGTGACTTCTGTTTTTAATTTTGTGTGCATGCTACCGAGTTTAACTGTCTAAGCAGTGACATTGTACTTGCTATTGTGGTTCTTTGTATGCAATGAAGTCCTATTTCCAGCTCTCTGGCCCATCCCTTCCACACATCCCACAGACAGGACTCTTAAGTGCAGCTTATTACAGGGACAAGTTAACCGGTAATTTCATTGTGCTCCGTGGCTAGCATCCTGAAATGCAGGCTGCCTAGCCAAAAAAGGGTGGACAAAAACTGAAGGATTGCATTAAATAACCATAAAAGTTACAGGGTCTGATAATACATACAGTTATGGCAAAATCATTGCTTTCATGCTGTGGCCAACTTGCCGTTATCCAGAGCTATGGGAGAGGAGGAGAGGAATAAAGGCCTGAAATAACCTAGCTAATGGAAAATTGCAGTCGATATCGTACTGAGCAACTTAGTGCCAAGGCACTTGAATGGTTTGCAGTAAAGTCAGCCAGGATGGCTAGTGCCACATTAGTGCTACTATGCCCTTCTGGAGCATGTCGATTCCTTCAGGACCACACAAGTGTGGCCTTTTGTCCACGCTTCACGTTGCAGGAATGCTCAGAGCTGGCTGAGGAGCACGGTGCAGTTGTATTCAGGGCTCTGCAGGATTTAGCTCAGGTCCAGCTGGATTTAATACCTCAATCTCAGTGCCAGACTTGCTAAACTGAGGCTGGCTTCGTGCAAAGCCACCTTGAACCATGGGGTGCTTGGACACCCAAGTTGCCTCTGTGCAGAGCAAGCTTCAGTCTGGCAGGATTAAATAGTTCAGTCTTCGATGTACAAAACTGACTGAGCTTCCTCAGAGACAAATTTACTCTAGATATGGTATGGCTGTCTATGCAACACTGCTGAAACTACCAAGCCTGGCCAGATCCAAACTGCCTCTGTAATCATAATATAATTTACCCTGAAACTACAGATCGCTGAGAATGCACTGCTTTAAAGACAGATCATGAGACACACAAAAGATAAGAGATTTACTCAAAGTCTCGTTGCATGTCAGTAAGAAGCCCACAGCTGCTAACTATCTATCATCTCAACCGTTTCCCAAACTTTAGGTCTTAGTCCAGGCTACTTTGTGAAAACCAGGCTGGAGTCCCTGTCCTTACCTTCCCCAACCGCAGGGACCGGTCGGGTGAGGAACTCCTAACTTGTGAAATGGAAACTGCAAAACCGACCATTCAGCAGACAGAGAGCAGAAATAACAGGACTGAGTTAACGGGACTGAAAGATTCAGCTTTCATGACCACACAGGGATACCACAAAAACAATCAAGAAAACAAAGCTATCTGGAAGTTGGAAAGCAGGGGACAGGTACTCTATACCCAAACGGATTAGCTAAGGCATGACTGACTACTTACATGTGCTTTTTTAAATTACATATTTAGCAGTGCTAGGGATGTGAAGAGAGCAGGAGAGACTGACCACATTGTTTTCTTTTGACTCCGAGGCAGACTGTTTGGACTGGAAGCGGATCAGAACTTGCAACAAGCTCTTCACTCATTCTAAGATTCATCAGGTTACACACAATGCATCCAAAAGTGGCTTAGCCTCTCCTCACATCATAAATATGTTATGGAAGGAGAATGGGAAAATGCATAGAGAAATGACAATATGTGGAACTTTCCTCTCTTTTGCTTTTCCTCTTGGTGACCTCTATTCATGTTCCTCTATGAGTTATCATTTGATTCCTCTCTTCCCCCAACTTTTCCTATGAAGAAATGTGAAATAACTCACAGAAATCTTTAAAAATATAGAAACAGGGACACCAAGTCAGGGAACATCAGCACAGCCCAGTATCCCATCTCTAACAGTGGGCAGCAGTAAATGCCTAGAAAAGAATTTAGGAACAGAACAAGTGCATGATGTAGTTCCCAGAATATCTACCAAGCACACAGCAATTTGTGGTTCAGAGGATTGCTGAACCAGACATGGTGATTTTGCATTTAATAGCCCCCAGTGGATTCACCTTTCATTAAGTTGTCTAGTCACTCTGGAACCCATGCTAATTTTACTCATGTACAGCATTTTGTGGTGAGGGGAGAAGAGAAGGCTCTGGGGAGACCCTACTGTGGCCTTTCAATACTTAAAGGGGGCTTATAAGAAAGATGGGGACAAACTTTTTAGCAGGGCCTGTTGCAATAGGACAAGGGGGAATGGTTTTAAATTCAAAAAGGGTAGATTTAGCCTAGATATAAGGAAGCCATTTTTTTATGATCAGGGTGGTGAAACACTGGCACAGGTTGCCCAGAGAGGTGGTGGATGCCCCATGCCTGGAAACATTCAAGGTCAGGTTGGACGGGGCTCTGAGCAACCTGATCTAGTTGAAGATGTCCCTGCCCACAGCAGGGGGGTTAGACTAGATGACCTTTAGAGGTCCCTTCCAACCCAAACTATTCTATGATTCTATGATCTTCAGCATTCTGTCCCCCCCCCATGTTGTTGCTTAAGGTCCTTGGTTTTGATATTTGACGGCGATATTTCAGGAAATAGTTCACGAATTGACAAACTAGGGTTGATCTTTGACCTTGAGATGAAGAGAGGAGATGTGATTCTCCTTCAGAAGATCAGACAATGGACCTCTACCTTTAAAGAAACAAAAAAACCCACAACTGAGCACAGCAGTAGCATATGTTTTTACACAGTGAAAGTACTTGAGTCTGGTTTCAGATGCAAGCTTTTCATCTTGCACAGTTGAACCCATTAGAAAAGTTCTCAAGAAGTAATCTAAACTTGGCTGCATAATGGAACTGTGCAGATGTATTGTTTTTTGATAAGTATTGACTGAATTTATGCTGCAGTGTGGCTAGACAGACTGACTCCCATGGAGTTTCATAAGCAGCATCTTCTGTTTTCCACCATTCCTTCTTGCCAAAGGAGACAGTTCCCTGTGCAATTCCTCAGAGCGTTCAAAGGAATTCACAACAGAAGCATGAAGTCTATTGTATACTGAGAAAAAACAGATCCTTTGTGCCATAAGGTAATGGAGCATATCTAAAATAATACAGTACAAGCATTAAACTCAGCAAGAAAAATTCTGTTCTGTTGCCACCAGCTTATTGACGGAAAATGGAGCTGAAATATTTGGCCAAGCATACTTACGTATTTTCTTCACGCCTGGTTGTTGCGTTCAAACAAAGGCCTCCTCTTTTCCACACAATATAAATGCTCCTTGTTTGAATCTAGAGTTCATAACTTAAGAATTCATTCCTAGGGAAATTGTTTTATTGTTGTTACTAGTGCTACTGAGAAGAAGAAGGAAAAAAAGTGTTATTGAAGCATTTAGGATTTTGTATTATATTAATACAGACAGCAAGAAGGGAAATACTAAAGCAGTGAGATGACTTTGGACAGCCTGGACAGCCTCTGCACCCTGCTGGCATGCCCAGGTTGACCCGACATTTGCTTTTGCAGTTCAGGGAGGGCGAGATCTGCTTTCTGATTCCCTCTGAGGACACCAAGGGCCCAGAACCAGTGAGACGGTGAACAGCAGTGGTGTAAGCAGGCTATGGTCCAGCAGGCCGGATTTTGCAAAGGAAGGGTGGGCAACTAGACCACAGGGCTGCCATTCAACTGAGTGACTGCTTCTCAGCAAGGCAATGTGTGGCGGGAGCTGCAAGCAGCCACAGGGCCACAGCCGTGCGGAGGGAGAACCAGAACCTCCTGTGTCTCTGTTGCTGTGAAGCCCACACTGAAAGGAGGAGAGAAAATGCCTTCAATTGTCGCACCCCCAAGCATCCCACCTGTGCTCCTGCACCCTCAGATTGAGTGCATAAAGATTTTGCCCTGAGGAACAGACATAGGTTGTTCTTCAGCCACTACTGTGTCGTGCTGTGCTGTTTGCTGTAAACTTACATTCAAAACAGAGCTGGACTTTTGAACTGGAGGCCCCTGGGGAGGAAGAGCTATGTACCATTACTAAATTTAGATGCTTCTAAAGTGAAAAATGGTAAAATGTTTTGCAAATAGCAAACTTTTCAGGATGCGGTGCACAAGACTTGTTCCACACAGCCTGGCTGCTACGAACAGATGATTGGAAAACGGGCAATCATTAATCTCCTTCTGGAAAGACATAGATTCCTGAACTGTTCACAGATGACTTCAGATACATCCAGAATGAAAGGCCCGATTTTTCTTCCTGGCTCCAGTCACACAGAACGTTTCACACTAGCACTTCTGCCTAGGAATCGCTGTTCCCCGAGGAGGCATTTGAATCCTCTGCAGAAACAGATGAGTCTATGTAAAAGCTGCCGCATTTCCTGACAATATTTGGGAAGGGTGTTTTTACCCTATATTTGGCTTTTTTTTTGAGAGAGAGAGAGAGAGGCTTTATAGGTATTATCAAAATTAATAATCCACTATGTCAGATAATTGTGGCCTTTATCACCTTCAGCTCAGTTCAGAGTATTTACTTATACTTCAGATATAACTCACTTTTCTGTACAATCTTCAAAGTCATTGTTCCGACAGCAACATACAGGCACCTCCTTGAATAAGTTATTATTTCTTAATATTGGGATACATAGTGTTAACTAGGATGCCTTACTACTTTGTGTCTTGCTGTGGCATATTTACAAAGATCTGTAAGAAATCTGGCATTGGATTTCTTGACTCTTCTGAGAAAGCTCATCCACTGCATTGCATCACAACATCTGCTTCGTGTAAGCTCCTTGTAAGTTCACTGGGACACAGCATAGCAAGTAGCAACTAGAGGTTAGCTTGGCTGGTGGAGGCAAGCGAAGGTTCATCTGCAGAACCTTTCTGACAAGCACCACGGTCACTACAAGTGATCTGTGTATTTCCATGGATATTCAAAACCATGAGTCCCAGGTGGCTCTTGGGATCTACAAACTGGAATAGATAAAGAGGAACAGAAAAAGCCCAGAGCTATGCCTCCTCCTTTAGTTTTTATTCATTAACAATAGAGAAGCCAGATGCAGTGAAATAAAATGTGTGTACTTAGACAAGAATGCTTTACTATTTAGAAAACAGAATTATTTAATAACAAGAGGTAAAATCCTATAAAAATTAGCATTTTGCCTCTCTGACATGGAAGATATGATGCAGACTGGTGGTTCAGAGTAAAACTGGGATAATACAGTTGCATGAATTAGGAGACAGTATGATTTAAGAGAAAATGTAATTCTATTGCAACACCATCTCTTTGTTTAAGTTGTACAGCAGGACAAGGGTTTCCTAAGACAAATTTGATAACCACCATGGACATTTTTTTCTTCTTTTAGTTGCCTAGTTACAGAGTTTGTAAGCATATATTACAAGGTTAGCCCATTTGCAAGGTATCCTAAATATGTTAGGCCTGAAACTATAGACTTGGCAATGTACCAGAGACCCAAAGGTCTCTTACAGGAGACTCTGATATGCATCAGTTTCCAACAAAACCTACAGATTAAAATAATTTTTGGCTTACAAAAAGATCCAGGCGAGACCCAGACGGACAATGATCCAGTGTTTCTCCATGGATTAGTCATTAGGCTTCTTTGCGATTCAATCCAACTGATATCTGTAATGTGCAAAACAAAAGTCTATTTCCTTCATTTCCACAAAGAATTTTAAGATCTACAAATAAAAGTGTTGTATTAACAGAGCTAAGTACTATTATCCTAAGTAACTCATTGCTGTGGGCTTAAATTGATGTATCTACATTCTGTGAGTCATAGATTTGCTCTTTTTAGTAGTAGTTTATATAGTTTTTGTTTTTTTAAATTATTTTCAATATTTTCTGATTTCATGCTCTAGAATTTGCAAGGATTCACTTTCTTCAGGACTCTGGTCTAGAACCTAAATTGCCATGGTATCTGCCTCTCTCCTGTGTGGTCGCAAAGGTAACCTTGAAACTGTGACGGCATCATCAACCAGTGCAGTAATGTCTTGGTTGGACTCGATGATCTTAGAGGTCCTTTCCAACCTCAATGATTCTATGATTCTATGATTCTATGATTCTATCTACATTCTGTGAGTCATAGATTTGCTCTTTTTAGTAGTAGTTTATATAGTTTTTGTTTTTTTAAATTATTTTCAATATTTTCTGATTTCATGCTCTAGAATTTGCAAGGATTCACTTTCTTCAGGACTCTGGTCTAGAACCTAAATTGCCATGGTATCTGCCTCTCTCCTGTGTGGTCGCAAAGGTAACCTTGAAACTGTGACGGCATCATCAACCAGTGCAGTAATGTCTTCCTGAGGCTGCAAACAGTCTGAATTTAGCACAATAAACTGCCTGTTCATATTCCAGGTGACCATGCATACGCTGTGATTCTGTGGCTAGAAATTGTCTAAGAAAAAACAGGCAGTGCTTTTTTACATAAAATATTTCACCTTCTCCAACCTCTTCTCTCCAACACTTTGTTTCCTCTTTTTCTGCCCTACCGTGACCTCTCTGAATCTGCCCTGTTTTCAGCCCTCTAGGAGCAAATTAATTGGATTAAGCAGCTCCTCCTTCAACCATCACGAAAGGAAGTAGAGTGTTAGAGATCCCGTCTGCAGCTCTTCAGGCAGAAAGCCACGCGTGCAGGAGGCAGAACCAGGCAGCCCAAGGACCAGCTGGGAAGCTGGGACCAGCCGAGTCCCAGCACGGAGCTGCTGAAGCCGCCTAAAAGCGACCTCTTTCCTTTGAACAAATGGAAGGGAAAGAAGGTGCTGAATAAACATCAGCCGAGCCAAGGCCCAAGGAGCAGAGCCTAGCCAAATGAGAGGTGTAATGTAATAAACTCTTCCTCTGATACAACCTTTGTTGAGAAAAATTACCAGTTAGTTTCACTGTCAACTTCAGCAACAGTCAGCTGTCAATTAGCCATCACTGATTATCCATCCTGCTCTTGCTAACTTCTAAGACAGGTCTGGAAACAGTATGGGCCCTTCACGGGGAACTGGGCCTGCCTGATGAGCATAATGCTAGCTCACTGGTTTTTTCTTACTGTATGTCTTTATAGCCTAATTTAGATATGTTTCGTATTGCTCATTTTTTTTCTTCAAGCCGAGTGTTCACCTCTGTCTTCCCTGCCTGCATTTTGCTAGATAATTAGCAGCTGTGTGAACCATACTTACGGGATGAAGGTGGGCACGGAGAGCTGGGAGCAAAGATTAAGGCCCCATTCTTTCACCTTAGAAACAGCATTTTGTTTCAGAAGAGCCCATGAATGTTGCCATGGCACTTGGGGGTTGTTTTTGTGCGCTGGGTTCCACTGTGTGGCGACTTACATAGAGCTTCTTTTAATTTCTTGACATTTTCAGTGATGGGGCTAAACTATAAATTCTTGGATCCCTGAACTTTGCTCCTATTTTGTGGTTTGAGCTCCTTTTATTGACTGATAATGATTTTATAATAAGAGAATTGTTTCACTCATTAGCAGTGCAGTGGCTGCTGGAAGTCTGTGCCCAGCGTAGATTACTTAATCCAAGCTGACCAGATATTTAAATCAACCATGCATTTTAGCTGTTTCAAATGAACACTGTTTTCACTGAGCTGCTTTCTATTAATTTTCACTGCCCTCTGACAGCTGCTGCATCAGAATTTCCTTTCTGCAATTAGTTATTACAAATTTGTATATATGAACAGTTTTTAAATACAAAAGGTAGCTGATACTGGTGCTGTTTGCACTGCCAAAGCGATTAGCCCAGCAGGAAAATAAGTGTAGCAGGGAGAATAGAGGGGACCTTACAGAAGTGAGCTCCTGCCATATGAAATTACATTTGACGTAGTGAAAGGCCTCAGAGCCACACAGCAATCATGCAGTGTGCAACGTCCCCCCCCAGCCATGTAAAACCGTGGCCCACCACAACCAACCAACACTCCCCGGGGGCAGCTCCCTCATGCTCTCCTGGACCCCTCTGTCACGAAGTCAACTCTGCTGCCATGTATTTAGCAGCCCAGATATACCATAGGTTGCAACGAGAAGTTGACATGAAATGCTAGTTGCACTTGAAGAAGTGAGGCTGCCAGGCTAGGCTATCCATCAGAGCTCTCTCTACTGAGACACCTCCAATGGACAAGTCATTCACCATCCTCCAGCATAGCAAATGGGCAGCTTTTCCACTGGCAGTGACAGCTTAACCAGGTCTCGACATTTCTTTTAGCCACCCATTTCTGCCCCCACAAGACTCCCTCAGCAGGTCAGCAAAACTCTGTGTGGCTGCTCTGTGACCACCAGAGCAACTAACCAACGTGGACTAACAAGAGTTCTGGATTTCCCAACACAATTCACTGCGCCCCCCCAACGACAGCTTCACCAGCACCAGCCATACAACAGTGCAGAGGAGCAAGAAGGCAAGGAGACAAAAAGAGCTGCAATTTAATTAAAGCCATTGCTGACAGCAAAGGAAATATCTGTGGAGCCACCGTGTCCACACAGACTGCAGAATGACCGAGCCTCCCCTGGTACTTGTCTCTGCTAACTACAGACAGAGCCTGGGAGACCTCCTCAGGCTGAACACCTAACTTTGAGACGGTTATAGTCAGATTAAAAAACCCCACCCAAAACATCTCTAGGTCTTTGGTGTGAAAGCACCACATCCTGATATCTTGTTTGCTAACCATTTTTCAGGCTATCAGACACTTCATTTCTGATCATGCATCTATCTTGGTGCCCCCTCACTACCTACTTTTTTTCTCCCCATCCTTTCAAATTGTATTTTGACCTTTTCATTTGCTCTTGCTTCTGTTGTACTTCTTTTCCCCTTTCTTTCATGTTTTTTATCTTTTTTTTTTCCTCCTCTGGTTTCAGCTTTACGTTTCCGTACTTTGTTTTCAGTGCACCGCTGCCTCGTGGGTTGTCACAGTAACACCTCGTATGTAATTAGGTCCTGTGCTCTTCGTAGTACCGTCGGGTAGAGATCTAATTGGCCTCTCAGTTCCCCTGCTACAGCTCCATGGCCAGGCCAAAGACAGCCTTGGTTGTCCCTTCCCTTTCGTGCTGATGTAGGCCCAGAGCCAGCCAGCTCCCCGCTTTGGTAGCTCATCAAAAATCTGCATTCCTCAAAACCTAATTTGGAGCTGGCAAGTCCAAAGCCGAGCATCAGCAGTCAGATGAGCACGTGATTTCTGGCTGGTGTCACTGACTTTGGGGAGTTGTACGCGCCAGAACCACCCTTGGGCCCTCAGCACCAAAACCTCTGAAAGATGGAAATAGAAATAATTCTAAGAATTGAAGCAAGGGGTGGCTGGGAAGGAAGGGGGGAGGAGGAACAGACATGCTCCTCGGTGTTTGCCAAGAGACAGCTTGCTGTTCAATCTGGTTTATAACCATTAGCTTATAAAGAGGTACTTCTCAGCTCTGCTGGGCAATAACACCGAAGAGTCAATGCTCTCCCAACTTGTGAAGGGCCCATGCACAGCCTGTTGTAACCAAACAGTGCAGTTGATACGTTTCCTCCAGGTATTGCCAGACATAAATATCCCAGATTGTTTAGTTCCATTAAAGAAAGCAATTACACTGTCTTCATTCAGCTGGACTGGCAGGCCAGCACCACTGTAAAGGAAATTCATCTCCAGGATCTGCAAATGACAGAGCTGGCTCCCCTGTACAATAAAGCTTACTGCAGCAGCATTAGCTGCAGTACCTTTTGTTACATTCTGCTTACACTGTACAATATTGGGTAACTTGATATGTCTCCAAGTGACAATTAAATTTAAGTCCAGAAGAAAGCTCATTGTCATCTTTTGTGAAAACATTACGTGAGAATTTTAGACCCCTGTGTCACTTGACATAAATCAGCTCGGTATATAAAAAGCTACTGAACTACCCTCAGACCCCGTAAGGGCTATAATTTTCACATAATTTTGGTGTGATTATTGTTCAGCCATTTATGTGTGACTATGATAAACATACTCCCTTGGAATTAGTCCATTTAAAAACACGTTTCCATGATCAGCCTGCCCTTCTTAGCCCTTCTTGACCCCCACTTGGTAATTTCTTCTGTCATTTTAATCATGTTTTATCATTACGAGGCTTCTTAATAGGACAGTCTAGCCTTCCCTTCTCACTGCATGAAACGCTGCTGCTGGTGCTTGATTTGCATGACCTAAATGATTTCTGCAATCACTGCTCTCCAGTTGTTTGTCCTGGAGGGACAGTGAAGGATTATACTGTTTTAAAAGCATTTCTATTTAGCAAATACCTCATTTGCAATAAGACATCAGCATTTACCACATTCATAATGCAGCTTGTCCTGCTAATAAATTTCATTTCTGCTTCAATTTCCTTGCTTCACAGAAGACCAGAGACAAAGATTGCATAATTGAGATCCAAGAGCAGGTAATAATTCCTTACCCATTAGCCCTCCAACTGCAGAGCTGTAAGCTCTTTCGAAACAGTTAATCAGCAGCTTGCACCATCCATCCTATCGCAAGGACCCCACATGAATACCTCCATATCCGCCTGCATAAAAAGGGAGGAAGACCACTCTGCTGAAGCTTTGAAGTTCTGTTCCTCATGCTACTGTTCCTTTCTGCCTCAGTTTCCCTTCATTTAAAAATTTAAAAAAAAAAATTAAAAAGAGGCTTTTAGCACCACAAATACTTTGAAACTAAAGATGATATCTCTATTTGAGGGACTGAGCCAATCAATATGAATCTCATTACGGAGTTAAATCACTCCTAGTTCAAGCCCACTTTTGGGGATGTGAAACAGAAAAACTGTGAGGCGAGGCGAGGTGAAGGGATGGTGTTCAAGCCTTCTCCAGCTGCTCTCCAAGATGGGCTATTCTCAGTACCAACAGCTAATGGAGGTAATACTCGCTAGGCCAGGAGCTATTAAGCTCATTTCCTTTGCTGCCACTACACAGATGCACAGAGGAAGAGTTAGGTGAGAGGAGGAAGGGTCTGAAGTTTCCCCATCACATTGCAGCTACGCAATACAAGAGGCACGATTTTCTTCATAACAGTAAGCTAAATGAAAGTTTGAGTTGATGAATGACCACGGCAGAAAAAGAACCAATAGTGAAAGCATTTATAAGTCACTGTATACTTTCCAGTCCGGCAAAGGATTCTTAAACAAACTACTGCATGCAGTGGCTGCTGTTAAAGGGAGGCATTCATCTTGCGTTATTGATTTTGTTTATTCATACAGGTCTCCACTATAACCACCAATGTCATGTCAAAAGCAGCAATAATGGATTTCCACATCTTTTTGAAATAGCCTATGTCTTTCTTAAAGCAGGGTGTATCTCTCTGCCACGTTTCTGTAATGCCTAGGACATTGATATCGGACCTATTAAGACCTCATCATGGTAGAAGGAGTAATTATTTTATAATCCTTGTAAGAACAATATAAGTCAATATAATAGTTTGGTTGGCTTCTATATGTAGACGATGCAACAGCATCCAGCTCCACAGTTCTTTTCATAAAACAGGTCCATTTCTGGCAAAGGGAAACATTTGTTTCTTTGGGGAAACATTTTTTTTCTCCATCTGTCGTTGAATCCGAAACAGCGTTTCCCTCAAGACCACCAGCAACCCAGAATATTGCTGCTCGGAGCAGAGCGCGCTGTCCTCCGCACTGCAGGCCTACCTTTGTAGGGGATAAAAAAGCAGCTGAGCCAGTGGACACTTGTTGAATTCTGAGCATTCTCCATCACCCACCACGAGCGGTGAGGGCAGCTCGGCTGCCGGCTGCAGCAGGAGCCATACAGAAGACGTATTAACAGAACAGACCGTAAGGCATCTTATCAGGTTACACAAACACTCACACGCAAGTACACACATGCACACACAAAGCAATAATAATGGCCCAAGAGAGATAAAAGCAATTTATAAGGTTTCCATCTTGCAGTGGCACAGCAAGTTAAGAGACAGACAACTCCCCAAAAGGTGGCAAATGGCCATAACTGGAAGTCTCACTATTAGCAGTCTGTTTCTCTGCTAAATTTGGATTAAAGGAAGAATCACAAAATCTGTTGCTGGAAAGAGCAGAATCCCCTATAGAGCCAGTAACACTCTCAGAGCAGGTGAGACTCGCAGTGAGTTGATACAGCTCATGCAACATCAGGCAATATGAGGTGTCATTTACAAAAAACAAATATTTGGCAGATAACTTTGGGTCTGTTGGCTGAAGCAGAAAAAGCAATCAATACATGTTGGCAATATTTACCCACTTACAGTACTGCCAAATCTGAATTTGCGGGAATGTATTGGCTGTTTTGAACTGATCTTTGACTTTGTCTCTTCACAGATGAATGTGGACTGAAACTAGAATAATCACATTACCGAGAAAGAGATACGGCAGGAATGCACAGGGTCACCCCTATTATTTGTTCTTGCCGTAAGAGTCACTGCTGAAAAAATCAGGTCAGATGATACAATTTCCAAAGGGATTAAGTGAGGTAAATCAGATTGATAACTGAATATGAGTCTGAAAAAATTCACTGTGTCAGACTTGATCACTCTTCTACCTGGAATAAATCCTAGATTTTTTAAAAATTGGAACAGAAATTTTGGATTTTAAAAGAATGAGCCCACATCTGGTACATTATCTGTTTCCAGCTCTCTCACTCTCCGTTCCTCTCCCCCTTTAGGCAGTGGTGTTCAGATGCACCCCCTCAGAAATACAGACTAAGACACCAATAGTTATATGACGTGCTGCAAGTGGACAGTAAAGAATAACACCTACAAGATAGAAACACATCCTATGGCAATAAAAACTAGGACAAACATGACTTCTGCTTATTTAATTTGATTCATGATTGCTATTACAATCCAAGTGCTATGAAAATTTCACTGAAAAACAATAATAATTTCAAATACCAGGTCCTAATTAAGAGCAGCAGAAATGTCCCACTAAGTCAAAGTAATGATCCATCTTAGCCAGTATTCTGTCTTCAATACGGGCAGTGGAAGATGTTGTTCATGGAGAACATGTGAGTCTAGACACTTTCTGCGGTCCATTCTTCCCCATGTCCCAACAAGCAGAATTGCTGTTTGAGGGATGTCAGATGGTGCGTTGCTGCCTAGTGCTGTTAGCACATTTACTGACTTTTTATCTGCAAATTTGCCTCATCTCTTTTTGTCCTGGTGATAGCATCTGCCTCCCCAACCTCCCGTATCACTAGTGTAACACAACAAAGCCTTTCCACTCTCCACCCATGTCTTCGCAAGGAAGGCCTGGCTGACTCAGAGAGACAGACCTTGGACCACAAACGCCAACATGCGGTCCCCTTCCTGGAACACAACGTCTTCCTTCTAGTTCTGCAGAGGTCAAGGAATAGTTTGAAACAGAAGAGCTGGTTTCTGTGGGAGAGCAAAGGCAGGAGAGGAAAGTTAGCTATTTGCAAGTTGCCAACAGAAACAGGGCTCTCCTATGGTCATACAGAATTTCAAAACAATTAAGCAACGAGCCTGAAACATGGAATAAATCAAAGGAAAAACTAACTATTGTTTGAGGGCTTTTGCTAGCATTTCTAATTGTGGAAAGAAATGAGAAAACTGTCAAGTGGAATCTCTTTGATACAACTGCATTAAAGGATAATTTCCATTCCCCGGATGCATGACCTAACTCCTAATGAAAGGTGTGTCCTGAAGGACAGAATTTGGCCTTATGTGAATCTAATGAACCCAACATCTTTAGCAGGCTTCTCAAATACTCCTTTGTTCTGCAAAGTGCTTTACTGTACTGTTTACATGAAAGAAGCTGTACAAAAAAATGAGTCAGATTAAATGCTCTAGGGCCAGATTTCATCTGACCTTCCCGTGATACCCTAGTAAAAAATTAAAGGAAGGTCTTGTACAGGCAGTATTTCTTTTTACTGCATGAAGCAGCGGGTCTGCTCCCTCACTGGGAAGGAAACAAGGACTCAGGTCTAACTTCCGTCTGCACCAGAGGAGATACTGAAAAGTTGAGACCATCTGCATATTTCCGCCACGTAGCAAAGCTAGGTAAGAATAGTGCCTAAGGTGTAGCCTTACCTTTCAAGAATATCTAGCTTATAAAAGGATTGCGGTTTTCCCTGCGTCTGCAGGGTGGAGCTGCTTGCAGACTGTGGGGCTGAAAGGCATATAGGGAAGGTTGATGTAACTGTACAAAGCTGGAAAAAAATTAAAAAGAAAATGAAGCTTTTAATGAATCACAAAGCTATACTGTCCCAAGCAGGTGATGAATTCTGAATAATTGAGAGTTTCATTTCTCTTACAATGCAGATGTATTTATTTTTAAAATTTCCTGCAGTTGTACTGATATCACCTTATACTCCATCTACTTCTTAATGACAAATCTGCTTAGATGCCTGGAGGACTAAGTTCAAAATAAACAGAACAACAGGCACCAGGCCTGGGAGGACCTATAGTTGGCATGTAGCACTCCGGAAGAACTGCTGCTAGGTATGAGCTCTGTTCAACAGCAGTGCAGAACAGTTTGGGAGAATGACAGTAAGATAGACTTCAGAGGTGCTGTACGATCCCTGGGGAATGAAAAGTATTTTGGAGGTGATTTTTAATTTATTGGCAGAACTCTTTAAATGTGCATGGTAGAGAAGGAGATATGTTTTCTGCAGCTCAGTTAATAAATTAAGGTTCTGATTTACGTGGACGTTCATTACGAAGGACTGTTAGCCTGTAGATATGGCCAGACTCTACTTAGTGGCAAACCTGATGGGGACTGAAGTTAGAGCTCTGTGTCCCCCACTCCTCACGATCACTAACAGCCAGCTTTAAAGCAGCTTTAAAACTACTGACTGTATCTCAGCAGCAGAGCAGCACAACCATAAGGCCAGGCAGAAGGACATGCTGTTGCACAGCACACTGTGTAGCTGCTGGGTCTGATCTGGTTGGGCTACCCCAGCTGGCTCGCGCCCTTGCGCCTGGCCTTGGGGCCCCAGCCTGGGAAACCCCCCGCTGTGCCTTGTGCTTTCCTGGGCACTGAGAAAGGCAACAAGATGGACCTCCATGGCCTTGTGGCCCTCACAGCAATGTCTCTGGACACACACCCCACACATTGCCCTGGTTCTCCCTGGAGAGGTCCTGGTATGATCTCTAGCAGGACAGCAGGGGCGAGGCTCTCACCAGCCCGATCTCGCAGCGAGCACAACTTCTCTACAAGTGAGGGATGGACATGAAGCGCTAAATCCTGGGACCGCTTCAGGCACCTGATCTGGTGCCTTCTCACTTGGCCACTGAGACTTACTAACATTAAAGGTCCAAAAAAGACTACAGTGCCAGATGGGGATCAGTAGTTTGCCTCCAAATTTTGGCTTTGCCCCTCCCCATAACTCTGTATCTTGCATGGTGTTTCTACTGACAACTGTAACAGAAATGCAGGCACCTATCTCAACTCTCCCATATATTAGAAGCCACCACTATTTGTTCACGAACACTTTCCCGTGCCTTTCAGTTGAGAAAACCACATGAGAAGCCATATATGATATCCAGTTGACACGAAGGCCATAACTCTGTATCTTGCATGGTGTTTCTACTGACAACTGTAACAGAAATGCAGGCACCTATCTCAACTCTCCCATATATTAGAAGCCACCACTATTTGTTCACGAACACTTTCCCGTGCCTTTCAGTTGAGAAAACCACATGAGAAGCCATATATGATATCCAGTTTAGACACGAAGGGTCACAGATTTTTTTTTCTGAGAACTACTTTGAAAAATTTTTGTGAAATAAATGCAGTATAATGCAATGAGGTAGATGACACTAAACACTGTTTGCTTTACAAGATGGTTGTGCGGTATGAAAGGAAACACGAGTACAAGAACCAGAAAAGAACAGAAAAGAAATAGTGAAAATCTAATATGCAAAAACCATTCAGGAATTGGAAAGAAGGAAATGTGTACAAAGAGGTAGATTGGGAATCTTGCAGGACTCAAACAGCAACAGTAATATGATGAAGTGCTACAAATAAGAGATGGAACTAAGGAATTTAGAGGGAAAATATATAGTCCGAGAAGCAAGAGAGAGAAACTGATTTCTTTGTCTTTTCCTATGACTTGTCTTCATGCTGATAAAACTGCAACTATTTAATGCACAGCATTAGTGGCAAACCTTACTCTGAGCTTTCAAGTATTTTCAGACATGTAGTCAGATTTCAGCTGAACAACAGTTGAACAACTTCCAACACATGCACAGACAACAGGTCCATAAAGGAGTATCAAAAGCACCAGGTACCCTCCAACACCCTCAATACAACAGTTCTGGATGCTGGGCGTATATGCGAGGAATGAACCACAGAAAGTGTCAGGGCTCACTTGCTCTTCTACCTGTACAATGTCTCCTATCTGGGCCAAAGGCAGAATACAGGACCGGACAGATCGTTGGTCTGACCTCGTAGGGTATTTCTTACGTGCTTGTGCTCTTAAATCCTTTCAGAAACGTTGTATTAGATGACCAAGTAAACTTCAATCTAAGCTCACAACCCCACTCTCTCTGCTGTAGTGTCCTATGCTATAAATGTACTAAGGGCATTCAGGAAAGCTTCTGTCGCACTTGGGCAAAAGATTTGCAGGATGGCCACAACAGGCCACATCATTGCCAAGTTGTCTTCTGGTCCAGAGGAATCCTTTCAGCAGATCAACATCTCGGACTGATCGTAGGGAAAACCTCGTGGGCACAATACAGAACATGTGGACTCGAGAAACCCAGAAGAAATATTAGATTACTGTGACAGGACAGGAGAAAGGGATAAAGTTGTCATTACTTGAAATCGTAACGGCCAGTTTCTTGTACCCCTTTTGGCTATCAATATAAATCTGAAAATTCCTGCTCTGCTCAGAAGAGCTGCTGGTTAATATATGTGCAGTTTTCCTATAGGGCTTTTTCCTTAGTGTTGCTGAGTATCTTTGATTCTCATGTTAATACTTTATCAGCCAGTAGGAAAGGAGCCGGCACCATTTTACACTTGGCCCACAGGTTCCAGTGTGAGTAAAGAGTACTCATCATCTCCTACCATTGCACCCAGTAATTATCTTTGGGATAATTAGCATATGTATCCTGGAGATCTCTATCAAGACCCTTCTTTCTACTGTGGACCATAACTATTAGGTTGGATCTCTGGCTGTATGAACTGGCATAGCACCCTTAATTAATATTTTTTCCTCTCCCTCTGAGCTGGGGGGAAGCCTTAGGAATAGATGTTGTTAAGGGATATTCAAGGCAGCTGTGAGCTGAAGATTTGAGTCTCTTAAAATCTGATTATGCATTCCTTGTGCACTCAGAGCTCTGAAAGTTTTAGCTTGGTCATAAATATGAGATCAGACCCTCAACTTGTTTAAATGGAGGAAAGTGTGTTGCATAGAATGCAGGTATCGTTAAACTGCTAAACTTTGCACTGATAGCAACATTTTTTTAAAGACTGAACAAATGATTTTCAGACCCTAAAACCTCACAGCCAATATTTATGATGCAAAAGTGCTTGGTCTGCCATCCTTCTCATTTTAATCAGTAAAATTATAATGGATTACTTTGTATCATTTAAACAAGTTCCCATATTGTCATCTTGCAACCAAAATACCAGTGGCACTTCATGGATCTATCGCAGCTTGAGGACAGCTGAGGTTATTATTATTATCCCTCTTTCTCTGTTTGTTGTAGCTATGGCCTGTTTCGTGTCTGCTGCTGAAACACGACTACAGCCTATTGTGGCAGCGGATCTATGTGCAACCTGGGGAGCCGGCAGCGGGAACAGGGAAGTTGTGTCCCCACTTCCTTTCAGTGATAAAAGCCTCAGGATAAAATGTCTGTAAAGCCAAGTGCTTCTGAATGAGAGGTTCAGAGGAGTGGAAGCAGGCTGGGATTGAAGTCTAGCTATTTATCTCTTCCTACAGCAGATTTGTGAGTGTTCGCTCTGGAAAGAGGAGAGGCTTCAGAAGCCGCCAGTGTTCACAAACCACAATGTTAGAGCAGAAGCGTTAATGCCTTTCTGTGGCAATGCGTTGTCTTTGTAAAAAGTACAGCAACTTCTGCCTACAGATAAATGCTCACAACATGCATCTCAACTTGTGGAGAATCTATTAGTAATAAAAATGGGGTTTCTGTACCTCGTAACATTTCTCTGGATTAAAGTAAGGTATGGATTTTAATTATAACGACAATTCCAGGACAGCTACTTTTTCAGGCACATGTAATATACTACAGTTATTTTGGTTAATTTTCTCTCTGCAAATAAGTACCACTAGTAATAGCTGGCATGTCGTTACAAGCCTCTTACCATCTTTCTCATCACATACATTTATACACAACTGTAATTATTATTATTACATAGCCCTATATAATAATTATATATGCTATAGGTATGTGTAAGTATATGTATCATGTCATTAAAATAATGTGTGTTGTATAAATAAATGGCAAATATTAGTGTATATGTATGTGCTTTGATACATAGATGCACAAGGGAGTGATGGATACTTTGACATAGGGTATGATATTTTGAGACACATATGAATAAAAATTCGAGAAATAAAAAAAAGGGCTATGTTAGTTCAAACTAAATTCCCTGGAGACAAAATAAGAGAGAAGATCTAAATAAAAGCAGTGTATAAAACAGAGCCTAGACATAGATTCTGATGGCAAGTCAGTGCTATAGATATTCTATCAATATCCAAATTGTTAGTGATAAAGTATTTTTGAGGACAGATTAACATAAAAATACCCAAGAACAAAAAAAAAAGTAATCACCAATCAAAACTATATTTCCTTTTCTTTCCCTCATAGAATGACTTTGATTTTGACTGTACTCAAATAGATCCCAACATCCAGGAACTGCCATCAGGCCACTTGTTATTCATGGGGAAATATAACAGAACTTGTCTTTCAGTAAATGAAACAGGAACATCTGATATTGCCAGTATAGTATCAGCACCTTCTATTTCATTTGGATGCAATTAATCTGGAAATACGGTAAGGTCCCAGGAAACCAATCTTTCCCTAGTTTTACGCAGCAGAAATAGATGTCATTTACTGGAATAGCGGCCTCACTATGTGGGACAGACCTTCCAGTTGGAGTTTCCAAGCACCCCAACACTTCTACTTTGCCAAGCTTCCTGTAGGGTATATATATACATTTTCTGTGCTGGCAGTTACGTGAGCTGTGAACTCCAGGTGTAGTGACACTGGGTGCATAGCCTCTGCACTTAACAAGAGGGGAACTTGCAGGACATTTATACGAAGATTTGGGTGACATACGCAGGAGGACAAAATGGTGGATGTGTAAAAAGGAGCAAACACACACTGAAGATGTGAAGCTGAGAGGCAAAGAGGGTCATCTTCAAAACGCCCCTTCTCAACAACACACAGAGAGGACAACTACAAGGTCTCCTGCTCCAGTGGAGTTATTGGCCGGTTTTGAATCCGTGTGGTAGCCTTGCAAGGCTTACAAGCTCCTCGCCCTCTAGATCTGCTCTCTGTCACGACTGCAAGCACGACAATGGCAGCTTTTCAAAAAGCTGCTTAATCAGGGAATGAAGATTCCTACCGGGATGCCTCTGTTGAGCGCTGCATCTTCCCAGTGCCACCCTCAGCTGCTGGCAGCTGTGGCTGGCACTAGCCAACGCCCAGGCATAAATAAATGTCCTTTATTGTCTGGGGATGAGGTATTCAAACACAAAAAATGGCAGGTAACCCCCTAGCCTATAAAACCACTATGAATATATTGACATTTAGCTATTGTGACTTAATCAAGATTTGTAAATACGTTAGAATGAGTAAGTGATACACTCAGTGTCAATTAAAACAAGAGGATGACACAGCACTGAGTTAATACTAGCCAAAGATATTTCTTGATGATCTGAAAACCGCACCTCTCTACTGCTGATGCTTGGGGCAAATTATTTCTGTGGGCTCAAACAATTAGAGATACCCTTCTGAATGTTGTTTATCTAACGCTGCTTTCTTCACAGTAAAGACTGTTAATGCAGCAGTTGAGCAACTCCAGGAAGGCACAGTTATCCTGAGATAATCAGGAGCCTGAGGGCTCAGAGGCAGTCATCTGTGTTCTCTGCCCCAATTTCATCGGTATATTAAATTAAAAAAAAAAAAATCTGTATGTTAATACATCATGAAGGTCAAACATTTCATTGCAAAGAAGTGTGGAAATTCAAAAATAGGATTCCCAGAGCAATCCTAACTGTATGTTTACATGTATATAGGTACGGTGCATTTTCCCAAATATTATTACTGCTGTCACTCAAAACCTATTAGAAATGTGGACAAATTATTAGGAAACTGATGTCTCAAAAATTGCTTATTTGTTTATTTGCCACCATGTATGTGTTTGTGAAGTGTGTGGGTAAGTAAATAACCAATTAGTTCAATTTCACTTTGGAGATATATTTAACAATATTCTTTGAAGAATTTTGTAATTTGTCTATATATTATGTGATTGCGTATATAGGAGGGCGGAATTAAGGTTGATCTGTCCATCTTACGAATTCCATGTAACTACATGGAATCTATTATATATGATACTGGTATCAAACCACAGGACACTGGGTATATGATATGTTTTTTACTGTCCTTTAGGGAAATGACAGTTTCCATATAGGTTCAACTGGCAAGCTTTTCGCCACTGATACACTCTGAAAGAAAATGGGGTTGCGATTTATTAGTGGTGGTTAGGATTCCTAAATACGGGCCAAGCCACCTTGGAAATACACTAATAAACCTGAAATGAGCTGTAACGAGCTGACAGACATCTATATGACAGAATGGTTCATGACTCTGTTGTGAATAGGTAGCTTATTACAGAGCATTTAAAAAATACATCTCCAGAGTGTAACTTGGACAAGTACACGCACAGCTTTTCAACACGGGTGTCATGAATGTATGCATGTGGCAAGGAGTCATGACTGACTGTCCTCCCTACACTGCAATCTGAGAGAGCCATCTAATCACACTCTGGCTAGATGAGCAGAAATCCTGAGCATGGAAAATGCTGAGAATTACTGGCCCAGTGAATTGATGACACTCGGTGTTCTCTGTACATTAAACAATGTGGGCAGCTCTGTTCACTTTCTGGAGTCCATATGCCCGTATACTGCAATCCCCACACATGCAGCCTTCACGAACAGCCTAAACCATGCAGAGAATGTTCCTGGGAACTAAAATATGATGCTAATGCCTGGAACAGGGCATATACAGGGAGAGCAGGACGTGGGCCAACCTGGGAAAGCCTGAAGCGCCTCAGAAATTCTTCTATAAAAGGAAGGATTCCCTCCTGAGGGCTTTTCCTCCATTACTGAATGCCCAAAGACAGACAAAAAAATTCACTTAAATGAT
Organism: Aptenodytes forsteri; assembly: GCF_000699145.1. Taxonomy (NCBI): domain Eukaryota; kingdom Metazoa; phylum Chordata; class Aves; order Sphenisciformes; family Spheniscidae; genus Aptenodytes; species Aptenodytes forsteri. The sequence continues at coordinate 2,444,323 of NW_008794621.1, read as the reverse complement.
AAAAAGCTATTTGCAAGAACCGGCTATAAAATTACTTATCTCCAAGGCACTGCTCTTTCTCTGAATCCACTGTTATGTACCAAAATTGTTAAATAACATGGTGCTAATCTAAGAGCATTTTCAGGGAAAAAAGCTACAGTCCTCTCTTTTTATATCATTGAAGGAGCATAAATAAATAAAGTAAGAGTAAATGCTGATCTCCGAGCATAAATTTCAGTATTGTAGTGGATGAAAGGAAATGTAAAGATTATCTTGAAGTTGATTATATCACACAACCCCACCCCAGAACTAACTTGCAATCTTTAAACTGCTGTGTTAAAGCAAAAAGGGAGACAAGATAAAGAGAAAAAGAAGGGGGGAGGGGGAAAGTTGCTGTTTTATAAAATAATGGAATGAGATATAATAAAGTTTAGATGAAATTATATGAGTTAGAGAAAGACGGCATGAAATTCATTACTGCAATTCATTGTGTCCTCACTGGAGTCTGAAACGCCCGTAATTTGTTCATTTTTTAAGGAAAAGGAAGAATGGAAAGAAAAGGAAGAATGTAGAAAACAACAAGAGTTAGGAAAAGCAGGGAGCAAAACTAACAACTCAAGTGGCAATACCATTTAAAAAAAAAACCAACTAGAAGTTTTATTTTATGTTACATCATTGAAATCATGGCCCTGTGTCTTCTTTCACTTGAACTGAATTTGGAAATGCCACACGGCGCGCACAAACCGGCTGCACAACTAGCGTAGCCAGTGGAGTATCACCTTAGCATGTGAAACACAGCACCAGGGCAACAGGAGTATCGCCTTCACGCAGGGAAACGCAACACCAGGGCTACAGCTTCCACCCTGTCCCTACCTTTGGTAGTGATTCACAGGGCTCCTCTTCACCCAGCCTCCTCTGAATATTAAAATACTGTCTAGAGCTCAAATTAGAATAAATTTTATGCTGCTCGAGGTTGTAATAGAAGATTCTGTGTAGCGCAGAGGTAGTTAAAAGGCTTGGGACCTTGGAGCAGTTCTGAATTTGTAAGAAAGGTTTGGAGAGGACAGCATTTTCATTTCAAATCCATATTTTTATTGATAAAAATTGAATGTAACAATACAGACGTCTCATGGGAGTAGGATATTATGAAACCTTCAATTTGAGTTCAGCATAACTGCATAGTATAGCAGTAGTAAAATGAAAGGATTCGTAAAATAAATCTGTAACACAAATAATCTGTTCAGAACCTCAGGCCAGTTACGGAACAAGAAGGGATTTGACCCCTGAGTCCTTCTGAAAGTGACAGCAGAAAGGGGCAAAGAGGTGGTAGGCCTACTAGCTGATAAACCACCCTGAAAGACGGGCTAAAATGAACCAAGCAAGCTGCAAAGAGTATGGCGAGAAGGAGCAAGAGGAGGCAGGAGCATCAACACGTCTCTGCACAGCTCCGATGCCATTGATTATCCTAGCACCCTCACGACACGGAAAAAGGTCAAAACTTTTCCAGATCAGACTGTGAGCCATGGCCTGTGGCAGATGTACCAACTTATTTGGAGATGGTTTGAATATATGCACTCATCCAAAATCAGCACGCTTGTCAACATTTTCCTGTTTTTACATTGGTTATTTGGGGGATACAAAGTTTCACTAAAATATTAACCTTCCAACGAAAATATACAGTTGGATCAGCGGTAAACACTTTAACGAAATGGCTGTTTGAGGGGGGCCTGTGGCAGATGTACCAACTTATTTGGAGATGGTTTGAATATATGCACTCATCCAAAATCAGCACGCTTGTCAACATTTTCCTGTTTTTACATTGGTTATTTGGGGGATACAAAGTTTCACTAAAATATTAACCTTCCAACGAAAATATACAGTTGGATCAGCGGTAAACACTTTAACGAAATGGCTGTTTGAGGGGTTTACCACTTATGGACTTGTTAAGAAAGAAGTAAAACAAAGAATTTTTTATCAGCTAAAAAACCCACAATGCATTATTTTTGCAAAAAAGATTAATGGAAAAAAAAATTACCCTGCTTTTTGGCTAGCTTTAAAAGGCAAGAAGTATGTGTATTCCTTGGTGTAGACTTTAACAATCCTCATTAAGACCTCTCTCCTGATTGTAGTTTCAGCAACAGCTTCCATGGCCAGAGGAAAGATATGGCAGAACAAGGCCATATCTACAAAGAAAGCTTAGGAGAAAATGATCTAACGAAGTTATGAAATAAATTTTCCTTTCTGTGCTGTACATTTTGTTCTTCTAACCAAACTGAGTACCAAAACTAGTGAACTGCTAACATAACTAATGATTTCAAGAGATCCCTGTGAATGCTTTTGGACCACTGTTTTAATAAAGGCTTGATTCTAAAGTGGACAGAAATGAAAGGAAGCAAAGAAAAATCATATCTATATTTCAGTGTAAACTGCTACGTTAATTAGGATATAATTCTGCTGCTGGGGGAAGCAGGACAAAAACACTGAGTATTTTTAGATCTGTCATCATTAAATATACTTGCTCCTGTCTTAATATTGACATAAACTAGAAGTGAATATATATTTTAAATGCAAGTATTGCTAAACGTTGCACATCCCTCAAGGGCTGAATTTAAGTCCTGGTATAAACCTCATTAAAATCAACAGTAACTTTTCCTCTGTCTCCAGTAGAGTCTGAATCTGGATATAAATGTGTATTCTAAGAAAGAGTAACAATGAAAGAAAAAATTGACATAAACTAGAAGTGAATATATATTTTAAATGCAAGTATTGCTAAACGTTGCACATCCCTCAAGGGCTGAATTTAAGTCCTGGTATAAACCTCATTAAAATCAACAGTAACTTTTCCTCTGTCTCCAGTAGAGTCTGAATCTGGATATAAATGTGTATTCTAAGAAAGAGTAACAATGAAAAAGAAAAAATCAAAGAACAGAAGAAAGGTACGGTAGTTAAAGTGTTGGTACTGACATTCAGTTATAATTATAAACAAGCTTTTCTCAGGTCAAAATTCTGTACTTTCACGTTCTGGTAAAGCAGAGTCAAAAGTACCCACTTCCCATATACTTGACTGGGACTACCACTACGGTCCCAGTGCTGTCTTTGCTCAGGCTATTCTGTTCTAAATGCATTATGCATTATTATATATATTATATAATGCATTATTCTAAAATATCTGGTAACGGGGTGAAGAAGGACATTCTCAGGAAGAGTGCAGAATTACAAATGGGGGAAACTAAGCGTTAGTTTAGAACTTTATACTGCCATGTTATCTAAATTGTGAATGTATCAGTCATCATCAGTTAACTGCCGTTGCACCCAGTCCTTTTATGGAAGACTTTGAAGAACTATCCAGGTATCACAGGAGCTGGTGATTCAGAAGGTAGTAACCTTCTTTCTGCATCATGTGCTGCTAAAGTGCTCTCCTGGAAAAGGAGGGAAGTAAAACTTCTCAAGCTTTGAAATTGTTAAAACAAATGTGACTTTTTTTTTAAGAGAAGTGTTCACCCATATCCTGGATAGATTCTGCTCCAGGTAATTACATTCCCTCTCTAGTTCCAATTGGATACATTATTCTTCATTTACTCTTTTAAAACACTTATGTTGCTGTGACAATCTTGTTCTTTATCTGATCAGCTGGTTGTCCAATGCAATTTGAAGGATCTTTTCAACACAGGATAAAATAAAGTAGGCTTTTCCTTTTACCAAATTAATCCTTATTTTTAAGAGTTTAAATTCCAGAGCTCAGGGCATTTTCTTGAATCTCTCTGCAATTCAGAGTACTGTGCTTTCACAACAGCCATGTTGTGAAACAGCTATTCCTTGCTTTATCTGAAGTAACAGCAGTGATATAAAAAGTAGTCTCTCAAAGACAGGAGAAAATAGATTAAAAAATGAGACCCCTGTAAGTAAATGTTGACATTTACAATTCAGACTCAGTAGTGTCCATTGCCTGTTCTTCCCCAGCTTAGACAAAGAAAGGCAAATTTTGCTCCTCAAAGCCGTTATCATGGGGTGGGGCGGGAGACAAATCACAAGATAAAGGGAGGGCTATACTACATGAACAAACAGTACGATTTGGGCCAATGGCAAGGAAAAGGGTTAGCCCAGTAAGAGATATTGGCAGATAAATTGGAAGAGTCATGGAACATCCCTAAGAGGTAGGAAAAAGCATTAATTCAAGATAGTTTGGAGGAGGAAGAGGAGCAGAGAAGTGACTGAGGATTTTCCTCAACAATGAGGTAAACATATGGAAAGTGAAGAAGACTTGGGGAAAAAAATCTGGGAGTTAAGTTTCAGTCAAGCTTATGATTAAACCCTTGTTTAAACAACTTTGATTAGTAAATGGCAACACATCAAGAAGATGCAATGAAGAGAGGTTAAGATGCGGAACTGCATAATGGAAGCTATGTCAGAAATGAAGATGATGAACTGGTAGAACTGATAAATTATCAGTGTAAAAATCTCAGGCTGAAGCTGTATCAACAGATACGAAGACACAGAGAAATTGCATCGGGTTTGCAGGGGAAGACACATCTCTGAAACGTCTCAAGGAGCTATTCAGGCAGGCAGGTATTCCCAGTCTACGTGACTAAATCTTCTGAGTATGGAGAAATACCAAACGAAAATCATGTTGAAGGATAAAGAATGATAAAGATATCTCATGCATCTATGTCTCAAAAATAACAGACATTTTTCTTTAGTGTTGGAGATGTTGTCTCCTTATTGCTCTCAGGATCCAGAGCACATTCTGATCTAGTAAACACTCCCTTGCTGGAACAACCGAGTCTCCGAGCTAAGAATCCACTCCTTTCAGTCCATTCACCAGAAAAGACAAGAACTTTGCTTCCTCTCTGAAAGCAAAGCATCCTCCTAGATTAACCAAATGATATTTCTTTTCCCTTCGGGACAAATTTCTGGAAAAGTTCACATCTAGTTGGCGTGCAGCCAGCACAACATTCCCTGGCACCACATGCCCATTAAACTTCAGAGTTTGCTGGCACAAGCCAGCTCTGCATTCTGTCCCGGAGATGGCTGTATTTCAGCAGTAATGAAACTGCAATACACATAGAGCCACATTCTTCACTCCAACACCCATGCAGCCCCAGTGAAAACAATGCAGGCAAAGTTAGGAAAATTATCTGGAGGTGACCAAAGGCCACCCTGTCAAGCTTTTATTAAAGCATTGTTTAAAAAAAAATTCCTTTGTTTTCCCCAAATAATCTATCAACTCCCCCTAGCCCCCCACTAATTCCACAGAACTTTTTAACAAGATCTGTCAGTATTTCCTCTTCTTCTTCCATCAGAGGGGATCTTCTACCTTCCCTTGTAGCTGTTCCTCGCAAGAGCCATGACATTATGAGACAGCTCACTGTGTTAGTGATGAGCAGGCTGAATGAGCTCCAGCTAAGCACTGGTCATTGAAATAAGAGTTTTTTGAAGTACAGGCAGGCAACTGGTAAATTGGGGGACAGAAGTTACAGCCCAAAGGACAAGTGGTACAGTGTTTTGGAAAGGTCTATTTGTCATGAAGGTTTATGGGCATAAGCAGGTCTCTTCTGTTTTTTCGTTTGGTGAGCAGGCGGCTGGGTATTTGACCTCCTTCTTTTAAAAACTCCAGACCTATGCTGGGCACAGGCAGGCCCACTAAGCAGGAAAGCTGATGCAGCTGTGTCGTTCCTATTCAATACAACAGCACTTTGGCCCTATCCCCCCATTTCTTCCGTATTCACGGTTCTTTGGGGAGTTGCTCTGTCACAGGGGCACCTCCGCACTGGCACAGTTGCTTGAGTGACCATCAGCGAGAGGCTCAGGCACATGCGAAACACTTAACAAGCTGAGCAGAACAAGCCCTGCGGAGTACCGGGTGAATATGCTTAACAAGCACACCAATTTCTATTCGCCAGTCACACTGATATGAGTAAAGCCGGTTTAAGAATTGCGCTGAGGATTAGCTAGATGATTCATAGGAAAATCCAAACTTAAGGGCCCGATTTACATTCAAAGTGTGTGGCTGAGAGTTAGAAAAAGGGAACACTCCATCTCTTGCTCAGAATGGATCCTAATTGCCTATTTCTTCTAGTTACAGTGATCAATCTCCAAGCATGTCTATATTAAGTAAACCATATGTGTATATGTGTGTGTATACACTTCTTTTAAAATACTGAGTTTCAGATTCCCCCGTATGAACCTCAAAACGCCAAGATCTGCTCACGGGAGATTCACGCAGACTCCCAAAGGCCCCTTCCTGTTTTCTTGTTGTATAGCAAAGAGCAGTATTTGCTCCACTGCCTATAAAACACAGGGCAATTAAAGGCACACTGTAAAATATTATTACGGTAATGACACACATCTGTTCCTGGAACACTGCTTGTTATTTGTGATTAATTTAGTTCACTGAAGAAAGTTGTGAGGGCAGAGGATATATCTTTCTGTTTGTTCTTTTCCTCTGTACAATGAGTATTTCTGGGGGCTGATAATAGTATCTACTGGCAGAAAAGACTACAGAAACAGGAACACTTTTCTATCTGGTGAGTAAACATACTATACAGTTAATAATCGCATGAGATGCTCTTATGGTTTTTACTTGAGAGACTGTATTTTATGTATTTTGACATCTCTCATTAATGATTTTTGCCCCGCATAGGACACCCCCCTCAGAAAGGACTGGTTTCTATGTACTTGATGTCTCACAACCCGAGCTCTCTTGCATTATCCGCCATTTACAGGGATTCATTATCAAAGTACTGCACAAGGGTTTAAGCTGTAAAACACCAAGAGATTTGTCTGGACTTTGGAAGAGATTTTATGACGTTTGGGATTTGGGAGCAACACTCTAAAGAAAAGTATTTTTTAAATGCGTCACTTTCTGGATGCCTTGAATCTAGATGAAGCTTCTCTTACCGAGGGCAGTTCATTTCTCCGGTCATTCTTTGACTCTGTTTGCTCTGAACTCTAGTGTCTCCCACACATTCATTTGAAGCTGTATGGTCTCCAAACATTTACAGCAAGGAACTCTCCATCACACAACTTGGGGAAATGTAATCTCTTTTTTTTAAATCCCTTTTCTATCTCTGTGCTACAAACAGAAAGCCTGTGCTTCCTCCACACCCACTCTCCTTGCCAGAAGCCTCACTGCAACTTCCTGTCAGTTTTACACACTCTGCTGTGGGCTTCCTCTGAGCAAAAGTTTTATCTGAACGTACCATGTTAACTATTTGCTTACTAAGTGTTTCCTAGAAACATAAATGCTCACTTATTTTTAACCTTTATCATTTAAATCCTTTGTAACTGGAAAACATTAGTGACACTCAGGAAAAAAGCGACTTATTTAGGACTAAAGTAAGAGAAAGGCTAAGAAATATTGTAATTATTTGCAGGCAATGGGCATCCTGCTTTGTATCAGCAGGGCTAATCATAGGCTGTTCACATCCAGAGGTGTAATAATGCACATAAAACCGGTAGTATGCAGCATTTCTAAAACACCCTTCACCAATGGATCTCAAAACCCTTTTAGAAATGTAAGAAACACTGCCCTGGCATTTATGTTTCCAGCTCTTGATGTTCCAAATTAACTTAAAGCAATCATAATGTGCTGTCGACCCACCTTTGAGTGGTAACTAACCTACGGCTCCTACTTGGGGCTTACAAGAACTTGGGGAGAAGGACGGCCTTATCCCAGTGAGAACTCGGAGAGAGAAGGACCGCGTTACCCCGACGGACGCGCCGCTATGGAGCACAAGCCGTCTTCGGGAACGTCCGACAGGGCTGGAGACGGGGCTATAGATCAGAGGCCTGGCACTGCAAGACAACCCTAGGCTCTCCTCTCCAGCTCTAACAGGCACTTCCAGCCCCTGGCCGCTGAAACAGCACATTTTGCTCGTGCTCCACCCCCGAGCAGAAATCGCCCAAGTCCAAAGCAGAGGCGCGTGGACGACGACGACGGCTCACGCGTCCTGCCCGCCCGCCCCCGGCCCCCACACGCCCCG
>NW_008794621.1:2422123-2435286 GCF_000699145.1 Aptenodytes forsteri | reverse complement strand
CGTCGGAGAGAAGCTGCTCGCTCTTTCCGGCCGGTGTGTGGGGGCGAGGCGAGGGGGGGACAGGCCGGGTGCGGCCGGCGGGTTGCCCGGCCGGTCTCGGGGCGCTGCGGTAGCCCGCCGACCGCCGGTGCTTGTGCCTGGGTAGCCACGGAGTGGGACAAGCAGACAACGTCGTGGCCAGCGAGTTCCCCTCCTGCTTGTCACAAAATAAAAAGGAAAAGGGGATGACAGGGATGTTCATCTCGTCTAAACAACCCCCGCACCCGTGTGAAAGCAAATGGAAGAATTGAATTTGACTGACGCTTCCTGCACCAAACCCGTCTAATAACCCCGAGATACCTCGTACCCTTCTGCATGTGTTGGTGAAGAAGCGGTGGAAGGAAAGCGAAGTTTGCAAAGGGTCAAATAAAACCAAATCCGAGTGTTTTCACATTGGCCTCGGATTACAAAAAGAGGATAATAAACCAAGGTTTCCTGCAAAAAAGATTGGCGTGCTTTACTCCCTTTTCCATCTTAAAGGGATGGGTTATCCTTTTCAGGGGTTATTAAAAAAAAAAAAAAAGCTTTTTCTATACTGCTTTGGGGTATGATAGTAAGGTAGTACGGTTCCAAGAGAGAGGGTATTTCAGAGATGTCCAGCATGAAAATTGCACAGGTCGTGTGTGTGTTCTCGCATTTAGATGTTTTGATTAGTGTAATTTGTTATTTCCAGCATATAACAGCTGCATCTTACCCCAATGTGAAATGTGTCGACAGTGTATGACAAAGACTTTTCAGTACTCTTTCACAGTAAAATATACATCGAAATTACTGTTACAAAAAAGAAGACACAAAACACTCTTCTTTTTCATAAATTATAAGGCAAAGAAGCAATCTCATTGTCTTATATAGTAACCATTCAAAAACAAATGTATTTCCCTTTGGAAATAGATTCTTTTTTCCTCTATGGAAAACTTGCCAAATGAATCAAATTATCATCTTTGGGATGACTTGCCTCTGTGTTAAAATTGCAAGTTTGGGGGGGGGACACACCAAACTTGCTACAGTCAAGTGTTTTCACTTTCTTTATTCATTGCATCTTTTTTTACTCTTGCTCAAAGTCTGTCCTTTGCTAGACTTCATTCTAGCTAAAAATGAGCTAGAATAGTGAGTGAGTGAATAGAATGAGTGAATAGTGGAGGTTACCTTGGCTGTTCATATCAAAGGCTTTGCAAATAAACTTTCTAACTAATTAGATGCAGTGTTTTACTCCTTGGTACCTGCATATTTTCAGGGATGTTTCTTGTAGTAGTATGAACTACTTCAAGTTCAACTTGCAACTGTAAAGCTTTGTGATTATCTGTAGCTAAATAACTGAGTTTTGAGTTGCACTGTACAATATAAATGTCATGTATCTTTTTTGCAGCAAAGCTCATCATACTTGGAGCACCTGTCTGCCTGGGGGTGAAATAATCTCCAAAACAGAGTTCAAAGACTATAAATGTAAAAACAGAACTTGTATATGGGGAGAAAAAACCCAATAGTCTTTTTACTGTCTGTAACTGTGTCTTGCTTCTATTAGTACATACATGCACCAGATAAGTTTTCTGAGTGGAATTAAAATTGTGCTATTTTGTTCCGAAGCTCTGCCATAGGACAGTTCATCAAAAATAAATCTGAAGTGAGCCATGACAGTTCTCTTTGTGCTGTGCCAGTTTTGCAGAGTAAAACTGTCTTTTTAATTGAGAGCCTTTCTGGAGCAGAGGCAAACAGATGGGAATCTAGGTGAGGGCCTACAAAAGGAGAAAGGAATTACTTGTATGGCTGAGGAAGGAAGTGTGGTGAAGACTACACTGTAGCTTGTGATCCAACAGTTAGTAAATGTGGCTGGGAATTAAACAGTTGTCCACCTATCATCTGGGATGTGGGAAGTGCAAGAGTCACAGAAGTACTTGAGTACTTGATGCTTACTGCTATAGTGCTAATCCTGTCATACGCAGAGCTCTGCTAGCTGCTTGGAGTTAGGTATGGAGAGGTGCTCTTAAGGGTAAGAATATCTTATAGATAAAAACAGGCACTCTGTTGTCCTTGGGTGTATGGTAAGAGAGTAGACGGGTCCTTTATGAATTGACCTGTCTAAGTAACGTTTAGATGACTTTCAGGTACTTAACTGACATTTGAGTGTGTTCTTCAGGGTAAGTTCAAGTTGTTGTGAGTTTTAATCAAAATTGCTCTCTCAGTAAAGAGATCGCTAAGCATACCCTGTGCAACAGAAGTTCGTGTTTAGCTTGTGGTTGGAAGCACTGCCGCTCTTTTGCCTCAGAACAAATACAAAAGCAGACTGAAGTGCAGTGTGTAATGTCAGTGCGTTGAATCCCTGCTGAGTTGGGGCAGGCTTCTGCTGTGTTCTGTTGCATCTAGGTCAGGTAGAGGGATATTTTAGACAGCCTCCTTGTTCAGAGAGATTGAAGGAGTATCTACAGTAACTACACGTTCATATTTGAAGGCAAACTTTGTTTTCCTGCTCAGACGTGGTTAAGACGGTCTGTTTCTATTCTTGCATAAAGCAGGGAAAAAGGAAGTTGTTTTGTTACTTGAATGCCATTAGTCGGGGACCTGTTTTCAAGTTGATTAAGTTTTCAAAGTTGTTCAGCAGTTGGCTGCGGTAGAGCTTTAGTATCTCATTTAAAGCATCTAATGTATCACTTTCTCCTTAGGGCCTGTCAGCCATGAGAAAATCGAGTGGGACAGGCGTAGTAGAAGCAATATTCTGATGAAGCTATGGCAGTTTGCTTGTAGTAGGCAAGCACATTTGGAGAAAGTCAAAGACCTTGTCTGCTGGCACAAACTGTTTCTTCATGGAACAGTTGAATGAGGCTACCTTCAAAAGCAGCAGTAGGTTCTGGCTTGAAGCTCTCATCTCTCGAGCTTTAGAATGTCTAAAGAAACACTGGACAACTAAAAGTGAAAATTTCTTTTTTTTTAATTACTATGTGTGCCTGTTTATATATGCTGTTGTGAGCTCCTGACATACTATGTGTTCCTTTCCTCTAGCAGCAAGAAAAGGGAGGAAGGCTGTAAACGCCAGGTTGGAAATCTGCCTATTAGGCAACTTTTGAAATATAAAATCATTTGGGGGCCCTCTAGCTATTCAGGATGCTCTTTTTTCAAGAGCAATGTTTTAATAGTAACTTTTACTACTGAAGCAGTAGAGTGAAAGTTACTATAAGACCCTACAGGAATGTGTGTAGTAGAGTTAAAGGAGCTTTTTAGAGTTGAACCAGGAAGAAGAGGCATTCAATGGTATCTTGTACACTGTCACACTCAGCTTTCTAGTTATTAATCTAAGGACTTGATGTTATTTGAAGTAAATCCCTGCTATGCAACTATGAAAAGAGACTGCCAATTACAGTACACATGGTTAGTTCATTCTTGGCTGAGGGAGGAAGGCCAGACCATAGTGCAGGAGTGGGACAGCCTAGCCCTTCTAATGGACTGGTGTTTGCATCCTGTGGCAGAGAAGCAGCATCTCATGTTTCTCTCCAGCCTGATATTCTCTTCAGGGAACCCCTAGTTTCTTAGATCACTTCATATCATTCCTGCAGCTGTTGCAATACAGGAAGGTGTTCTAAATCTGAATTACTTGACCAGGTCTTCTGCAAAAAGGATCTTGTGTGCCACTGTTATAGATTCATGAAATAATTTTCAATATAACTCTAATCGTAGAGCTGTGAGAAACTTTGTATCATTAAATTTCTGGACAGTATGGAAGAACTAGAACAGGAGAACAGTTTATTTTCATAACTGAAGACAAACTTAAAGCAAGGATCTGTAGTTACAATTCTTGCCTTTTCTCATAGAAACTCTGAGGCGAATGTGCTCTTTGCATCAAAATTTGACATTGAGGTGAATGTTACTCTTACTTGCTTTAATTATAACAGTTACTATTAAGTCTTGATTTCAGTAGGTAATCTGGATTAAAGGAAAAGATGTAGATTAACAGTATTTCCTTTAGTGTGGCTTACTTCATAACTTTATGTGAAATTAGATGGTGAAAGTTTTTTTTTTTTCTTAAATGAATTTGCTATCTATATCTCAAATAATGTATGTTGGCTAGCCCCCTCTTAAGTTAATCTAAAATAGCTTGTGAACACAGGTCCCTGCAACTGTTTTTTTGTTTCTCTGTATTAGTTGCCTTAGCTTTTGAAGTCTTGTCCTATTTTTTCCGCTCATAGTCTCTGTTTCTGCAACCTAACCAGTTGTGCCTTCATTTTTTTTTTCATGTCTACAATGAAGGGAAGTTTCTTAAAAGCATTTTTCATATATCAGGAAGAAGCGAAAAGAGTACCACCACATCTGTGTTAAAGATGAACTGCAGATGTGTGTGAATTACCTGTGTGGAGTTCAAGAGGGGAGGTACAGAAGACAAGGAGGACCTGTACGTTGCTAGGTGTGGCACTTCAGCACTACTGAAATCAAAGTGGTTTTGGTAGTTGCAGGGCCAGACCAGCTACTTGTGTTTTTTCTAAAGGTTTCATGTATGGTCAGTATTTTTTATTTAAGATGAAGCTAGTATGCTGAACGGTGCTTGGACTGCATCAGAAGCCAGGCAATACTGATAGTTAAGTTGTGCGGTTGTATAATCCTTGCTTGCAGTTAATCAAACTTCTGTAACATCTGGTCTGATACTTCCCCCAAAAGTGATTCATTAGAAGACTAGTGGAAAGTTGCAACGTGTTTTGTTTTTCATGAATGTGGAGGAGGGTAAACTGGGATGTGCAATGGAAGTAATCTATTAAGTGGGAGTTATCTAAGAATCTTATTCTCTGCAATACAATAATTAGGACTAGATTATTTGTTTATAATGTGACATTTGCAGTTGAGACTGAGCTGTGTGTGGCTGTGTGTCCAGGCTTATGTCGTTAGTTAAGTATGGGGGCAGGTCAGTGACATACAGTGCAGGAACCTCTTTCATTAATCTTGCAAATGTGAAGTGGTTAAGGTGAATTGTTAGATGTTGTAAGATGCAGTCAGTAACCCTCCTCTGATCTTTAATTGTGAAGCTACTTACAAGATAACATTCTGAAAGCTTGATGTACAAGATAACCCATAAGCATAGCCTACTTGGCTTCACGTGATTGCTTTTTGCATGCAATATTGTTGAAGGATTTTCTTGGGGTTGGGAAAGTGTATAAATTAATACTGCATGCAAAGCCTTGACTCTTACACTTCTGGAGTTATATTTATGTAGTTAGTATGTGTAAGGATATATCGTACTGTCTTTCTGTGACCCTTCTGACTTGTTTAAAATGGAGAATTGATGGGTAATAGGCATTCTGTGAGTGTGGTGGTTTTATTCCCATTCAGGGAATGGTCCTTTTGTTATTTACTGCCTATTGTTTATATTGGTGCAAGCGTACAGAAAATGGCTATGTGTTTTCATGGATTTTATGAGAGCAGCATCAGAAATGAGTTCTTGGCAAGTGTGACTTCACCTTCAGAGTTCTTGCACATATTATACCAGTCCATAGATGAATTTCCAAGGTAGTTTTGTATTCACTGTAAGTATATAATTTGAGATGCCCTGGACTTGTGTTCTTAGTGTGCTGCAAAATGCTGTGTTCAAAATCCAACTTCTGCTGACAGTAGTTATTTGAGAATATGCCGTGCTTCTAGAAATTGATGTCAAATTGTCATCTTAGCACTGGTGGAACATAGGACTACTACACAGTCTCTTGTGGCATCAAGAAGGAGCACTGGAAGAGGCAAGAATAGCTGACTGTCATGATGGAAAATCACTCTTCCATTTATCTGATATATCTTTTTTGACTTAAGTAGCATATTAGGTGGGATCTCACCAAAGAAGAGACACCCTGTTACTTGATATAGATCATCCTGGGCATTGAGTAAGTTTGGAGGCCAACAGAGAGAAGTCTGCAATACTATAATAAACAGGCATTCATAACTCATTTTTTAGCTGGATGCTTGGTCTTCAAATGTTCTTACTTTTGGTGTACAATTTTCTACTTGCTTTTTATATCTGAATACTAGAGAGAAACAAGCATTTCTGAATGATACCTATTTCTGCTCATTGTATGTTCTTACAGTTTTTGTTACCTTTTCACCTTTCTTTATATTTGAGCAAGTCCATTGCTTTTTTTAATGATCCTCTGTTGTGTTTTTTTCTGATGTCCCTAAACCTTTTATTTCAGGAAATGCCCTAAGCAAAATTGAGGTTCAGCCAGAGATCTCGCATAGAAAACTTAAGTGTGATAGTTGAAGTTCTGCAAAAACTGAGTAGCTGAAAACAAGGTTTTACAATTAAGTGCTTTAGGCCACTGTATGTGCTGGTGTTTGGCATCCTGTGGATCTCTGTGTTGGTCTTCATCAAACTCTTAAGAGTAATCTCAGAAGAAAAGTGCTGTATCTATGTGAGTAGGAGTTAGAGTGAGAAAATAAGAATATTTCATGTGAAGCCTAGAATGAAAAGATCAAGTAAGTTGTACAGTTTTATTCTTGACGAACAAAAGTCCTGATGCTACCCCTTCCTTTTCTGCTAGAAATCTGGGTCCTGTCTAGCCAGGAAACTGATGAAGAAGCAACATTAAGTGCAGGTTAGTTTGGACTTAATTTAACTGCGGTAACCAGTATTTTGAACAATGTGCAGTCTTGCTAACTGAAAGTACATCCTGCTTTTAGCCAGAGGCAAGATCTTAAGATGCAGTTTGCAAATACTTTTTTCGAAGACAAATATATCAACTTGAAAATATTTGTATTGTCAGGTAACGTAATTCTTCCATTACTTAATCTTATTGTGGACTACTTTTTAAATGAAATTCGGTGCTGTAAGTTTCACAGAGGAAAGCTGAAGCCTCTTTTCCAAGCAGAATGCTGAATCTGCTGTGATAGTAGAAGTGAAAATAAGGAACCATTCACAGCCCTATCTACAGAAGGCTGAAGTCATAGATCCCAAGAACCTAAACAGAGGATACACTGGGTAAACTGGGAGCACCCTTAGCAATGTGGAAGTACAAGACTGTGGTTTCATGAAGGATAAACTTGCTTCACTGGAACAGTCAGGACTGAAAAGTCATTCTTCCAGTCAGGCTTTGCCCAAAACATAGTTTGTTTTGAGATGAATATATTTAACTTGCTGAAAGTAAAACTCTTCTTCAGTAAAAGATTTAGGATGTAGTAGTAACGTTTGTTCAAATGCTGTGGTGATTGACATAGTCTAAATATAATAGATGTCTCTTAGAAGACCAGACATGCTGATTTGTGTTTAGAAAGGTCTTCCCATCCAAACCTCTGGAGCCGATTTTAGATTTCAGTATGCTTTGGACATCTTCTGCTATCTTATCAAAGTACATGTTTGATTTCACTTAACAGCAAAGTGAGTCTTAAGGTATGACAGGTTTCTCCAGAAAATGGCAAGCTTTGAAGATGCAGAGGAACCAAAGAGTGCGCTCTAAACAAGAACTAGAGTGATCTAAAGAAGATTCAAATAGACTTTTGTGGAGACTTGATTAAACAAGTTTAACCCTCACTAATTTGGTAACTCTGTACTAAAGATCTCGTCCATGTAATAGAAAGTGGTGTGGGAATGAGTGTGATTCAAATTCATTTGGTTAAAATTATTCAGCTTTTTGTGTGGGTGTCGTTGTGTCTATGAGCTCAGGCTTGCAAGCGTGGATTGCTTACCTTTGGGTTCCTGCTCATAATTGTCAGATTTTTCCCTCTCTTGGAAATTCCTAACCCATTAAATGATACTTTTTTGGGGCTAAGATGCGTCAGCTGCTCACAAAGCAGGTGCAGAACTACAGCAGTTCACAGTTTGGCATGTTAAGATAAGCCAGCGTTTGTTTTAGTGATTTTTACTTTTTTTTTTAAATACCTTGGTCTGAAGCTTGCAATGACTTAGCAGTTGCCTCAGAAACAACCAAGTTGTATGTGTATCTGCATATGGGCAGAGGTGTGGAGGTCAACTTCTACACTTGTCATCTTCTAGTCAAGGTATGTTTGCGAGTTGGACGTTCCCTGAGATGCTACCATCTACCAGTGGCCCACGTTTTGGCCACTTCAATTAAACGTTTCAGACCTTTTACAAACTTAACTTCATCAGTGGATTCAGCTAATGAAGCTGACTGTGAAAAGAAGCAGTTAAGGTTGCACCTCCATTATTGCAGAGGTAGCAAAACCATGTGGCAGAAGATGGTAGTTATTGTTGGGTGTTGGTGTATTCTTTTTTCAACTTAACCTCAGGACAGATGTCTCAAGCTTTAACAAAAGAACTGTTTGTGAAATTATGTCTAATTTGGGTGACTGAGTGATGTTTGCTGCTCACGTTCAAATACCATGTTTCTATTAGGGAAGTATTGATTGAGAGGTCAAAACAGACATGAGTTACAATTAGTTGGGACTTGGCTGGTATGGTTCATTTATCACAGAAGAACTCATTTTCTTCCTGTTAATGAATGTTAGTAGCTAGTATTCTTAATTTGCATAGAATCAGTGTCCTTTCAACAGATAAAACTTCTAATCTTAATTAAAATGACGTATGGGAATTTGTAAGACTGCTCTCAGGCTACCAACCTGATGCGTAATAGAATTACGGTAAATCATACTATGGAAGGATACTTTGTATGTAAAGGGCCTACACCAGCCAGTCTTAAATGGCCAGTAACAAAAGATCATATAATGAAGGAAATCTGTATATCTGTGCCTTGATGATGTGTTAGTAATCTAAACAAACCTGAACTGAAACCAAGCTTTTAATAATGAAGACAGTGGAAGTAATGATACCTTGGTATGCAAGCTCTGGCATGGCCAGGGATGTATATGATGTGTGGGTTATAGAGAAAAATAGACAGGAGGGACAAAGATTCAGGTGGTATTGGAATTGCAGTTGAACTGAGCATTGCCTTATGTCAGTAGAAGGAAACCTGATACAAGGCTTTACTGGTTCAGCAGCCGCCAGCGTCACAATCGGAGTAGAGCTAGGATCGCCAGCTGTTAAGCAGGTAACACGTGGAATTTGAGGCTAGGTCTTGTTTCTGCAACAGAATTTAAGCTGCCTTTTTCCACAGAAGAGTATCTTAAGCCAACTGGCAAGTTTATTCTTGAAGTAACTTTCAAACTGCACGAGTGCATTTTTACAAGAGAAGTATCTTGACTCTGAAAATGTCCATGCCTTACTTGTAGTCCTGCTGTTTTTAACGGTTTTTGTAGCTTGAAAGATAAAATTTACTGTAACAATTATGCGGAGAAACAAATGCTTATATCTGCTTTTAATTGGAAGGATGCATATCAGGTAAAGCATGTTGGGTATACCATGATGTGACAATCCATTAACTGATAAAAGTTTTAGAGCTAAATACTCATCTTTCTCTGCAACGATAGTAGAGCCAAATTCACAGCAGTAAATTGCGGTCTCAGTTCTCAAAACTTGCTGTATGGTTGAATACTTAGCTTATGCCTACCGAGATATCATAATGTGGTAATTATACATTCTCTGAATTTAATATACTTGTAGTATTTTTAAAAAGCTGAGTAGTGTTCTTTATTTATTGTCTGCCTGGATTATCTTTGCAAGCATAAAAAACATTTTCAATTCAGTTTCTTCAGGAATTCTGAGATCATCGTTTTAGCTGGAAGTCTGATGGGTAGAACATACACAAACAACTTCCATGGGGGATGGTGACTATTTTACAGAAATAGGGAGAAAATGCAAAACCCTGGCAAACAGTCACCAAAAATAAGAATAAATCTGATAAATGTTACAAACTCCCAATTGAGGCTTAAATAGATTCTATAGCTTAGGTTTTTATAAGGGACTCCAAATTTGAATTGACAGATTTGAATTTTTGCAAAGTTGAAACTTGAACTCGGTAAGTGTTGAAGCATAGCATATTTTTTAGTAGCTTAAGAATGTTCATTACATCACTTGCTTTGAAATGACTTTTTATACTTTGTATGAAACTACTGCAAGTTGCACATGCTTGTTAGTCTCTCACACTAGGAGGCTTTCATCTTGAGATATCAGTGGCTTCAAGCAGACCGTATTTCATCCTTAGAACATGCATTGTTTGTGTTCAGATTTAAGATCTAGCTGGGACTTAACTTTGACTTAAGGAAAAAAAAAATTCAGCTATACTAATTATAGACAGTGGAACTAGTCTCACAAGGTAAGCTCACGTTAGCTGCTTTGCAGAAATTGTCCCTGTGTGCAGTATTAATCAAGGTAGCTACCTTCAATGAAAGGAGGGAAACTTGGTTAAGCTATCTCTGTGGATAAGTGTCCCCGTGGGCAGTTCAAGGAGCAGCTTAAACCTTGGTGCCCTGTTTGTGCTGCAGTAACTTGTTCTCAGGTCTCAGCCTTTTTCTCAGGTGGTCAGTATGATTTCATGTCACTGGATAAGCTTAATCACCCAGACAGCTTTTTGAAAATCCTCTGAAGATTCTCTGGCATCAGTTAAAGTATATGAACATAATTGAAGAAATGTTTTTATCCAAGAAAAATTACTCTATTATTGCCCAGAAGAACTAGCTGTCCAACTGACAAAATACTTGTTTGTCAAGACAAGAAGCTCTCAAAACCAGGTAAAAACTAGAAATAAAAATAACTTCTAGCTTTGTTTACCGAACAGTTGACTCGCTTCCAAAGAGTCTGCATTAGTAATGAAATAGCTCTACTTCCAGGAGTCTTGAGTATAAAATTCTTTAATTAGACCCGATCAGCTTTTTAGTGTATCTTGTCTTCAGAATTGATTTCTGAATAATGTTTTCTATAAATAAGTGTGAAAGTCAGCTGAGGAGTATTTTAATTTCTCTTTTGTAAGAGATATCACTTACCCTGCTGAGTAAGGATTATCTGAGTTGCTTTAATTCCTAAAGCATCTAAAAGTTGGTGAAAATGAACAGGCTTCCATTTTGGGTTATGTTGTCAAGGTGCTGCTTAGACACTAGAATTATTCTTAAAAAGCAAAAACAAACCTCCTTGGAGTTGAGGGATAAGAATTTAGGACTTCCCCTTACATGTAAGTATTTGGGGAATATTAAGAACAGCACACATCCTCTCTAATTAGTTGCTTCCCTGAAGAAGGGGTTCTAAACCAAGAGACTCAAAACTTAGTGGAATCTGGATGGTACAGACAATTAGAAAGATTTAGGTTTGGCTGTCTGAGACTGCTCCAGTACCAGAAGTGGGAAACATCTTGTCTGGGAAGACTTAATCCTCTGACCTTGGTTGGTCCTGTGACTGAACTAGAGCTATCTTTCCAAACGTCTGACCATTGCCGTCTTGTTCCATGTCAGGGCCAGTATCCCCTCTCTGAGAAGCAGGTTTTTCTTCCTTGCCTTTTTTCCCCTCCACTGCTAATTGTAAGCAGGTAAACCAGTCAGTTAATTTGCTTCATCTGTCATTCTAATGTTTGAAACTTTTTTTCTCATGCAAACAGTTGAGATTAATTTAGGAGGGCTATTCCCAGCGTGGTTCTAACAAAGTGTCTGTTCCAGAGAAGTAAATGTGCTGGGGCAGAAGCATTATGAAAGTTTTAGTGAATACACCACAACTTCATAATACAACCAAAATGTCAGGGTCTGAACAAGAATCATGGTGTCTGTAAAATGCTGAATAATCATGATCCCTTCTGAAAATGATAATGCTTCTGGGAGGGACTATTTGTTTAATTCCAGACCTGAACAACTAGTTCACATAAGCAAGTCTCGGGGATATCTTCAAGTAATGACTGTATTTAGTTCATGTCTTTGGCTTGGGGCCAAAGTTACAGTTACAGCTTCATTTGGCTTAATATCACTTGGAAAGATTGCATTATTAGCTTTCCCATTCCTCAGACAGGTAACAAAGTTGAATCAGAAACTGAAATTTGAAGCTGAAGGAGTTGAAAGAAAACTAGCAAACTAAATTCTACCAAAAAAAACCCCAAAACACTTTCATAAGTATGATATCAAGCCCAATTACCAATGGTGCTTGAACCTTGATAAATTCTTCATTGCGTGGTTTCTTTTTGGGAAAGCTTTACAAGCAGTAAGTGTGCAGTTTCTTTATTCACTGCTAAAGTAGGGTTTCTTATTCCTCAACTTTCTTAGCATCATCACTTTGGTTTGCCTTTTTCTGGAGACAAACTTCAAGAAATTGTTCCAAGAAAATGTCCAGGAGGCACTTTTTCCTGGTTTATCCGATAAGGGCAGAAGCTGAAAGCAAGTTCCATGTTCACGGTCCTTGACAGATGTGAAGCTTTTAAAAATACATTTCTAGTGTGTTGTCTTGTTTAACCTTTCTTCCTTCTGTTCAAATGGTGTTTATTCAAAGATCTGCTCATCCTTCAAAGAGAATCTTTATTGGAAAAAGTGTCCATATGCATATAAAGCTCTTGTTCCTCTAGTTTATCAAGTACTTTAATTTTAAGAAGGGTGCCATTCAGAAGTAGAATTAAGCAATTACTTTAATACACTACACTAATGCATTAATACATGCATTAATTAGAAAAAATAATATGAACAAACTAACGATGTGGTGGTTTTATGGACTGTTACGTTTCAGGAAGTATGCAAGGCAGTTACTGAAGCGCCACTTGCAGTTAATGGATGCAATCTGAAAGTGAGCTCTGTACTTTCGAGAGATTGTATACTTGAGACAGCACTGGAATCCGGTTTATGTAAAAACACTATTTCTTGAAGAAGAGTAGCTTCTCTCGTTTTTCTATTTCTAGCTAAATCTTGCATTAGACATCTCCAGAGTTCACAGTTATGTCAAATATCTGTGCATATAAATACTTGACTCAGCTGTTCAAAGGCAGTACCTGCTGCAATTAAGAGGAAAAAAAGACTTTTTGCATGCTTCCAATCTTCTTGTTCTTTAGCACCTACATAGAGACCACAGTTGACAGTATTTTCCTGCCTAAAGATGGAGAAGCAGAAAAATGAAAAAGTAAAGGAAGTTGGCATTGCTCTCGCTCCTTGCAGGTCTGTCACCTTAAAGAGTAACTAACCTTCAAAGCAAAATTTCTCTCTTAAAATAGACTCCACTAAATGAAGAGGGATTCAAACAGGTTACTTGGTTTATTTGGTAGGAATAAGTTTAAACTTACTTATATCTAATTGTTGGGTGATTTGGTGGATACTTCTCATCAACTGTCCAATAAATGGGGGGGGGGGGAGGGCAA
>NW_008794621.1:2412026-2422080 GCF_000699145.1 Aptenodytes forsteri | reverse complement strand
GGAGGGCGGTGGCGTTGCTTATCTGTTAACTCAGTTATCATAGTCTCTTCATTTCTGTTGTGCCCCTCTGAGTATATCCATTTTACAGCCCTGGGAGTACAGACAAATACTGTCGTTGGACTTAACCCTATCCTATTCTAGAAATGCTGGCCATCCTGAGATACAGCTGTAGCTTTAGAGTGCTAAGTTTTAGACAAGGAAACACGTAAACCTAACTGTCTCCTTATTTGAATGACTGAGATAGTGTGATCTAATGATCCTTTTTCCTCCTTTCCAGTTAATACAATTGCTTTCTGATAGCTTTAGAACTGAAGGGTGTCATTGAAATGACTGGTTAATGCAGACTGCTGAAAATTATTCTTAAGGTGCTACACTGAGCTCTGTCTTGACTGTACAAATGTTTCATAATTACATATTCTTCCAGTAACTTCTTTTTCTTGAGGGTGGGAGGGGATGCCGATATGTGAAATGGAAGGCACAGACTTCATAAAGAGATATTGCATGCACTAAGTCCAGTATCTGTTTTAGAATGGCTAGAGAAGTGTGTTTTGGTTTGTTTGGTTTTTCTTCTCAGGCAGAAAAGGAAATCCACCAGAAGTTTGAGCCTCCATCTCAGGTTTTATAGTTTGCATCTCTTTCAACAGTTGAACTTTTTACTTTAATGTTTTGCTTGAAGCTTAATGGTTTCTGTTGTTTCAAATGCCATCAGGTAACTGAAAGACAGGGTGCTTTATGGCTTAAACCTCCTCTTTTATACTTTGTCGTCTTCCTCCTCTGCCCCACTCGTTTGTAATAAATGAGTCAAAAGGAAATCGTGTTGGCAGTGGATGGAGCTGAATACAGTACTAGTTTCAGAGTCAAGCATTGTCAATCTGAAAAGTAAAGTAAGAGCAAGATCGAGGTTTAGGATGTAAGCAGTCTGTACAACATGTGATACGGAAAAATAGGTTTGAGCTAGAGCAGAGTCGGGTCAGGCTAGTTGGGAATCACTGGAAAGTCAAGTTCAGGCAGGATCAGAACCCTAACTCAGTCTGGGGCACACTTGCAGCCAGTGGGCATACTGGTCAGTGAAAAAGTGCGTGCTAGGCCCTTATTCCAAATAGTGTGGCAGTCTGCAGTGTCCTAAAGCAGCTCCTAGCTTCCTGGGCTGGTGGTCTCTTAGTTGAGAGGGAGGCAAAGACCTGTAACCAGGCAAGTTTTCTTAGGAAAGTTCTCTTAGCTAGGAATTGAGTTTTTCTTTTCCATTAGAAAACAGTAAGAGGAAGGTGAAGTGACACCAGGACTGCTACTCAAAGCCAGTGGGGTGGTAGACCTACGTGGGAGCAGATGATAGAAGGTGCTTCTGCTGCATGCTGTGTTAGAGATGTCCAAGTTAGCTTTCTTAAAGCATTTTCGAGAATACATTGGTTTGTGTTTCATTCCAAGATGTCATGGCCAGACCACCTGATGATACACCAGTGCAGAGATGCCAAGCTACCTCTATGCTGTATAGGTTTGTGTGTATATAAAGGATTGCTGTGTGCTCTCGGTGAGTTAAGGAGTAACATTTGTACAAATGACGCTGTGTGCTCTCGGTGAGTTAAGGAGTAACTGTACAAATGACAAAACAGTTGTCACAGAGAAAGAGGAAGTTAGTACTTACATTACTTATTGCCCGAGTTTGGAGGGAAGGTCAGAGAAATGTTTGAGTGTACTGCAGTCTGGCTTTTTCATGTCTTCAAAGATCTTTAAAAAAAAAAAAAAAAAGCTTTTTGCTTAGGTGCTTCAGAGATTAAGAATATTGGCCAACCAAGCTGTAATAGTGTGTATATATATGCTTTAATTATGTACCACCACTTAAAGTAGTGAAGTCGGCTCCAGAGTGTTTTACAGCAATTGGATATTTAGGGCTGACCTTCCAAATCTGGATGCTGAAAGAAGCCTTGGCTTGCGTTAAATTCCTGAATCCCTGTTTGAGAGCCAAAATGGAATTGCCAGTCTCCCACTAAAACCAAGTTGATAGCCTCTTATTTCAGGAATTGGAATTTTCTTTAAGGAATTGTAGATCATTCAGTAAGAAAAAGTCACAAATAACTTAAAACACTAGGTAAAACAGGCATTTGGTAGCTGCTTCTATTACTTCTAAATTACTGTCAGCCTTCGTTATTGACATCTCCATATTTAGTTGCTAACTTCAGACTGAAGACTGAAAAATTCAGCTTAAACTGTTCTTTTCAAGACAGTGAAATTGCTGCAGTTCACCCAGATTACTGTACTGGGATTTCCCCTACACCCACTACGTTTATGTCATTCTAGTGACACCTTTCCAAAAATAAAGGCATAACTGAATGTTTGTTTTAAAGAAATGACAGGTAGTGTAGTTATAGGCTTAACTTGTCACGAGTTTGAAAGGTGCATTGCAGTACAGTTAGAGACAATCCTTTTTCTTATTGTTTGCAGAAAGGCTGGACAATTTACAGGTTTGTGGATCTAATTGAACATTTACAGTGGTGCCAAATAGATTAAACTTGTGGTGTGCATGGTTCTGGTGGTCTATGTTTGCAAAAAATAGGTGTAGGGAAGGAAACATAGTTTTTAAAGTCAGGAGTGAAAAGATGTTATATTAGGTGTGAAAATCTCTGAAGAGTCTCAAAATTTACTGGTAACAGAAGCCTGTGGAGAGACCTGCTTTGCTGGGCATCAGGTCAGTATTTCCTTATGGCGCTCTCCTTGCATTCCTATTGCTTGCTTAAGGTGCAAGAAGTGGTTTAGGTAAGTTGAAAGATTGCTCATTATGTGTTTGCAAGAAAATTAAACAGGACCTGGCCTGTTGATTTCTCAAGTCTTCTGACAATGTGGAGTTAATCGGTGATGGCAAGGATGGACACTGACATGGAGGTGCTCTAATTTCTATGTAAATCATCTTAGCATTTTGTGCTAAACACCTAACAGATGGTGTCACTCCCAGAGATGCTGTGAGATTACTGGGGATGAGAGGGGTCTTTCTTACCTTGCTTCTGCTGCTTACCTTGTACAAGCACCTGTGTTGGATTCCCTGCACTTCCCCTCTCCCCCAACCCCCAAATTATTAGTCTGTTGGGAAGGGTTTCATCTTTCTGTGTGCATGGAGAGGGGAGAAAACAGGTAACTCAATCTCATAAGAGCTAGAGCCAGTAGAGGAGAGGAACTGAGACCTTCCTCCCAGGGCAGCAGCAACAGTCCTGTTGGCTCAGTTGCTAGCAGGACTGTGAGAGGTGTGTTTTCTTGAGCAGTATGACCCAAAGACATGTCCCAAAATCTGTGGCCTTGTTTTGTTTTTGCTGGGTCAGTTTTCAACAAAGATGAGCAAGCAGATCTGACAGACTGCTGTAGGCAGCCACACTAGCTAGTGTGGAACAGGGGAACAGATCTAGCTTGTAGGAGAGGAATGGTCTCAAAAGAATATTTTAGTTGCTTCTAGTTATTCATGAAACTACAGTCATTATAACTGTGGTTAGATATCTAGCAAAACGTTAATCAACTTTCAGACTTAAGAAGGGAAAACTGACTTCTGGGATCCTGCTGTTCTTTTTGAGAAATAGTTTTGGGGTTTTTTTTGCTGGGAAGAGGTTGGTTTAATTTTCTTATACAAGTCTCTCTGTGATTCTTTGTTTAGCATTTAAGTGTTTCAGAATGAGAAAATGTATGCTATCTCCTCTTGGATAATTGTTTCTTATCAATAGTAACTGTTAGCTTTACTATAGTAGGGTTTATTCAGTATTTCTTTATGGGAGAACAGTAATGAGGTAGAGGAAATACTATATCTGATGGTTTGCAGCATTTTATTGTAGCTGCATTAAGAGTTGATAGTTTGAAAATGGCCACTGTATTAAAAAAAAAAAGAAAAAAAATCTAAGCCCTTTTATCAAACCCTGCTTAGTGAACTGGATTGTGGTATCGTGGTTGTACTTTCTGCGTATATATCAAACTTTGGGTCAGTACATACAAACTTTGGATGTTATTTCAAGTAAATGACAATACAAATAAAGAGATGCTGTTGCCTAAAGAAGTTTCCCATTCTGTTTCTTTTTGTCAGCATGCTGATGCTTTCAGTTCTTCAGAGGAGACTGGAGACATTTCATGCATGTCAGCTCGTATGAACAAAATCATTTACACGTGTATATGTATATATATGAAATTACAAAAACTTGTGTGATATGAAATAAGTTTGGGGGATGGATGAGGAGAGGATGTAGTAGCTGTGAAATTTAAGAGGCACTTTTAGAATTACTGTATCAGTACCATAGGTAACAAACATTAGCAGCGGTTTACCCGATAAACCTATTCAATACTGTGAATGTAGTGGTTGTAAAACTGCAAGCTTTTTAGGCATCTGTGTGGCTGTTGGGAATATCGGTTTTGGTCTGTTGTTGCAAAATACATAGTGCAAGCCACTTCTTGTGAGTGAATGAAAGATCTTGAGAAACCTGTGAAATACCTTAATGCTTGCTGTGACTATAGCTGAGAGGTGCCACAGACTTGTTTGCATGACTAGAAGAGATTTTGTAGGTTTCTGGAAAATGTTATGAGGTGAACACACCTCACTGGATGGTATGCTGGAATCCAAGTAATTGGCCTATCAATTGGAGTAAATTAATTTCTATGCCTGATTCCTCCTTGCTGTAAATAAAGGAGATGAATCCATCCAGAGGCCTCTGAGGAAGTGATACATGCACATGGGTGTGAGCAGTTCTTCCAGATACTTGTGCGCTTTTCTTTGAAACACCTGTGATATTTTGGCAAGATCATGATACTGAGGTCTTTATTACAGAGAGTCTTAATCTGTTCTTGCCTTTTCTCTAAATTACTGTTTCATGGGATATAAAAATCTCCATTTTAAAAACTTTCCAAATCTGTACTATTTTGACTATGAAATTAGGCTAGATCAAATAATGGTGGTTCTTTAAGTGTTAAAATTCCGGTAACAAGAAAACCTTGGAGGTACTTTATTTGTGCTAGATGAAAAAGTAGTATTGTTCAGCGGTTACTGTGTCTGGAATAAATATCTATAGTTTCCATATTATGTAATAATTCAAGTGACATCCTGCTTACGTTATGCCTGGTTATAATGGTATATCTCCTGCATTTATCAGTTGATATCAATATATAATTGTTCATGTCTTGTTAAATATGCGATCTTACAGTGGCTGTAGTAATGATAAAATAGTTGTCTTGCTGATCAAAAGGGTGAATAACTTGTTGTGTGTTTTAGGTATTGAGGGTGATTTATCTCTTGCATCATGCGTGAATACAAGCTAGTGGTTCTTGGTTCTGGAGGTGTTGGAAAGTCTGCTCTGGTAAGTACTCTGTGAGGCAGTTCAAGTACGTTTTCTTAGGCTTCTCATCTTTTTTTTCTCTAATACACTTTCTATTAACCCATATTTCTTTTATGTAAGTGTGCACAAATAAACATAAATATAAGTAATGACTGCTGATGGTTCCTGGCTAGAATAGGTACATCCTTTACTGGGTGTATCTGCATCCATTGGTGCGCTCTCGCATGCTAATATTTTTGTAGGGGGTTGGTTGATGGTGCTTGGTCAGGTCTTTGCCTGTCTTACGCAGTGAAGTGCATAGCCACAGCATCGTGAAGGTCTCTGGCTTCACTGGGTAACCCAGCTGTAGGTCTGTGGGAAATCAAGCTGCTTCATGAAACTCGCACAATGAACTGGTTTGCCTGTGTCTGGCCTTGGTTACTCCTGTCTCTAGAAAGGTCTTCAGGGTGCTGTTTGCTTAATGTTTGATAGCAGTCTCTAAAGTGCTAATATTTCTTTTATGCAAATACAAATATATTTTTGCATGCTTGTAGGAAGTTTAGCATGTTTTCTATATCTTTCCCTGCAAGTAGGTGTATAGCTGCGGCAGGTAGATGATTGTAAACCAAAGAGCTCGTGCATTTTAGTTAAACAAACAATTACAGAAAAGTTTAGTCTGACCTAGACTAGCATTGAACAAGTTCACAGAATATGATGTTCTCAACCGACCTAAGAACTTTACATCTTTTAGTTTAATTGTGCACCTTATCATAAAGTAAGGTCTAGAGGTCCACTTTATCAGGTAAGAACTATTCTCTTACAAAGCGGTTCCTAAAGGAAAACTTAAATGACAAATCATCTTAGGTTGTGAAAGAACTTTTTCTTTCACCTCTGAATTCTTTATCTTACTGCAGCATTTCTGGATTTGAATCTGTCTGCTCTGACTTGGCCATTGAGTCTTAAAGTTCCACTTGACTTGTGCTAAAAACGTCCTACGTGCTAGGTACACAGGAATATCCTACTGAGTCCAGTTAAGACTAATAAATGCTGGCAGTCATTTTTTGACTAATTCCTGTGCTGGCAGATAAGTAGCAGAAGATGCAGTAGTTCTAAATGCAAATGTAAAAGCCATGCAGCTACATACAGTATCCTATTCAACTAAAAACTAATAATGATTCCAATAGTTAGACAAACCTTAAATCAATGCACGCGTTAATTCTTGTGCTCCAAGTGAGAGCGGATAAAGGAAGGTGTAGCATTGCTTCATCTAACAGTACTTACTCAAATAGGCATATACATCTAACTTCCTGTTGTTTCTTATAATTTGTAGTTATGTCAATCACTTAATTTGTCTTCAAAAATGTAATGGATAACTGACTATACACCTAGAACAGTAATTTGTGTATGGTGTTTACAAAATGTCACTATATAAGAAGAATCTTACAAGAACTTTTGTGTTGCAGACTGTACAGTTTGTTCAAGGAATATTTGTTGAAAAATACGATCCTACGATAGAAGACTCCTACAGAAAGGTATATGCAAAAGACCTCCCTAGTGTTACAGAAACTTAAAATTGCAGTACACATTGTCAAATATTTGAGTCATTGCTTGAAAAAGGGTATGCCTGGTAATACCATGTAATACCTGCTAACTTAACAAGTTTGAAATGTAAAGGTGCTCTTAAAGTCTGTCTAAAAGGAATAATTCAAGACTAGCTTTTTAATGTTTAAGCATAATACCTTACTAGCCAGTCAGTAAAAAATGGTAATTTCATTGTCAGAATTGGCAATATTGATTTTTTAAAAAGTAAAATAAACTACCTCTTTTTTTTATAATATTTATTATTATTATTATTTTGTGTGTGTGTTAGTGTCTGCAGGTAGATTTGCACCTGTATGTTGGAGGTTCTAAGCTCCTTTGCTACTAGGAAAATCTGCTAAAAACAACTTGAGGCTCACCTTTAGAACACTGGAGGCAACATACTGTATTCCTAATTTCACTGGTAGCTTGGTACGCTTCCATTAGATGGGTTGTTGTTTTATTAATAAGTTAACACAAACCTATCATAAATGAACAAACACTTACAGTGGCCTGTTAGTTTCTCTCTTCCCATCTTCAGCATGACAGGCTGAAAGGTCTGACTCTGCTTGCATCATCTTGAATCTCCATATTGCTCACTCCTCAGTTTCAGCTGAGACCATGATTAATATTCCAGGCTAAGATAGGTTACATCTGGACTGCTACCAAAAGAGTTAAGCATTTGGTGAAGCAGATTAGTTTTCGGCTGTGTCAGTTTCTTAATATTTTTTCCTTTTTCTAGCTGAATTACTTTTCAGATGCATTGATGCTCCGATATAGCTCACCATGTGGCCACAAAAATACCAGTGTCTATACAAGGGAGGCAAGATGCACAAACCCTAGCTGGGAAGGGGCAGAAACTGCAGTACCTCCTTTTTTAGCACTGGGCTATGTTTATATTGGAATAAAGAGGCTGCTTTAACAGCCATTCCAGCCTGTAATTACCAGAATCTCTTCTGAACAGAAAAGGAATTAGTGAGAGCAAAACGATAATTTCACACTTGTTTTCTTTGACCTCATAGAAATCTATATGCTGGAAAAATCCTAGTCTGTCTGAAGCATGTGGACTTCCAGCCAAAGCTAGAACTCTTATTAAAGAGAGAACAGCAACAAAAAATTCTATATAGCCACTTACTTTTTCTGTATTAGAGGAGAAGGAATTTTGGATCCTATCCCGATATTTGGTGCAGGCCTTTGGGTCAGGCCCAATAAATGACTCCAAAAATATTCACAAGCTGTACTAAAGTGAAACGTTGCCTTTGTTATATATTTACATTCTTCAGGTCATACTAGATTCATGATGTTTGCTGGGTGAATTTTTCCAAAGACTGTTTCCATGGAGCCTGGAAAAGTAAAGCCATCTCAAGAAATTTTGCCTTTTGCTAAGTAATTTTTTTTTTTTAGCAAAGATCTTATAATGTTCCTTTCAGGTTTGGTCCTGAAATGACTAGGAATATCTCTGTGTATTCTCTTCAAATTAGCCAGATTGTTGAAGTCTTGCTTAAGTCTGGACAATACTTTATGCAGTCATTTTCTTCCCCTCACTGCTAGTTACAATTCTAACTTGCTGCTTGTCTTGGGTGACTTTTAAAATGTATTGGTTTGGCAGTTGCAATTCTGTACTATTAATCTTAAATCTAATTTTATAATATTTGAAGTTGAGAGGATGTGGCTTGAAATATTTTAAGTTTGTCTGGATCTAAATATGAGCATGAAGTCTTGAAACTTGACACCTTGGTTTACTCCCCAAATAGTTCTTCATAAAGAGAATAGATGCTGCTTAATTAGCTGAATAACTTTGTCAGCAGTACATGCTAAAATAGTGACTATTGAAGGAATATCTCCATCCCTAGGAAATATTCCTCTTCCCCGCCCCCCAAGCTCAAATCTAGTTACAAAAGAAAAGACTGAAGTTAAACTAGTGATAATGCATATATCGGGAATAGGGGACGCAAAGTTCTTTCTGAGTGCTGATCTGCCAACTAGGAATTTTACGTGCAAATGGAAACAAGGGAAGTGTACCAATAGCTTGAAAGGGAAAAAAAAAAATGTGGGAAGCCTGCTTGAAACAGCTTGAGGACACTTCCATGTCCTTTGATGCCCTCAAGGCCTTTTTTTTTTTTTTTGAGGTAGAAACTAGATAGAGGAACTCTGAAATAGATACAGAAACTCATCCGGCTTCTTAAACCTTCTATTTTTGCAAATTTTTCTGAGCTGGATCAGTTGCCTAATTAGTGTCACTAAAGGTTTGTTCTGGGGACACTACTCTTAGTGGTTTGCTTGGTTTATTGTTTGCTGTGTACTACTTGTTGATCTAAATTACTATTAAATGAGCATTAGTATGCCAGTCCAACTTTCTAGCTTTCACCTGTACTTTTCTTTCAATCTGTGAATGATCCCTGAAACAAGTAGAAATTAGTTGTGCTAGTTGCTGATAACCATCATTACAAGTTTAACAGCTTCCTTTTTAATAATCAAAAATCCCTAATCACTTTGCAAAGTGGTACGTGGCTGCTGACGCTGCTTTCGAAAATGTCACTAGGGCTCTTTGAGAGGCTCCTTCCTGCTGTTTTCAAAGTGTATATCCATATAAACTTCTTAAGTCATTATGTTGCTTTATGCATTATGAATTTGCTTATAAAATCACACAATTCCTGGTGTCTTTGGAGGGGAGAGTTGCAAGAGGAAAAACTAACCACATCTTTCTCTCTTGACAGCAAGTTGAAGTAGATGCACAACAGTGTATGCTTGAAATCTTAGATACTGCAGGAACGGTATGTAAAACCAACTTTCCTAAATACTGATGTACAGTGTTAAAACCATCAAAAGCTGTAGGGATGTAAATGATGACGCGTTTCCTTACTCATTCTCTAAAGAGTAACTGTGGTTAGTGCATTGGATTAAAGGATGTTCTTCCAACATACTAGTATTGTCATGGTTTAACCTCAGCTGGCAACTAAGCCCCACACAGCCGCTCGCTTGCTCCCCCTTGGAGGCATGGGGGAGAAAACTGGAAGGGTAAAAGTGAGAAAACTTGTGGGTTGAGATAAAGACAGTTCAGTAGGTAAAGCAAAAGCTGTACACGCAAGCAAAGCAAAACAAGGAATCCATTCACTCCTTCCCATTGGCAGGCAGGTGTTCAGCCATCTCCAGGAAAGCAGGGCTCCATCACGCCTAACGGTTACTTGGGAAGACAAAACGCC
>NW_008794621.1:2397376-2411923 GCF_000699145.1 Aptenodytes forsteri | reverse complement strand
GGTGGGGTGAGAAGCAGAAAAGGCCTTGACCCTGTGTAAGCACTGCTCAGCAGTGACTAAAACATCCCTGTTAATCAACACTGTCTTCAGCACAAATCCAAAACACAGCCCCATCCTAGCTACTATGAAGAAAATTAACTCTACCCCAGCCGAAACCAGCACAAGTATTTAAACAAAACTTGAGTATTGCAGCAGAAAATGAATTGCAAGTTTCCTGTGAGCTCATGTTCTGTAATAGGAGAAACATGAGATTGATAATTTTAAGAGCTTGTGCTCCTGTTTTAAGTTTATATTGCCCAGAGGAAAATTTAGGCCCGATGGTTACTCGGGTTTGATTTTTGTTGCTGTAGAGAATACGTGCTTTCTTCTCCTCTCCTTTTTTCTTTTGTGTGTGAAATGTACTCTGACATTGGGATAAAAATAGTATCGCTTTAGTCAGCTTATATGAACTCAAAGCGCAGGGTTTATGCTGACCCTTTGCATACTGGTCAGGTTTTTTGACTTGTTCCAAAATCAGTCAAATAAAAGCAGTCATTTCCTTTGATTCCAGTGAGCACAAGCTCAAGATCGTTGGACTGTAGCATGTGTTCTCTGAACTATA
The DNA here is from genome assembly GCF_000699145.1 of Aptenodytes forsteri. Lineage (NCBI taxonomy): Eukaryota > Metazoa > Chordata > Aves > Sphenisciformes > Spheniscidae > Aptenodytes > Aptenodytes forsteri. Next base: position 2,411,322 of record NW_008794621.1, on the reverse strand, counting down.
ATAGTAATCTGGTCCAATAATTTATTTAAATTCCATATTAGAGTAAGGCCATGTAAAACTACATGGAGTGGCTGTTCTCTCGAAATATACTGGGCTTTTCATCTGACATACAGCAAGGGACTTGGTGAGCGATTGATCAGTCACAAGATAGCCGAGTCACCAATGCGAGAAAGGCAAATGCTGTTCCACAGTCATACTGGTGAGAGTTTTCAAACAGGGAGAAGTCCTAATGCTGCTGTGCAGTGCACCAGCGAGTCTTCGTATGCAATACCATAGTTGTCATCAAAGTCTAGGAAATGTGACGAGTCTATTGAGTGTCTCCATCCTTTAGTCAATCTGCTTGAAAATGAAAGTAGAATTTAACATAGGGGAGTGCCTAGACTACAAAATGGAGGCTGAAAAGGGATGCATTTACTTTGTGATGCGTTTTAAAGAACGGTAGGGAGATGGGGAAAAAGTTGGTATGTAAGGAAGGATTCGGGAGGAATGTAACTTATGTAATCTACAGATTACACTGTACCTTCCACTGTGCCTCCTCTCTTTTGAAATTACTTCAGTTTCTGTGATTCTGCCCTCCCCCCGCCCCCCAGGGTATAGCCCTTGGCAATATGTAGATATTGTTCAGCCACCCCAGATAATGTTCCAAACCAGATTTATTTAAAAGTGGTTCAGTTTACTGTAATGCTTATAGTCAAATAGTAAAATATTGGTCACTTTAAAAAGGGGGGGAGGGCACAAATGCATTGTACTTGTGATCCATTTGTGACCTGAAGTATATTGCAGTTCGTGTAAGGAAAGTGCAACTTGAATGCAACATCTGTATCTTTTTTTAATTACAGGAACAGTTTACAGCAATGAGAGACCTATACATGAAAAATGGACAAGGTTTTGCATTAGTATATTCCATCACAGCACAGTCCACGTTTAATGATTTACAGGATCTGAGAGAACAGATTCTTCGAGTCAAAGACACTGATAATGTAAGCATCTCTAAAAATGCTTATTACTTATATTTATAGTTTTCATTACAGTTGTTGTAATGTACGCACTGTGATCGGATAGCTTCCAAGCTTTAAATTAAGAGACAAATCAACCAGTAGATGCATAGTACAGAAATGCAACTCTTAAGACAAACTGGAGAAATCGTAAATTATCATGTAGTATATAAAGAGAATTGTCTTTTTAATATCTTCCTTTAAAATACTCTATTTGAAACCATATATAACCTTATTCACTAGTACTGCAGAAAACATTTCTAAAGCAACTCTATTCTTACCTTAGTTACTATCAGTGAAGGTTCAAAAAAACCTACAGTTCAATTTTTTCTCTTCAGTATGCCTACTGTTTATGGTATTTTAAAGCACTAAATTCTAAGTCCTTACAGAAGACAGTACTGTAAGCTTTAAACGTGCACGTTATGTAGCTTTTATATTTTGTGTGTGTTCCTGCAAGTAAGTTTGGTCATACTATTTTCACACAATTTCAGTATGCACCTCTTAGCATTATTAAAGCTATAATGTGAGGCTAAAACATACCAGTTTATAGCTGATTAAAAAAAAACCAACTTATTGCAGTTGTAGGAAGTAAATACTTAGTCCCTTAATAAAAGGAAGAAAGGTATTTCAAATGTGAAACAGCAGTAAAAGTGTGTTTTTAACAGAAGCACCTTGTGTGTAGGCATCAGACAGAAAATCTTCCTTGAAAAAAAAATGTAAGCAATGAACAGTGTTTAAGTGTGCTCATCTCATTTAAACTGTGCTTATGGAAACTTCAATCCCTTCCTTACTGCATGTATCCACATATGCTTCTGTTGCCAGCAGACACAGAGTGTATTAAATGTTTTAATTTCGGGGAAGTTCATTGTGACTCTTGTAATACAAACCACCTTGCACTTTCTTAAGCGTAAGCATTTGCAGGTCTTGTCTGTGTTCAGCAGATTTCTTCTAGCAGTGATTTATTACCCATTATCACAAATGTATCTCAAAAGGGTAGTAAAGTTGCATGTGCCTTTCCCATCCAGAACCTACCAAGTTATAGCCTTGTTCAGCATCAAATTAATTTTGTACACTAAAATCAAGATAAATGTGACAATATTTGAAACCTTAGTTTACCTGGTATATTTATGCTGATTCGCATAAGCTTTCTTTGGTAGTATTTTGGTAGTATTTCCTTGGAATTGTATTTCTCTTTAGAATGCTCCCCTCAGTCTTGAAAGCCATTCCATAGTATCAGGAGAAAGATAATGAGCTTCAAGTTGCAGCTTTAGTTCTCACCAAAATTTTCATAAAGTTTTTCCTATGCCAAAGCTTAGGCATGACTTGCTTTCTCGGGGGGGGGGGGAACTAAATGATCAAAATATTGTAAACCTTTTTTCAACACTTGAATTTGGGAGAAACTTAGCTATGTCTTTAAATTAGTAGAAGGAAGGAAAAAAAAAACCAACTTTGTATGATTGCCTTTTCTTGCCACAAAGGTCAATTCAGCGTTTTCTGTAGTTAGTAATTTTGATAAGCTAGCATGTTTCTTTCCTCTGTGTGCATCAGATTACTAACAAGAACTGTGTGAGCAAACTGCTCTTGAGAGGAGTGCGGATATGCTGGAAGTAGAGGAATGGTGAAAGGAGCTTTAGCGTCCTTCATCATGCAGTCCAGTACAGGCCACTTTTTCCAGGATTTCTGAATATGTAAGAATCTTGTAGCAGATTCTTCAGTAGACTTCTTGATACCTTAAACATCTAAAAATGAAATCTCATTAGGTCTTCTAGAAGATGTGAAATTTTCTCAGTTGGCGATGTACCAAATCCTCAAACCATTCCCCCCACCGCCCTGCCAAACAACAGGCAAAAAATGCAGTCATTTTGATTTGAAGATTAAAGTCTCACACAACCATGAACTTAAGTTCCTGTTATACCAGAGCTTGATTATTCTGGAGGTCAGGATCCTCTAAGGATTCAGATAGGGTTTTAGGTGTGCATTTACATTGTGCCTTCCCAAAATTTTAATGAATTCTTTGCTGGTATTAAATTGTTTTTAGGTGCCTATGATTCTGGTTGGCAATAAGTGTGACTTGGAAGATGAAAGAGTTGTGGGAAAGGAACAAGGTCAGAACCTAGCAAGGCAATGGAATAACTGTGCATTCTTAGAGTCTTCTGCAAAATCAAAGATAAATGTTAACGAGGTAAGGCACACTACCTATCGGGGCAGGGGTGGCAGGGAGAGAAGGATGGGACACTGTTCTGGTAACCAGACATTACCGTTTGTCAAGAAAAACTAACAAATTATGAATAACTTTCACTATTAATGGACAAAACTGTACAAAACTATTGTGAGAATTTGAGATGTTTCGATTAAGGGATGTAGTTAGCTTTGACTTAGGACTTTTTAAAATTATATTAATTTTAGTATAATTAGTTTTCAAATTATATTCATATGAATTTGGGATAAATACTTTTTTCATGTTACATTCCCTAGTTGATATAATCTCTATCCACTGAGAATGCACTGCTAGACTACTTTCTTAAAGGTTTTTTTTAAGAGTTAAGTCCTTAAAACTAATTGATTTTAAGTTATTTGTTATTAAATTATTTGAGATAGTAAGGACAAAAACTCTTAAGGGTTTTGTCCAAATTAGCAGCTAATTAGAGAAAAAGGAGGCAAAAACCTCTCTACTATCTAGCTACTTACGTATTTAGCAGGAGCTAGGTGACTGATCAAACACATGCATTTTTGGGACTTGACATAGTGCATGCCTTCTTATCCTCTGGGGGTGCCAGCATAAAGAAACGGATGCACAAATTTTCAGAAAAAGAAGCTGTGTTAGTGTTTACATTTCTGGAACAGCTTCATTGTGTCTTCTGGAAAATGTTGGCAGCATCAGTCAAGTTGAAAGGGCCTCTGTGCAAGACTTGCATGTAATCAAATGAGTATGGTGGTTTTAAGCACAGTTTAATTAGTTGGGAATTTCTGGAAACTACTCAGTTTTTCTTATACAAATTAATCAGCTTAACTATATCGAAGTCATATGTTTAATAAACTAGAACTTCCGTCAAATACTAAAAGCCCTTGTTGGAATGTTCGCTGCTTTGCAGCCAGTGCTTAGGAGACTGCTAGGATGGTTTTAGTATGAGGACTTCCTTGCTTTAGGAGATGCAGAAATAATTGGAACAATGTCAGTTATGACCAAAACAGATGCTGTTTAATTGTAGTATGTAAACTTGTTTTAAATTAGCCTTTCAACAAAATCATGTTCTAATTAGAATTCTAAGAGATTCGAAGTGTGAGAGTGTCTCATACATGAGTTACTTTTCTAGGAAATGTTACGCTTATGTCATGCTGTAGTCCTAGAGAGGCTGCTGAATTAATTCTCTAGACTTCAGTATTTTTAAAGTATCTGGAAAAGCATGATCTCATTCAAATACAAGAGACTATTACAGAATATGCAGTGTACTTGAGTTACCATGAAAATGTGGAGTTAAAACTTACTAGAACTTTCTTTAAAAGGATATCTTTAGTGATTTGAGTTAGAAGAAAGCTGTGGCCTGTTTCTTGACCTCAGTGCTAAATTGCAAAGTAATAGCATATAGTAGTTGATCACTGTGACATGTATCATGCGTGTTCAGATAAATTTGACGCAGAGATTAAACAGCTACAGATTATAGATGCCTTTCCAGTTTGCTTCATTGAAAGTAGAAAAGCCTTGACAGACAATTATCTTAAACAGAAAATAAACAGGTATTAACTAAGTATACAATTTAACTTTCTGGCTTTGTGATAACTAAGTATTTACAGGGGTTCTTGAGTATGTGAGTACATTACGTGTGAAGATTCAAGACTTAAGGTTATGAGAGAAGCCTCTTAATTCCAATAACCAACTGATTTTTATGTTCTCAGATCTTTTATGACCTTGTGCGACAAATTAACAGAAAAACTCCAGTGCCTGGAAAAGCACGCAAAAAGTCATCATGTCAGCTACTTTAATACATAGCTGTACTGTAGCTCTGAGCCAGGTAAACCTTTTAAAATTTTCTGTGTATTATGGCTATTAAAAACAAACAAAACAACAGCAAAAAAAAAAACAAACACCCAACCCTAAACAACTGTGGTAGCTGTTGATGCAGAACAGCATTGAAAACTCTTGATTTACATTATCATAGAAATTTTTATGGTCTTTATTTTGCCATTCCAAAGTCAGAACTACAAATATGTGCAAGATACACTGTTCACACTAGTATCGTATTTCTTGTTTCAAGCTTTAAGGTGTTGGTAGAGCTCAAATTAAGGATGTTCATTCTGATACTTCAAAACTTTAGTTTTTGGAAACAGGGTTTTCTTTTTTAAAGGCTGATAGAATATACTCCAAGAGCTCAATTATCAGGAATGCACACTGAAATACTGCAGTTTGCATGCTAAAATGTCACTTTCTGCTTTGAACTCCTGCACATACTTGCATGATGTCATAGGAATTTAGCTTACTTTCTTTGGACTATATGGATATTTTATAGGCTGCATTGTAACTGGTACATTTGGAAGAGAACAGTGAAGTGATCATTTTAACACTCCAAATATTTGACCTGCAGCTGCTGGCTACTAGATCAATTTCTTACTCGTTGGCAGTTGGCTAATGTTCTACGTGACAAAATCCTTGCTTTAAGAATGCTGCTGAAGGCTCAAGCAAGCTCCAGCCTGCTCTTTAAGCAAGCCTTTTCAGAAGTTAGTCAGCAGGCGTGAATTTTTTTCTGCAACTTGTTCTTTGGCAGGTTGTTTCCCCCTTTCCACCTCTGAGCCTTAGTATGGATAGAGGTCTCTTGATTGACCTGACATCATGCAAGTTGCCTGTTCATCTTGATTCCCTTCAATTTTACTGAACATATGGTGGTTCGGTTGCTTCAGTGCTGTTATCCATTATTTTGTCATCTGATAGACCTGTTTGATATAGTGAGGGATCCTGATAGGACATTTCACTGTCATAAATTGCAGGCTTTTATTAATATTCAGATAGTGCCATGTTTAACTCTTTTCGGTATCAATATTAAAACTTACTTAATTTGAACAACTTGAATCAGTTCAAAGTAAAACTGAGAGGGTTCCAAAAGTATTAGCTGAGGATGGCAGAAATGGCTGCTGCGTTTCCTTAGCAGGGCTTTTGATTCAGGAGCTTTGATCCTCCAAATCTGTTTTTGTTTTTTAAAGCCACTAGAACTGTCATACTGTAAGCAAAACTAGTCCCACACATCAAATACTACTTCCACAGTTCAGCTTGGATTACCATATGTATCCCAATTCAGTTTTACTAATTGAGATAGTCTGTTATTTGTATGTGCACAGTAGAAATTACATCAGTAGAGGAGAAGTGATAACCTTATCTTCCAAGTCTGTTTGCTAAGAACTTTGCTAGTTCCTGCTTTAGTTCTTTTAACTAAAGAGAAATGACAACTATTTGTCATTAATACTAACCTCGTGTTTTGTTGTTACAGGTCTGAAGAACTGTTGCCCAATTCAACAGTGCCAGCATTCCAACTTTATTAAACCTACCAACATCTTAAATGGACTTTCCTGTGGTGGTACCCTTTAAGAAATGGATGAAAGCTACTACATCAGTTTGCACATTCTAATCACTTTCCAGTGTCATGAGAGATTTTTACTTATAAATATTCTAAGTGTATGCAACTGGTAAAACCAGAGCCTACATCCAGTATTACTGATAAGAGACATTATTCATCCACCAATGTTGTACATGTATGAAAACTGTGTACTGTATACTTCAACAATCCCCACTTTCTATTGGAGAGTACAATAATGTAAATCCTAAAAGCACCACTATTTTAGCATAATAAAAGAAAGTCCAAAGAGCTCCTATATAGACTACTCCAGATAACTTTGCTTCATCGGTATTTGTAGCTTATTGTAACTTTTTTAAAGAAATACAGGATCATCATCATCGTATTGTACAAAAGCGCTTTGATTAACACAACAGCTATATAGTTTTTTAATTTTAGGAAAAACCTGTGGAGACAGTGATCTAGTCTTTAAGAGTCCTTTCAGTATAACGTCTGACTAAAGACATGGCCTTTAATATCTGTTGGGAAGGAAATGTCCAGACTTTTCAACCTTTTATTGTATGTTTCCTTTTCCTTGTTTACATAGGGAACAATGTTTATAGTTGTGTGTACAGTGGGGGTCTACAACAAGAAGTGTATATTTTAAAACGATTTTTTAATGATTTAACAATTTTTTGTAAATCATTTTCGGGCTTCTGCAGCTGTAGATTCTCACTGTGAATTCCCTTGCTTGCTCATGCATAAGTGTATTTGCAATACCAAATATACAGGTTTAGTACTTTTGCCTGTTAGTGATTGTTTTACATGTGTAACGTTTTGGTTGAGATGTTAAATGGTGGAAGAGTACTGTGGATGTGAATGTGGGAAGTAATTTTAATCATGTGTAATTGGTCACAGGGCCTAAGTTGCAGTAATTAACTTTTGCTGATTTATTTAACAATGCCTTGTTGCTTTGTATGCATTAACGTTTGGGTGTAAAGATTGTGTGTATATCCAACAGGGAGCCACAGTATTTAAATTGACCAACCTAATGTTACAACTGCTTTGAGGTGGCCAAATGTAAACTAAAAGCCTTAATTAAAAGTGGTGCAATTTTGTATGACTTAGCATCAGTAGTTCAATAAATTTGGATTGCCATGCAAGGGCTTGCATTACAGTTATATACTACTTGAATGTTTTGTGTTTTAGTAGTGCTAGTAAATATTGATTTTTAAATCTCTTGCACAGTGCAGATTCATACATCTTAGGACGAAAAGGAACCATTATGACTTTGTCTTCTGACAAATACATGCCATAGATATTTCTTCTAATAGCATCCCATGTGCTAGGGTGGATGAATTTCTGACAAAGTTATAGTTTTGGACTTGGAGTATTCCAAGTTCTAACATAAGGGAGAGTCTAACAGAAAAATAGCTGTCTTCAAAGGTTTTGAAGCTATTAGTGGCTATTTTGGGAACTTGAATATACATTGCCTGCTATTTTCCTTCTTTCCAGGAAGAACTTATTGTTAAAATTGACAGTGTAGCTAAAAAAAAAAAAAATCCTGTTGGGAGAAAATATGATTTTTTTGCATGATTAAACCATATTTGTTTGGTTTCAAGGAAATCTGCAGAAGAGCATTCTTGCAGTATTGAGTGTAGAGTTTTACAGACTTTAAATATCTGTTAACACTGTTGGACTGTGAAGTGGAATGCGTGGACTGTGGATGATTTCCCGATGTTGGCTGTGGTGCTGAAAATTAATGTCACACCCAAATACTTGGTACCTCCTGTTTCTCTGGCACAGAATTATCAGAGCTTGTTCTAATCCATTTCTACAAATTCAATCAGATTAGGTTAGCTAATACCGGTAAGCTTTGAGATAGTTTACGTTGCCCAAAGTGAATTAAGGAGCCCAGCTGATCCTTCCTGCTGGTAATTTCATCAGTCATTGCCATTGTTTAATGGAGGTAGTACGCTCTTTCACTGTGCAGAGTCAGAGTTAAGACTGAAATTCCTTTTCATTTATCATTAGAAACCAGAGCATGTGGTTGATGATCCCCATAAATACCTCTTTTGGTACTCTCTGCATCCTGATTGGTCCCCAGAGTAGATGAGACTGGAGCACTGGATGCTCTAGTTCCTTTTTCACTAGGTACCTTCCTCCTTGATGAACTAATCGGTATTTTTCCTCCCTTCGCTTTCAACCTCTGCTTATTCAGGTCTTATAACACTTATGTCCCAGTTGTCCTTTATCTGTGTTCTTTTTAATGTGTTTCTTTTCCAGGCAGCTGTACAGATGGCATTGGGTGGGAGGGAGAGAAAATTCTTTGATAACATTAGGGAGGGGGCCCTGGTCTGGTCTCAGTGTCCAGCCAACAAGTACTGATTACAGGGAACATCGGGCTTTGTCCTGAAAGCTCTGTACTGAAGCATTCTTGGTTGCTTTGTGGAATAGTAAATGTACGTTTCCGCAGCATTAGAGGTAGTCAGTTTGATCAAATCCCAGGAAAGTAAAATTTGCAGAAACTCCAGGCTTTACCATCTAAAGATTGTGCTAAAAAAGTGAAATACGCTTTTTCCTTCCTATGTTTAGAACTTAGGCCAGATTTGTAAAATTAACACATCATAACCCAGGTAATACCTAAAAACCAGTATTTGTCTCCTTGAAAACTTAGGCAGGCTTCAAGGGAGCAGTGTCCCGGTTGTTAAAGGGAAGATGTGTGACAAAATGATGCTGAGGAAGTGATGGACATGAAGCATAAGGAAAAAAACGCATGAAAGAATTTTCTTCATATCTAAGTAATTACAGCATAAGAAACTGTTCCCGCTGAGGAAGTGAACATCCAGTTCCCCACAGGAATTGGAACTATGTAAGCAGTTACCAATTCTAGAAAAGAATCCTGTTGTCTGAAATTTTTGAACAAACTCTTACATATCTTCAGGATAACTGCTTTGTGTTCCAGCGCTTCAGAAGTTCATGCTTGAACTACTTGTACAGAAACAGAACACTTCTCATAAAGCTTTAGATGAAAACATGCATAATTCATATCTTGAACTAATGCAGTAATTTTCCAAATTCAGTGTTAATACACATGTATTACTGCTTGTAAAGTTAGCTTATGCTTACAGTGCACACGAAGGTTGTGACTGCTTTATTTCCACCCTAATCTGAAACTGGTATATGTCAGTATTTAAATGTCTGAGCTTTCTATGGAAAAAGTAATGTTTATGTCCTGAATTATAGAAGTATTATTTACTGGAATTGCACTCTTCCTATTAGGACTCTTTCCTGTCAGTATAAATTTATTTCTTACACCTTACCTTGTTACTAATGCCCTTCTTCATCCTCAAATTATTCTGTGAAATGAATGTCTACTTACCAAACTTACAAGAGTATTTTGAGACTTTGCAAGATGTTTTCAGATGTCCGGATGAACACACTGTAAGCTCAAACTACTACTGCTCTTCTGCATAAAAGAATGTAACTTGTGGAAAAGTATTGTAGAACTAGATATTGTTTCATAATGTGTACTGATATTGCAATGCTAGAAATGGGAGGTGGGAGGAGAATCCTGCTAGAATTTGGATTAAACTCTGCATTTTTCTCCCTTTTCTGCTGTAGTTAGAGTTGCTGTTTCCTCATGGGCGAACGCTAAAGATGAGGATTTTCTTATTTTAGAATGCTCTAAACAAACTGTGGATGAATCAAACTTGATGGGTTTTTCCCAAAGTTTTCTAATCTTTGCCAGTTTTGGGAATAACTTAAGAGGGGGAGAGATTTTGCCACAATACTGTACTAGTTCTAGATAGACCTCAGTTTAGACATATCAACAATAGAAAGTTATTTCTAGATGTGAATGGTCAAAAATAGTAGTCTATATACAGCTGTCTAGTGCTTCTTGAATTGTAATAGGAAGATGCAGCCAAGCATCAGCTTTTTGTCCAATTTTAAACTGCTGTCCCAACAGCATTAGGCTATACTTCAATTTATAGCTTTTATTTTGCCTGTGTATGGGGAGGAGAATAAAAGCAAAGAAAGTTGCTGAAATATGTAACAAAATGCAGTTGTATGTAGTTCTCTGAGGTAGCATTAGTGAAGCAGAGCTCTTAATCAAATTAGGTTCTTGCTTCTGAGTCTTAAGCACCTTATGCTTTTCTTTGAAAGGTTTATGAACAACTTGAAGATTCTTAAAACCTAATTTAACTTCTCTGTTCTAGAAAGTAAAACTCTGGAATCATACTTATTTGTCACAAACTTTACATTCTTAGTCTGGAACTATAAGCAAAGTTGTTTTGTGGTCTTTATTTTGTTCTCAGTGTTGCAATATCTGGGCTTCAAACAACAGATAAACGTGGATTTTGCTTTTTTTCTGTTTGTGGTTTTTTGGGGGTTTGTTTTGGTTTGGGGTTTTTTTTCTTTTTTAAATACCCTCCAAAACCATTTATTTTCAGAATTTTGAATCATCAAACAGATGGTGGCTTAGTGGCTGGTGGCTTCCTGTTTTCAATGAGATGTTCTTTAGGGAGAGAATGGAGAAAGGAATGTCTTCATAATTCCACTGTACTCACTTCAGCCTCCAGAAACATTAGTTCTGCCAAACAACAAGCTCTACAGCTTCATTGTTTTAAGAAAGTTCACTGCCACCAGGATTTTTTTCTTTGAGGTGGTGGCTGGGGTGGATTACTTCATTTGAAAGACATTGTAATTTCTAATTAACTCATGTAATGTCTTTTGGCTACCATAAACTTGGGGGGAGGGGACATTTCTGCAATCTTGGATACTGAGTGAAATTATAGTGGAAGTTACAGTTCCTTCTATGGTCAGTATACTTCACCTTTTCACACTGTGGCATTTTTACCTTATAGTTCAAAATCTAGCAGGGAGGAGTCAGTAACTTCACTCCTGTACTAAGTACAAAAATCTGTATGTGAAATCCCAGCTCTCATAAACTGGGTTTACTGCTTGTAACGTGCCCAATACAACAAAGACCCATGGCACTACTGTCATGATTTTCAGACATAAATAAAATGGCAGTTACAAATTTGTCTCTTTTTTTCCTTTTTAATAAAAAAGGGTTTTTAGCTGAGCTTCCTGAACAGGAGTAGGCATGGGAATCAACTTGTTTAGGGTAAGACTCCCAGAAAACATTAATTTGAGAGTCAACACGGGTGTTTTAATACTAAGCAAGCACATAAACACTTTAGTTAAATTCTTGATTGGTTTTAAAAAAAAAAAGTTTCCTTACATTTAAATTAAAAAAAGTGAAAAATTACACACTTCCAGGAAGGTGTTTCGACTAAGAAAAGATGGGCTAAAACATGAGCTTTCTTCTCTTACAAAAAGGCAAGGTAGAGCGTAGGTTCCACGGTTTTCTTTGTACTGAATGCAATGTCACACACTGCACGAGAGCTTTGTCGTGCTCTTGCTTTTGGTAGTTCTGAATTAAGACTACAGTTTTGTATAGGCAGGTGTCATGTATGCAGCTTAGCAATGCATTAGGGCAGTTTGTTTGATTTGTGAGCTGTCTATATTAAAACATATTTTGTAAAGGGTAATTGGAGTTTTGAGTTAGTTTACGTGTTTAATTTTAATGTGGTATATCCTGAACTTTAACCTAGTACATCCTGTAAACCCCACTAAACTTCACAGAAAGCTAGTAGGGAGCAGAGGAATGTTAGGCATTGGCAATAAACCTGCCATGTTTCTGTGTTAGTCGTGCTAGCTGTCAAGTTGTCTTTGCTTGTCCTGCCTGTAAGTATGGAGCATTGCTACCCCTCGTGAGATTCTGAAAACATGGCTGCAGTTAGGATCAGTGTGGACGCAAATATGTGAAACTTAAGGTGGATTTATAACTTGTAATTATAAATTTAAATTCAGTCCTTTATATCACTAACTGAAAAAGTTGCATTCCCTTCTGCTTCTTGGAAGTGTAAGATGCTTGCATGAGACTTTCAGGGGTGTGTGTGTGCCCCCCCCCCCCCCCGGCTTTCCCTCCTGTTAGATAAATATGAAGTGGGATGCTAGTCAAAAAATATTGCCTGAAAACACACCTCCAAGTTTTTGCCCTGTTCCCCCCCCTTGCCCCTTTACTGGAGTCAACTTGAAGCCTCTAAGGTGCTCTCCCAGCCTGCACTTAAAGAAGCTGTATATACTAAGTTCTCTCAAGGGTCCCAAATCGTTTATATTCTTTTACAGGTTGGTTTGGTTGGGTTTTTTTGTTGTGTGTGTTTTAAGCATGCGTGCTGCCCTCTTAATTTCTCTTCAGCATTATTTCTTTTGCTTTGTTCTCATCTGTCATTGCTTTGAATAAACTTGAGGCAGCACGCAAAGGAAGCATTTTCTCTGACATCGTTACATCTCTCACTTGTTTACCCTTTTCTGCCCTGAGAAAAGGCTATCCTGAGGGTGTGAGCTGTTGGCAAAGAATTGAACCAGATGTTAATTTGTGCATTACTCTGTCTGAATTTCCCACTGCCCTACAGGAGACAATAATGCTACACTCGTGAGGATGTGTTGAGAGGTAAATTGTATTAAATATGTAGCACTGAATTAGAATATAATACTTCCTCAACACTCATTGAGTTTTCTGCCATCATGAAGGTTGTTGCCTTCACTTATGCTTTCATGATGGTCTACGTGATAGAGGGACAACTTACATTTCCTGGGTGACAAATCTACTGAGGGTCTTCTGATTGCTTGTGTTCTTGCACACCCAATCTCTTCAGGATTCTCAGCTTTCCTCTTGTGAAGCCTTCTGAGGGTCTCCAGCAGCTTCAGTGAGACACCAAGCTTGGGGTGCCACGGCATTTTATCAGCATCTTAAGCAAGCTATGGGACTTCAGGTGATGTCTTGCAGTTCTGCTGCCTTTTGTAGCTGTTTTCGGATGCATCCCTCTGTATGAGGAGTTTAAATGTCCCTTGTAGCTGTAGCCCCAAATACACCCAAGTACTTGCAAGTGTTTTTCGGAACTTGCCTGTCTAGATTAAAAATGCAGTTTGGACAGTTTTCCTTGGGCTAGAGCACAAGTAAATGAACTACTGCCACTAGCACAGTCGCTTGTACTGACAGGGTAGTAACTATTTTTCTATAGTTAAAAAGTGTGCAAAATCCATTTTGGGGAGGAAGGGGAAAGGTAGTTTTGTAACTTTATGAGTTTGTCCAGGGAGGTAAGGGCCGAGTGATCCTGCATGGTGGTTACTGCTTCACCTCCAAAAGTTGGTGCCAGTTACACTGGGAGAAAGGGGAGAGGGAAAGAAAGAGACACGAGTTTGTTTTCACCGATTTACAAACTCATCTTTGCAAAGGCCGGGAAGCAGGCTGCTCTAGCTGAATGCGTAAGAAAATACTTTGTGCATCAGCTTAGTCCTTCTCTGTGCGATGAGACAACCTCAACCGCACCTGAAACTT
>NW_008794621.1:2364209-2396937 GCF_000699145.1 Aptenodytes forsteri | reverse complement strand
GTCCCGAGAGGAGCGCGGGTCCCCCCCGGGTGTGATGTGACCCATCCCCCCGTAGCGGCCGCGGAGGAGCGGGGGCGGTGTGTTCGCAGTGCGGGCTGGAAAACGCAGCAAAGCTGGAACAGTTTCTGAGGGGTATCGAAGGCTTTTATGTCACCCGAGAGCTTTAAATCCGTTTCGTTTCTTCTGGAATATATTTATAGATTAAACTGAAGTTGTTAATTACGCGGGAGTCATCGAGCCGGGCCTTTGCAGGGTGCTCTGCAGGCAGGCCTGCTTAGGCAGTCACAGCTGAGGCCTTCGCGACCCACCTGTAGCTTCTCCTTTGCATTTTAGTAATTGTTAATGATTTGTTCCCCTCCTGCAAGACACGTGAACTTTCTCAATCTGCGGTGGTTTTGCGTATCTGAAGAAAAAAATCAAATAGTGAAATCATGTTATTCTTTCAATTGAATTTTTCAATTCAAAATTGAATTTCATACTGTTGCATCGCTTACTAGCTTTTTTTTTTTTTTTAATAAGAAAATGTCTGTTGTGGTGTAGGAGGAACAAAGTGTGGGTTTTCAGACCGACTCATTTTCCTGAGCTGATGAGCAATACTAGATGTTCTGTAGAGGAAACTGGACATCAGTACTAGAATTGGAGATAACTTATGCTTTGTTTAAGTTTCCCGGTTGTGGAGTTACTTGAAGCAACAAAAAAATCTTGTTGTATGTTCTGCTTGGATTCACTTGCTTACTTTGTGTCTGTGTTGCTGTTCTCTAGAAATGGGTTTGGAGACATGTCATCCCCCTGTGATGCAGAGATGGCCAGACCTGGACGGAAGCAAAGCTCTCAGAAAAGAGTTTCTAGTATCCTTTTTCTGTAAAGATTTGATTATGTTCTCTTTAATTGTTTGCTGTGTTCATAAGGAGTGTGTATTTTTACCACTCCTTTGATTTTGAGTATATTGAGAATAGTTTTTAAACATACAGCAAATTACTTTTTGTTTTATACCCATTTAAAGTGAGGAACGTATGAATATAATGTGAAATTGTTATCTGATTTGTGAGGTATTCTGCAGTCAAAATTTTGCTATTGAACTGTCTCATATTTTCCCCTTAGGTAGTCTGTTTTCTTTTCTGTGTGATATTTTCATGCATTAAGAGGGAGAAAAGTTCAAAGACAAAACTATGATTGCAGTATCTAAAAACTAGCAGGGAGAGATATTAATGACTGACTGAAAGTGTGACTACGAAATCTGGATGAGTTTCATTTAGAAAAATACTGTGTTTTCAGCAACATGGTATGTTATTTGGTCTTTACAGAAGAACTTAGGGATAAGCCAAAAGATGCAATTCTTTGCCTTTTCACAGAATAGTATTTCCTCTGAATGGAATTTTCTCTCCCCCCTCCTTTTCCCCTCATTGTAGTCTTAAACCACGTCAAAGCTGCTGTGGTGGTGGCTCAGAAGATTATTCACTAGACTTCAGGGAAAGTAAGAGATTGTCGAAATGCTTGTATAGTCAATTCTTGACTATGTTTAGATTGATTATTTTGGTTGTGGGTTAAATATGATTGCAGGGATGTTGCGTTGCCTGTCTCCTAAACTTGTGCCATCACATTTGTGTATTGTGGTGGTTTACATTTTTTCGTGGGCTTATGAACTAGGTTGATGTCAGCCCAGAGAACTACGTGAGCCACGGCTAACTCCATCCCTGAGTTTTTGAAAAAATGAAGTTTTCTTCACTCCGTTAGATCTTAATTTTATGGTCTTATGCTCTTTTGCATGTATTGTGTTATCAGAGTATTGTGATTATTTAGTGTATCTTAGCTTTCCATCCACACTAGTAGCAAGAAGAGTGCACAGACATAGATTTAAATTTCCACAGAATTTTTTCCCCCCACTTATTTACAATAAGAAAAAAATATCGTGTAATTTGACAGCTAATATAATGGTATTTTTCTGGTTATGATGGCAAAGGAATCTAGTACATTTGTTTGTCCTTCTGTTCTTTGTAAGCAGAATAAAACTGGTGAGATATTGGCCCTGATTATATTGTCCCTGAGAATCGTGATGTTCTTGGACACTGATATAACATAGGATGCTGAAACTTTTACACAACTACTTCTTAGTAAACCATACCTAGAGCACTGAGCCTAGTTGCCAACAGGAAGAAGCAAAGTAGAGCAACAGAGACGACTTTTGTTAAAGTTACCAGCATCCTGGAACTAAGAGAGAGAGAACTTTTGTTTGAAATGCATTCAGTCCAGATTTTCTCGTTATGGTTTATGTAGCATAAAGCAGCTCCTTATGGGGCAAAAGTATTCTCTTTGATCTGAGCAGTTATGAAGAGTCCCAGACCTGTTGTGCTCAGGTTTCTGAACTTTACTTTGCAGTGTCCCTTTTAGCCCTCCAGCTTTTAAGTTTCTGGTGAAACGTTTTGTGACCTAACTCAGGCTGATGAATGGGACTTTCTGCTTTAGTCTGAAAGACAAGATGTGTAATCTTCATAATGTTTGAGCTACAGCAAAATATTTTTCCTTTCCAAGTATTCACAATCGTTTTGAATAGAGCCGAAAGCGTGTTTAGGAGAGTGTTTCTTATCTTGTTTATTAATCAGTTCTTACATCCCTGGATGACACTATTGGAAACATGACGCCCAGAGGCCAGTTGATTTCCCGAACTCCTAGTTCATTGCTTCGCCAGCCAGGTAAGACTACTTTCTTTCTTTAGTATTTAGTTAAAGGAATAATATGTTTGGACTTCATAATTGATAACAATTCATAAGGAGAAAGACATGGATGCACTCTAGTGAGTCCAGTGAAGGGCTGCAGAGTTGATTAGGGGACTGGAGCATCTGATGTATGAGGAGAGGCTCAGAAGAGCTGGGATTGTTTAACCTGGGAAAGAGAAGGCTTGGGGGAAATCTTGTCAATGTATATAAATACCTGATGGGAGGGATTAAAAAGGCAGCCAGGCTTTTCTTGGTGGTGCCCGGTGAAAAGACAAGAAGCAATAGGCACGACAGGATATACAGCAAATTCTGTTCAAACATAAGAAAAATCTTTTTTTGCTGTGAGGGTGATTGAACGCCAGAACTGGTTGCCCAGATGGTCTGTGGAGTCTGCATCCTTGGAGATAACCAAAGCTGACTGGACAAGGTCTTGAGCAACCTTTTCTAGCTGACACTGCTTTGGGCAGGGGGGTTGGAGCAGATGATCTCCAGAGGTTCCTTCCAACCTCAACTTCTTGGTAATTCTGTGATTCTGAAGTTAAACACATTATAAACATGGAAAAGAACACTTAGTAGTAGTCAACGTATATCTTCATATGTTACATATTTACGCTATTGCTGAATGCCAATGGATTTTTGCCTTTCAGTTTTTAGAGGGTGTTTGAGCTTCATTTTCTTTGTTTGGCACAAGAGCAGATGCAGTATCATTTCAGTTTCTCTCAAGTACCACATTGAAACTGATTCTCGCCTTACTAATCAGCAATCTAGTTTTTTGTGTTTCCTTCTTTTTCACAGCTTTCTTTTGGTTTTGCAGTAGCTTTTAATTCTTCAAGATTGTTGAGTAGTGTCTCTTCAGGTATTTTTCCATCCTTGTTTTTGTGGCAGGTTAATTCTGTTGCTGACCCTTCTGCCAGGTGTATTTCTTGGTTGCATTGGTAAATGATTTCCCTCTCCACTAGCAGAAGAAGAAATTCGATGGCGCACCTCACAGAAGGGCTGCGGAACCACACATGGTGGCTAGGGTCAGGTTGCCCTGAAACCTCCCAGTCTCAAACCCTGTGTTCTGCATCAGCTGACCCATATCAGGAGTGTGTTGGGGGTTATTCCCCAACTGGCACTGGTGCAAGATACCAAGTTACAGAGAGACTGACTCTTCATGATTTCTTAGGGTTCCTGGCAAGTTCTGTGTAGCCCCTGCTTGTTCTTGTTTAGTGTAATGTCTAGTGGATTCTGTTTTGGCGGCCAGCAGCAAAGATAAATGCTGTTAGCATCAGCCTTCTTCTCAAGCACGAGCTACTTGTGTGCCAGCACTGACAGCTCTTGCAGTGAAACTGCAAGTTGTTCTTAGTGTTGACTTGACACTAAACGTACTGTGAAAAGGTCTGTAATCCTCTTAGAGCCTCCCTCACTAGTTGTGGCTGAAATAAAGAAACATGCCTGTTCCTCACATTTCCATATCATCACCGGGGCTTACCTCCCTTTTCCTTGTCACAGTTTCTTCCTGTAGTTTTTATTTTGTCATCAATCGGGCATTTATATAAGGGATTCCTCTTTTTCATCATCATCTAGCCAGTGTGTTGTCCAGCAAGCTCCAAGAGGATGGTTGCACCTTCTGCTGCTCCACATCCTCCTTTCAGGACTGCTTGGAGATGGATGGTGTGTTAGTCGTCTTGAGAGAAGCGTTGTGTGTCATACTGTGACGGTCAGAGCGCACTTCAAAATCAAGTAGCTCTTTTCCCACTTTTATCTTCAAATTGGAACATGTGTATACCATCTTGACCATTGTCTGTCTTCAGTGAAGATCTTTATTTCAATTAGTGTGTTGATCTAACAGCTTGCCCTGATTTTGTCACTATGAAGTTTCTGTTTTATCTCTTTTCAGAAAGTTCAACAGTACAGAATTTCAGTAAGAGGTAGTGTACAGTTTGCTTGTGCAGCAGCTGCCCCCCAAAAATATAGAGAGTTGATGTCAGGTAAAAGTAGAGATTGCAGATGCAAAATACTTTGATCAAGAAGGTTTAGTGTTGAGCAGTTCTGTTCATTTGTATGGCTGGTCATCATAGAGATGATACATCAGGAGATGTTACCAGACAGCATACACTCTGTAAACCTAGCATCTATTTTTTAACGGACTTCAGAAGGAGACTTTCTGATTTCTGAATAATGATTCTCTCTGCAAACTTCCCTAAACACAGCTGACAATTATCCACATGTGTGGCTATGATTTGTGATAAACTTTCTTCAAACAGCATTATGAGTGGACAGGCAGACCTTACAAAAGGTTTGCTGTTTGACGTTCCTGCGCTATTTAATTCAAAGGCTTCTGTGCTTCTTGATTACAACCCTTCATTTCTCCTTGGCATCGTGGCTTTCTTCTGTTTTACCTTTGCCGCTGCACCGTACAGATTTTCTAAGAGTCACAAGTGTCATCTGCTACATAGGCTAGAGCTACTTCTCTTTCAAACTGTCTGACGATTCTGTAACAAACAAAGCATCAGCATTTTCACTTCTGTTTCTGTTCCCGTTGTACAGTCTCATTCCTACAGTGGAACGTTTAAAGTGTTCTTGTGAAGTGCATCCATTGTCTCCTCTCCTGGGGACAAGGTTTTTTGCTTCCTTTGATGTCAGTTGCTCCTAATTGTGCATTTGGGGGTATTAGAAACTGTATTTGAGGATTATTCAACATAATTCTTTTTTGCCACCCTGTAAATTCCTAACCCTTGAGTGCATTGTATCATATGGGTAGGGGGGTTTATAGTGATTACTTTCTGGTACCATGGAGGAGAGGAGAATGATGACCCATTAACAATTTGAATGCTTTGATCTGCAACTTCAGAGTCAGACTGTTAATGTTAGTAGCCATAATTCTAGTTCTACAGTTTGAGAATTGATTTGTTTCTTTGATCTTCAGTATGCCTGACTTCCACATCTCAAGAGTTCAGGGAAAATGTATTTGTGGTGATTCGAGGTATGTGCTAATACAAGGACATAAACTTTGGGACAGAAACCTTTGGTTCTTCAACTTTCTAGATCTGTGTGAAACTGATGCATGGAAAACCAAATCTACCTATTGATACGAAGCCTTCTAGGGTCCCTGTACCTGTTTGCAATGACCTTGCCCCCGTACAATTTGAGGGTGTCAGAGGTCTGGCGAGATACACTCTTGCAATCTTCGGGATGAGTCTGATGGAGACCCTGGACATACTCTTTATTTTGTGGTTGTATATACTGTTGTAGGCATCTTTGATGCCTCTGATTCCAGCAGTCCTCCATTCCAAAAGGAAGTGTTAATGATCTTGATGCTGAAGCTATCTTGGTATCAAGAACTGCTGCTGAGGGCTGTACAGGCACTTCTGTCTCCAAATTTGCTAACAAAACTTTGGGACTATGTGTCACTCCCTCTTTGCAGCTGTTGATGCAGCTCCTGATTTGGCTGTCACTGTGATGATGCAACCAATGTTTTAGATGACTTTCCAGGCTTTTTGAGGTTATAAGAGGACCCAAGCAGCTACTGTCTCAGTGCAAATTCTGTGGTCTTTGGGCTATATGAAGGTCTGTTGTGGTGGAGCACCCTGTTGTCATAGGAAGGGGCATTTATCATCTTGCAAAGCAGTGTCTCCATTTTTTAACGTGGGCCAGATATTCCTGGGAACACTAACCACTGCACTCATGTGCAGGAGTATCTGGAGCAGATGTAGTGCTTGGTAGGGCAGACTTGTTGCCTTTTGCTTTAAGGGTTTGGAGACCGATTTCCAAGAAGGAGTGACTGGAGATTTATTGCTATTTATGCTGATGTTGTGAGCGTACCAATGAACTCTTTAGTAACTGAAGGTGTGTCACACATTTCGGTGCATATACACACTCGTGTTCAACCTGGCTTCAGACTTCTATCTGGAATGCTGCTGCACTTGAGGAAGAACTGAAATCACAATAGATACACTTTGTCTTTACGTTTATACATACCCTACTTGGAAAACTAGGGCTTGAGTATGCTCCAGACTTGGTTAACAAGGTGTTTGTGTAACCCTAGTGTAACTAGGTGTGTAGATTATTAAATTCCATTAACCTCCTTATTTCTAAGTGTTGTCGGGCCCAAGACTTGTTTTTCTTTTATAATTGGCATTTGTGGGTTTGGTACAAGCCTTCTGATGGAAGGAAAATGAAGATGGACAGGCGCAAGTTACTTCTCCATCAGGTTGGTTGGTTTGTTTCTTGTGTGACCAAGCAGGATTTCATAAATACTTCAGTCTCTGTTATAAGATTTCCTTTGGAGCTCCTTGATAGAGCACAGTGGCCTTAAATACTTCTTTTCAGAAAAGGCTCTCTCTCTTTCAGTTACTGCACTAAATCGAAGCTCCGTGAAGCCATCAGATATGTTTGCCATCCTGGGAACAGGAGGAAAATCTCCTCTGATTCTACCAACTCCTGGACTTTTTGGCAATCTGTCAATGGTAAGACAGTTAGAGCACCTTTTCCTCTTTTGTTCCTATGAAACTTACAAGAAACTACAAATTTACAGTGTTTCAATGTTTGCACCCAGGACAAACTGTGGGTGGTACAAGCTTGCTATTACTACTATTGCTGCTTGCTGCTAGTATTATTCATTACTGTGGTGTTCTTTGAGACGATGCAGTGAGGAATAATAGAGGGGTTTAAGGACTTGCTAAACACACCGTGTGTGTTAAGCTAGTCCCTATGACATCAGCTTGTGACTACAAAAATCTTGACTTTGTTTACAAATTCTTCAAAGACAGTCGTTCTATGTCAGCAAGTTAAACCTTCAGAATTTTTCTTATTTTATCACTCTCTGGTATTAGGTTTCATTTGGATGTTAAAGTTTGGACTTCAAAGAACAAGCTCTTCTGATGACTTTTCAGATGACGATAATTATCTTCTACTGTAATGTCTTTGGAAAAACACTGATTAGGAAAGTTATCAGTAGGGACGTCTGAAGTATTTTATCTCTGTTTATTTTTAAATTAACTCAAACCAAGTTAAGATGTCTTTCTGTATATGCATTTTAATTCATTCTCCCTTCTGGTTGTTTCTATAGTTTGTTACAGCCCATTTGTTTCTTTAAATTATCAGGTTCTGGGGCCTAGTTGATCAACATGTATACAGCTCTGAGCAGTGGGCACTTTTCCTCTGATTCGGAGCCTCTTGTCATTCTGTAACTAGTGTTTTGTGAGTGGAGTACATTTTAGGTTAGTATTTAGTGCTCTGACTTGAATCCAGTTTAGATTAGCAGGGGGAAACTTGGGACTAGACAAAGGCTTTCACAGGAGGGTGATGGAAAAAGGACTTAAATTATGTCTTGTGGAAATTTACTTGCTGGTAGATAAGAACACTCATCAGCCCTTTTTGTGTTTCCCACAGAGACCTGATAACGATTTTATTGGAACTGAGTTTCTTGTTATTTTCACTCTGCAGTTGGAGTGCTATAGCATTCTTTTCTAGAGGCTAGAGGGCAATAATGGCAGAGAGAAATCAGGCAAGAGGAATACTGTGGGTAGAAACTGGGGCATAAAAGGAAGAATAACAGGTATATGTCCACAGTTTTTGGATATGCTTAAGAGACTGCTACAGCAACGTCATCTGGTTCCCTGTTTATACTTGTTTGGGTAGTTTGACCATTTTAGGAGTCTGGAAAAAGAATCAACCAGTGGCACATCTCTAGGTCTTTGTATAGCATTAATTGCTGCTGAGAAAGCAATTGCTGTCATGGAAACAGCTATAGGAAGCTGTCCTGTCAGTGCAGTGTATGTACAGTCTATCTTCTGTTTTGGCCATTTTGCTGCTCTGATGTCAGATATGTAATCAAATACATCCCCTGAAATACCCCCCAAAAAGTATAGATATGTCTTTATTTCCCCCTTTAATATTCTGATACTTGCTATTATTTTAAACATGTATTGCTTCATTCGATCAAATGGTTTTGAGCAATTCACCAAGAAGGTTGAAAGACTGTGGTAAATGGTTCTAATTCAAATTTTAGCTATTTTGCTTAACTTCTCACAGCTGCTTTACAACTTAGTCAATGTTATTCTAAGTATAGATATGTCTTTATTTCCCCCTTTAATATTCTGATACTTGCTATTATTTTAAACATGTATTGCTTCATTCGATCAAATGGTTTTGAGCAATTCACCAAGAAGGTTGAAAGACTGTGGTAAATGGTTCTAATTCAAATTTTAGCTATTTTGCTTAACTTCTCACAGCTGCTTTACAACTTAGTCAATGTTATTCTGTCATTTTTTACTTTGAACAACAGAACACTAAGTAAACATTTAGCGTAATAGAATATGAAAGTTTAGAGTGATTTATTTGTTTTAAGATGAAAAGTGATACATGGTGTTTTAAAGTAGGTCTTATATTAGCTTCTACTTTAGTTATTTCCTGAAAAAAACATTGAGAATTTCCTTTTTTCTAGATTAGAATTTATCTCTTCAGAGCTGTTTGTTAAAGGCATAGTTGTACCTTATCTAAAGGCAGTTATTTCACTATTAATTTTTAGAATTGCTCTGTTTATACCATTTATATAGAATGAAAAAACTTGGAGCTAGGCTTATAATAGTCTGAGATTGCTGTTTATTTTCCTTATGTTCTTTTTATGCTTTTAGTTGGATGAAAGTAGCTGGACAATGGCACTCTCACCTCAGCAGACAGGAATGTTTGTAAATCTAGACATGTCTAATATGACAGAAGATGTCACTATGAGTGCTGTATTGTTGCGTGAGGATGATCCTGGGGAAGCTGGTGAGACAACCTGAAGTTTTCACAATAATTGACCACATTTTTTATTTATGGGATATAAATATATATGTTCTTTTTTCTGTATTATTTTGCTGAGATATATCTTTGTCAAAAACAGCCTAGTTTAAAAAGTTCAGAAAGCTATCTCTTCCAGTTATTGGAGTTTTGAGAGTTTGTCTTCTGTGGAACCTGATGGCACAGATGGGATGCTCTGGTGATGTAAGACAGAAACTGGATTAGTTTTGTGGAGATACGCAAATGAGTTTGTTGTTAAAACTTTCTCAGATGACATGTTTACAGCAGAAGTTTTATAATTATTTGACTTACCTTGTAGCTTCTGTGTATCTTACTGTCTTACCTGGTAAGTTCTTCCCACTTTATGGGATATAAATAGTTCATATCATCATTGTCCTCATTTAGATTTATGGAAGACAAGGTGCCTTGTCATCAGAAGGATTTTTTTGTAGCGTGTTGAGGGTTTTTTTACCAAGTTGTGTCTGACTAATATGACCGTTTCTTAAATCTGTTCTAGCTACTATGAGCATGTACTCAGATTTTCTGCATTCCTTCCTGAAGCATACATCAACTACCATTTTCGATCTTGTGGATGAGTATGAAGGTATTTGTAATAGTCAGGTAAGTAGTTTGCTTGGGGTTTTACTTACTTTCTTTTACAGTCCCTTCCCTAAGTAGTATTGCTATTTTTCTTTAAGCTGAGAAGTCACAGTGCTTAACATAGATAATTTAAATCTTCCAGCTGGTTGCAGTCTTATGAGTCACTGACCACTAGCATTGAATAGCATCTCTCTTTCTTCATACACTACTTTGGCACAGGAATACCCATTGTGTAGCTTGCTGAATACTAGAAATGTCATCTGGCTGCCATTCCACTGCAAGTGTCAAGTGACAATAAACATGAGCAGATGTATGGATTTTTTGTTAATTATAATAAGCTGGATTAAAAACTACTTATTTCTCTCGAGTATAAATAAATAAAATCATTGTATTATGCTTTAAGAGTTTTCTGCTACATTACTAACAAGCTGGCAGTAGAGGGTTCAACTTTAGATTTAAGGTATCTCTGCTTTTAGACACAGTTTTTTATATGATTGGCTGTTGACTGACAGTTCAGGATCAGCAGGGATTAACAGTTTGAAAGGAAGAAATTATGATGCTTCTGTCAATAAGCGTGGATCACAACAGAGGGAGGTGGGCAGATAATTTTTTTTAAGAGACTTCATACCTGTGTCTATGTTAAGAAAACGCGTTCTTGGTAGAAGGTTGCTAGCCCTGTTTTGTGCAAATTTGTTGTTGGGGCTGCGCTGGAGAACGCTGAGATCTTTAATGAGGCGTGTACCACAATTGTGTTCCTAAGTGGGAAGCAGACAAGAGAAGGAAAATAAATGTGAACTTCATTATTTTGTGAGATGGTGGAACTTCCAAGGTCTCTTCCATTCCTCCTGTTTGAGAAAATGGGTACCATCTACAAGGTCATGGAATATAGAGTGGTTGGTTTAAGCCACCTGGAACTGTGGGGAGTTGATTGTATGTTGCCAAGGACCTACAAAAGCAGAGTGAAGGATTCTTCCAAATCTGTTGCTCACCTCCCACTTGAAAACTTGTGAATATATTGATACCTGACAAATTGGGTACTCCTAAAATGTAAGAGTTTGGGGCCAGTCTTAGAAGTAGTAGGAGCTCTGGAACTAGCTACTGATGGAGAAGACTTTATTGTCTAAGTTTTCTTCATAATAAATAAAGGAAAAGATAATATAATTTCTTTTTGGTAATACTGTAAATTATGTGGTAACCAACAGTTTGGGTTTCCTCATTTACCAGAGCTAGAAAGGAAAGGGTATCTTTCAGGCAGTGATAAATACTGTCACAAATACCAGTAGGGCTGACTTTGTTGTATTGATGTATATGGAAACAAAGTTGAGGGTTTTGGTGGTTTGTTTGGGGTTTTTTTCAGTGGTTGCCTTCTCTCCCTCCCAGTCTTTTGGTGCTTTTTAATTGATCGACATAAGCTGGTTCTATCCTGGCTTTGTACAGTGCCTTGCAAAACAGAGCTACTCTCTTGGTTATGCCATCTACGCTGTGTTAATATTATTTTTACTAACAATTAAGGGAATTTATGGTGTAGAGTATCATCTACCTATTTTGATGAGATGGTAGTCAAACTTGGTTGTTGAGAGCATTCAGGATAATGAAAAGATTGCTGTAATGGCTTAGAAAAAATACAATGATGGGCAATATTAACTATGTATAAATTTATTTACCTCAGGTGAATATACTAGGGAAAATAGTTTATCGGGCAACTCCTGGACAGCAAAAGTTTTCAAAAACTGCCAGTGTCTTGTGGCTTCTTAAGCAGGAGATGGTAACTTGGAGACTGTTGTCCTCGCTTTATAGGTAAATCCTTTGAAAAGCACGTTATGTTTTTGCACTGCGATTTCTTGGATATATTTTTTATGAGTTTATAAATATGGATTGAAGCAATTAAGTACCTATTAACAATCTGTTTATGGGACTAGGTGCTGATATATATGTCTATTATCTATTTACAGAAATGAAAGTTATAAATGGACCTATTCTTTCTGCTTTTGCAACTCCTAGTATTTTTTTAAAATAACATTTTTATAAAGGTATTTTTAAGTGCTTTCACTTATGCATTCTGCTGAATTTTCTCAGCTTTATTTTAATCATTAGGATTTTGCATTTATTTCTAGAGACAGGATACAGTCTGCACTGGAAGATGAAACTGCATTTGATATCACAGTAAGCTTGGACTTTTGGGTTTTTTTAAGCGATATAATGAGCTAAATATAAGCTAAATGCTTGTATTGTATTTTTACAATCTCAGTATTGCAGCCACTCAAAATTGAAAGGTGAAAGAATGTAAACAAAAATGAGACTTACTTGATTTTTATCAAGACAAATACTAAATTTTCATATATTGTGAAAAGTGAATTTAAATATTCAGTTCTAAATAGAAAATGCTATTGTAAAAATATTATAAACTATACTTTATGTCTTATTTCCTTTAGTATTCCACATACACTTGGAAAATCCACTAGAAATAACTTTATTTCTTTTAAAAAGTTGCATCAGTAGGGGTAATGTTCCCGTAGGTCAGAGATAATTTTGCTTTGCCTAAAAGAAGAACATGTGGTCTCAAGCTGTCTAGCCTTTGCAATCCTAATTCCAATTTATCTCAAGAGAAATCCAAATTTTTTAGCATTCTTGTTTCAGCTGTAGTCTTCTTTTGTGTGTCTTGTTCCAGCCTTTTCTGCCAGAATACAGAATCATAGAATAGATTGCTTAGGAAGACAAAACAATAAGCAGTGTGACTCTGCCTTTGTAAAATTTATGATCGCAGTTGCTTTTTTCTCAGTCATAAAATAGCTTCCTCTAGGATTCCCACTGCTAAGTTGTCACTATTAAATTAAACACTATTGTGCCAAAAAACAATCTCCTTCTACTTGTGTTTTTTAGGAAAATGCATCTTCTGTTCTCTTTTTGTTGCAAGTCTAATAAAAGCTAAATTAATGCAGGAGAGCAGATAAAGATCAGGGTTCTGGGGTTGGGCTTTTTCGTTTGTTTGGGATTTTTTCCCACTTGTTCATGTTAAGTGTGCATATGGTCTTGGAAAATGTCATCTTTTTTATGTATAGAGTAATAAATGGGATTTAGGATAATATGAGTGCAGTCAGTGGAATCAATGGATCTACTATGTAGCATCTTTCTCTGGTCATACATTTGTGAATTATATTCTGAATCTCATTTTTACAGTTTGTAGTGTAACTGGATGTAAACAATCATCCAAATAAAACAAATGTATAATGTCATCTGTTTTTAAAAAAGGGGTTGGGGAGAGGTAGCATACTGAACTTGTAGTAAGTCTATGAGTTGGTATGTCTTCAGTTTGGTATTTGTGGTTTTGTGGCAAGTTTTCTTTTCCATGAAGTAATAATCAGCTTTTTCTTAAATAGGTTTTAACTGCTAGTGAAAAGACAAATGTAGACAACTTGTTTCAGAAAGATTCACTTGTTCGACAAAGCCAGGTATGACAGGGACATGGCTTAGTGGGCATGGTGGTGTTGGGTCGACGGTGGGACTCGATGATCTTAAAGGTCTTTTCCAACCTCAATGATTCTATGATTCTATGATTCTATGATGTATAGAGTAATAAATGGGATTTAGGATAATATGAGTGCAGTCAGTGGAATCAATGGATCTACTATGTAGCATCTTTCTCTGGTCATACATTTGTGAATTATATTCTGAATCTCATTTTTACAGTTTGTAGTGTAACTGGATGTAAACAATCATCCAAATAAAACAAATGTATAATGTCATCTGTTTTTAAAAAAGGGGTTGGGGAGAGGTAGCATACTGAACTTGTAGTAAGTCTATGAGTTGGTATGTCTTCAGTTTGGTATTTGTGGTTTTGTGGCAAGTTTTCTTTTCCATGAAGTAATAATCAGCTTTTTCTTAAATAGGTTTTAACTGCTAGTGAAAAGACAAATGTAGACAACTTGTTTCAGAAAGATTCACTTGTTCGACAAAGCCAGGTATGACGGAAAGTTTTTAAGATGAGAATGGAAATAGATCAGTAGACACTTAAATGTTTATAACACTAATGCTCTATGCACTTTATTAAGCTGTTTCTAATATTTATATTCACTGAAGTGTGTTATTCTTTGTATGCATAAAAAGAATGCTTTTTAATTTCTAAAGATCAGAAATTTCAAATACTTAATTCTTTATATTCACTGAAGTACGTTATTCTTTGTATGCGGTTTCTAAGTATCAGAAATGTTTTTCAGGCTAGCTTGGGGAGGATGGAGGGCTGAGAGCTATTCCCATTTGGAGCATCTGTTGCTGTTGATGGTGTTAATAAACTGTTAAGTAGCACTGTAGTAACTGCAGCATCTAGTGAGAAATAGAGATCAAGTGCCTAAACAGCCTTCATATTGGATACTTAAAATGAAAGTGGAATAGTCTTGAGGATGTGTATGCCTTTGGTATGTAGATAACGAGTAGATCCAGAGATGAGAGGAAGGCAGTTAAAATACTATTTGTTACATGTTTGTTTTAAAAATGCAATTTAATTTTATTCCAGCTGGTGGTAGACTGGCTAGAGAGCATTGCCAAGGATGAAATTGGGGACTTCTCTGATAATATTGAGTTTTATGCAAAATCTGTGTATTGGTGAGTTCAGACTTTCTTTGATTGTATACATGCTCCCACCAAGTGTAAGATTCACAGGCGCAGACACAGAATCACTCTTAAAAAGAAGTGGATTTTTAAAAGTTGTTCAGTTCATTCACTTCTTTTCTTAAAATTCTTAGATGTAAAAATCGCGGTTTCCTCCCTACCCACTGAAGTATGTCTTCTCAAAAGTCAGTTACTGCTTTTGGGAGGCAAGGATAGAAGGAAAACCATCAAAGCAACTTAATTTAATCTTAACCTGGATGCACATTTGATTTTTCATAATAAAGCACAATAAGAGATGGTCACCTGCTGATCAGCCTGTTGTTTACGCTGGACAAAACCATTTTTATTACATGTTTCTCAGGTGGTCACTTCTTTGCCTGGCTTTAATTTTTGCCTGTTGTAAGTTCTTGTCATCACTTTGTGTCATTGACCCTTCACCAGAAGCCGTTATTGTCATCTTTATTATCCATGATGGGGTTTACAGCAGAAAAGACCAAAGCCTGCCTTTGATTCTAGATGCCTAGAATAAACCTGCTTTTAATGGCCAGTGAATACAGGCTTTTGGAATCGTGTTCATCCAAAGTTGAATTTCTGTCCTAGACTGACTTTATAGTGAATGCTAACGGGAAATTTTGCTCATGCAGAAATCAATTCATAGTTTAATACATGAATGATTGAAATAATGGATGCTTTTGAAAGAAATCAGAGATATGTGAATTGATTCTAATATTGTACTTGTGAAATGTTGCATTTTCACAACAGTAACACAGTCCATCGATAAACCAACCAAATCAAGTGTGTCTCTTCTGTAACCATATTCCATGTAACAAAAAATATCTCTTTCAGTATTTGTCTTCTTAAGAGGTGCTTGCTTAAAAAAACATTTTTCTCTAAAACATTTCACTGTTTTCAGGGAGAACACACTACATATCCTGAAGCAGCGACAGTTAAGTACATACATTGGAAGTTCTCGAGCTCTGGTAACAGAGTTGGTAAGTATTATTTAAAATTAAGGTTTGGTTTCAAAATGGGTTAGAGAGAGCATATATGCTATTTTCACAGCCTTCCACCAATTTTCAGATAGTTGTACTATCCAAAAGTAGTTGTACTATCTAAAAATTGCAAACATTTAAGTTGGAAAAGATGAAAATTAATACAGAAATTGTGAGACAGGACACCTCTGGAGTTCCTTTTGGGATATGTGGACTTCTGTTTTCTTTCAGCAATCGCTTCCACACCCCCACCTCACCCCCCATCACAAGTACCTGTGGTCTGTTTGGTGAAGTAAATGGCTTTATTAGTACTGTTTATGTCTGAAACAAACTCATGTTCCTAACCAGAAAAGCTTATAAAACTGTTTGGAAGCCCTTGCAGATAAGGGCGTGCTGTCTTTATACAGTAATTAGTACAACGAAAGCAAGTCCTGATGGGATTCCTTGAGAGCTCCTACAGTAAAAGCTAATAGGAGGGAAGTCAAGAAGAGAAATGACTGTCCAGTAGAAGGAGGTAATGAACTCCCTCAGTGACAGCAAAGCAGTCGTAGAAGATTAATTCAATTGGGGAGTGATCTGAGGTATTGATTAGCTTGAGAAAATCTGTTTGGATTAAATAGAAGCAAGCACAGCTGTTGTGAAAAGCCTTTTCCGTTAGAAGGTGGAGGAGGAGAAACAGTCTGGTAGGTAGAGAGGCAGAAGGGGAGAGGATGTTTGAAGGTGAGAAGAGCTGGAAGATGAGAAGTTTGGGGCAAAAAAACAGGGTGGTGGAGTAAATAAAGAAATTGCAATGACTCCTTCTGATAAGAACGGTGACAGAAGAGGAATAGAAGAAATGAGAGAGGAAAGATGGCGAAGTATCATGCTAGATATTATGTGGGTTGTACAGATTGTTGTGCCAATGTGAAAAAGTGACTCCAAATTATAAAACAGGGCAGGAAATCATTGAAAGAGACAGAGAGGCATTGTGTGGATGGATGGTGACTTTTTTTTCTTGCAGGATCCAGATGCTCCTATAAGACAGAAACTGCCACTTGATGATCTGGATCGAGAAGATGATGCAAGGTTATTGAAGTATCTCTTCACTCTCATCAGAGCAGGAATGACAGATGAGGTAAGCTGCAGAAAATTATAGTATCTTCTTGGTTAACTAGTTTATCTTATTTTAAATCTATATTTAAATCTATGTTAAAGCTGATGAAAAGCTGTGGACTAAAGTGTCTTTAAATTTGGCTTGTAGTGATTTAATTTCCAATTTATTATCAATACTGACAGTGATGGACTGCTAAATTATTATTTTAATGAAATCTTGCATTTAGTTAAGTAATTTTGGGTGTGGAATAGATGTTATGAAAAAAACATTGTATCTTTAGGTTTTTTGGTTGTTTGACAATAATTTTCTACTGTAGTGTCTTTATATTAGATACTGCCAGACAAACACACAGAATATTTCCAAGAACTTCCTAATTGCATCTCTGATAATCAGTGGATTATCATACAGGCTTCCTTCTAGATATATTAGAGTGGAACTCACTTGCAATTTTAACTAGAGAGAGAGGTTTGAGGTATGCTTTCCTTAGAAATAACATGAAATTAAGCAAACTTTACTTGCTCTGCTCCTCTAACGTTCCCTTGAGATATGATCTGAGTGGACTTGAGGGAAAGAGTCAGGGCTATTTTTTTTTACCTTGTACAAACCACTGCAAAGTGGCACATTTGGAGATGTGTGCCAGGACTGAGAACTGGGGGCCAGTGCACAAGCTCCATAGGCTAGTACTGCCATCGGAAGAAATTTGGTTATTTACACTGGTTACTCTCATTAGTTAAAATAACTTTTTCTTGCTTCCTACCTTTAGTTTTCTTACCTTTATTTTTCAGCAAGGTCTTCAGCAGTGAAAACTCTGCTAGACTTTATCTAAGTATTCTAGAAAGCACATTATTATCCTCCATTAACTCTTTCACTGTAAGTCTGCTTGTTCCCCTACCTTAGAGAGAATATATGATGTATATACTTTACATTAATCCTTAGCTGAGTAACATCCAGGCAGTTTCGGTCCTAAAGCTGTTCTGAATAACGATTCCCAGTTGAGAAGTGGCTTTCATAATTTAATCATGTAAATACTTCTGTTGTGGTGTTGTCTAAAGGCCTCAGCTGGAAACTGATGCCCTTATACTAGGCTTTATGTATGTATAATGATATTTGAGTAAGGACGAGGGGGACACGACTTGAGATTCTTGTGCCCAAGACCTTAGACTTAGGAATATGGTTACTTGCTAGTATTCTGTTCCACTGTGGTGCACATCTATTCATTTTCTGATAGTATGGGCACATGAGCATGTTGCTGCAGGGCAATATGAATATGAATTTGTAGCATCAGTTGTTCTGCAGTCGCTGTTATGTCCCTACTGTCTGATAAGCATGAAGTGGGTTATTCACTACTGAAAGAGTAAGTTAAAATACTTAGAATTTACTCTGAATTAAGAATGAACCTGTCTTCATTTACCATACAATAGGTAATACACAGCAGGTAAGCTAGAACAACTTGCCTGTCTGTTCTTTAAATTTACTGTTTGTCACCATTCCCAAAATGGCTGAATGTCTGCAGCCTTCCAGTGTGAAAAGAACAGAATTTGGCTAAACAAACCAAGACTGCATATTGCAATTTCTCTCACTGTTCATACTGTTTTGTCAGTCCTGGAACAGTACCAGTCAGACTAATTAGATAATCTTTCGCTGACTTTTTTTTTTTTTAGTGGTGTAGGATTGGAAGAATTGTAGGCAATCTTCTTTTTGTACAGCTTCTGTTCTACTTTCCATGCTATTCAGAATAGCTTTGAATTAAACCTGTTTGTGCTAGTGTATAGACTACGGAATATCATTATGGGAAAGGTGGGATTGCTGTTTTTACAAGTGCATGAGGGGTTTGGAAGGCTAAGTCAACTGGAAAAGTAGATGACTGTGAAGAGATGGATTATACATCTAAGCAACAAGACGACACCTTAAACTAAACATATCAGAAGGATGCGTAACAGCTGTTAAAGCTAGCAAAGATGAGACTGTAGCATATTTCTCACATTGCTATAAATACTGACTGAAAAACGAAAATGTTTAGTGAAAAAAACACTGACATTTTATTTACTTTGAAATCTTTCGGTTGTTTTGAGTTTAAGGTTCTTTGTGCTTATTTTTTTGCATAGTAGAATCTCTACACAAATTAACTATTTTAATAATGTTCACATTTTTAAAGGAGAAGCTAGTGGTTTTCCTACCTTGAAGCCTGTTGCTGAGAAAATCCATTCTTTTTCAGGCACAGCGCTTATGCAAACGATGTGGTCAGGCCTGGAGAGCTGCAACTTTGGAAGGATGGAAATTGTATCATGATCCTAACATAAATGGAGGTATCTACTTCAAAGTGCATTTGAGACAGATGTACAAATAGGGCAGAGGGCTTTCTCTTAATATTTATCTGTGGCAAAGAGAAATCTCTCATCTTAAGAGCCTTTTTTGTATCTATGTCTGTTGAATGCGTAAAAACTAACATGAAATTACTTCAGTTGACGGTATGAGTTCACTGAATCCACTTAACATGCTAAAGTCACTTTCTTTTTGACAATCAAGCATAATCACTAGGGAATAGATGTCTCGGAGTTCTGGACAGATCTTTTCCACCTCCATATAATATTTCGGTCTGCACTTTCTCAACATCTGACTTGTGCCACCTAGCAAACATTTTGTTGCTTACAGACTCCAAGTTGGACTCTATATCCAGCTTCAGAAAGGTATAGTAGGACTAGAGTTCAGCAAACATAAATGCAGGAAGAAAAGATGCTTTTAAATATTTGAAAATTGTTAAATTACCTTTCTCCTTGGTTCTGGGATTCCTTGCACACGGTCCTATTTACAACAGTACATTTCTTCTCTTTATGCTCAGGACATTTGCAGGGTCTAGCAAAGAATTTAAGAACGTGTCTGTGTTGTGCGTAGCCGGGTCTGGAAGGCATAATGCTTTTCCCACTTTTCAAATCCTGATAGCCTGTTACTTTTATCTGCATGCTTCACCAGTGTCCTAGCCTTGTTTTGAGTGTACCTACCTAGCCTGCTGTTATATGGGTTTTCATTCCATGATGCATGCCCTCATGCAGATGCATGCAGAATAGCAGCACTGAAGTAGTGACGTTTTTTAGAAGTTTGTATTCCGTAAGATATAAAAATTCCTTTTCTCCTTAACTTTTTGTTTTCCAAATGTAAATATTGTAGATATGTTATGGTCAAAAACATTATTTTCTTCAAAGCTAGATAGCAGCTAAACTTTCAAAATACTGTAACTTTAAGATGTACATTTACCAAACTTCCCAGAAAAGCCACCTTGCAGTCCAGTCGAAAGCATAAATGCTTTGGGAACAGTTCCAAAGGGATTGAAATTGGGTTAGTAACAGAAAATAGGCTTTACCTTGTTACTGGTTTCTCTTTTTTTAATAGGACCTTTTTCTTTTCTTTTTTTTTTCCTCCTTTCTCCCACCCTTTTTTTTTTTTTTTTTTTTTTATTATAATTCTTTGCATGTAGGAAAAGAGCTGGAGCCTGTTCAAGGGAATCCATACAGGTGCATTTGGAAAGTAAGTTGTTGGCGTATGGCTGAAGAGGTAAGATAATGCTGATTTACTTGATATTAATATATAAATTTGAACTTTTCTGAACTCTGTAACATAATTTTAAGTAAATGTACCCCCTCTGTGTTTGCTGCCTATAGGATTTGCAATTAATGTTTCTAAAAGGTCTTCTGAAATAAGGTATTTACATCTTGTAGTGAGAAATCTACATAATCAGCACCAATTTTTCAGGCTTAGGAAATGTCTGACTTTTTTTTTTATTTGGTTGAAAGTGAAACTGCTGACACTAACTTTGACTTTCATCTTGACTTAATTGAATGGGAAGGGAAAAACGTTGCTTTCTTTCCAGGTCAATATAAACTTGTCAGATAAGTTACAAGGGGATACCAGTGAAGGGGAAGTCACTTGCTATTCTTATTTTGGCTCCTGATGTGTCCTGTGATTTTTTCCAGCTTTTCTTGGAAATTGTTAGATGGAACATTTTGTAATGGATTAATCTCTAACAAAATGTAAAGTGACTAGAAAACTTATGTGCTTTGTAATTAGAAGTTATATTTTCCTACTGTTTATTTTAGGAGCAGTTTAATAGATATGAGAGAGCAATCTATGCGGCACTGAGTGGAAACCTCAAACAGGTATGGCAAGCCTCCTATTTAAGTGGTGTTTGGTAGCTGTGCATTTTCTTTCTCATATGTGACAGTGATATCATCAGAAATACTACAATTACTGCTTATTGTACTTTTAAAGATCTAGTAAACAGGACAATAGCAAACTTCGCTGCTTTAGTAGACATGTTCTTTGTAGGATTGACGTGCCTTAATTAAATATACAGTAGACTTGTCTCAGTATTATTCTTGCTGACTTTCAGTACAAATGGTTCTAATGTTGGTTTTTTTAGTTCTTTTCTAGTTTAGTATTATTTAAGGGCTTATATAGTCACTTTCCTGCTCATGCACAGTATTCTTATAGACAAGTTGGTGAGTTTATTCTGTACCCAGATTTCATTATCAATAGGTTTTATACTCTGCACGATGCTCACTTTCATCTTTAAGTAGTTCTCTCTTTTTTTATTCGTTTCAATCCTGCAGATGTTTTTATACTCTCCCACTGCTAACTAGTGATTTTTAGATTTTTTTATTATTAAGAACAACGAGGAACATTGCAGACTATGATAAAAGTTTCTGTGCTGTTATATTAATCACAATCTTGGTATGCTGTAGTAGAAATAAAGATAATTCAGAAAATAAAAAGAGAGGGAATAGGGAACGTTTTCAGGTTTTATTCATTGAAATTTAAAATTAGTTCTGTTACAGGAAAAAAGGCATTGTAAAATTACACAGACACAGAACAGAAGATACTTAGCATCTTGTGACAGAGCAGAGAGACATTTAATGAAATTAATTTTCGGTAATTTCAGTAAAATTCAGTAATTTTAAAATTACTGTAAGAGAGAAGTGTTTCATGAAATGCAGTATTTTCTCTGGAACTTGTCCCAGGGTATCACTGCTGAAAGAGCCTAGCAAGATTCAGAGAAGAACTGGATATAAAATTCTTTGTATCACCACAGCAGCAGTACTCCCTTCCTCCTACCCTTCACTGCTCACTACTGCACTGTGACTTGTGCAACCATGACATAAACCAGTAAGGCAAAGTGATCCTGCTTGAAAAATGATCGGGCAGAAAAGTGGGTAGTCTTCATCTGGATTGGTTTTCTGAGGTGGTACACAAGAGGGGGAATGTTGTCAGAGTGGTGCTGCTTCTGGAGGGAGGATAGGATGATTTCTGTTATATTTTGATATAAAATAATCGGGGAACTAGAGCATTATTCAGTGAAAGGATTTTTTGTATCCTGCTTTGATGAAGGAAAGGATGCTGTTCAAGATGGTTATTAGTCTGCTTTGGTGCCTGGAAATCTGATCCTAAATTACAGTTGCTCTGTTCAGATTCTGATAGTCCTCCATCTCTTGGTAATCTTTGCTCTGTTTTTTTAATACGTAGCTTCTTCCAGTTTGCGATACCTGGGAAGATACTGTTTGGGCATATTTCAGGGTCATGGTGGACACTCTTGTTGAGCAGGAAATACGAACCTCAGTAATAACTGCAGAGGAGGTGGAAGAGCTCCCTAGAGATTATTTAGAAACAAAGTAAGTTTTAAGTAAAAATTATGCTCCTATACTCAACAAAGGATCCTGTATGATCTGTTTGGAAAATTCAAGGTAACTTTTTTGCCTTTTCTCTCCTACTTTTGAAGCTGGACTTCAGAAAAAGTTTTTGAAGAACTTCAGGCAACAGACAAAAAGGTACATATTAATTACAGTGTTTCTCCTCACTGTTTACCATTTTTAACTATTCACGAGGTTCTACTTTTACTACGCTATTTAACAAAATGCTCAAATATGCACAGTGACTGATTTTTATTGTAGGTTTTCTACTTCTGTAATGTGTAATATCTCAATTCAAATAGATTTTTCTATATGCTGCCGCTTTTTAATGATGAAGAAGATACAGGTTTTGTGTTGCCCCATATCTGCCAAAGTAGCTGGGTGTGCTAAAGAAATAGCTGACTGTCAAGTGTTGTCAGACATACAAAGCAGACAGAGTAAATCACCTATTTAACACTTTGATAAAATGTGCAAAGATTGATTATGTGCCGTTTCCTTTATAGGAGGTTTCGGTTTTCTTTATAGGAGGTTTGTGTGCATATTTCAAAACAAACCTTTCAGAATTTAAAAGCATATTTGCTTAAACAGACTGTGTTTCTTTGTTACTTTTAACACCCAGGATACTTAGTTCATTTAAGATGAAATATATAACTCACATGTTAATTTTGTAAAGATTAAACTGAAATGACACTTTTATTTGATGGAACAGACATACAGCATGTATCACATTGCAAAGACAGACATGTTGAAAGCTTACAGTCTGATGCAGTCAGCCACAGATACACCCAGCTGCCTTTGCCTTTCTAGTGCAATCCTCACCATGTAGCAACTTTACAGGTGCATTTAAATTGTATTTCATGCATTAATTCCTCTACCGGAAAAAAAAAATCTCTTCCTCCTCAAGTAAGTTTCACATGCCTTTTCTCTAAGGATTTATACACACTGTTGCTTCTTCTGTGACTTTGTAGAATCTATTCTCTGTAACATTGTTACTTATTCTCCTCTTCAGAGCAAAAAGCCCTTAGTCTTGGATCTCTTCCATGAAAGTATTAACTCCACAGATCTATATTCTGGTTCTTTCTTTCAGTTTGTCAATACTCTTGTAACTTGACATTGAGATAGCAAGTGCCTTTTCTCCTGCTCTTTATGCAGAATACCCTTTGAGATAGGAAAGCTTTTTTCCTTAAGGAACCTTTGCTTTATTTATAAGTTTGCTTTCTTTATACGTTATGCTGTAAGATTTTATTCAAAGATTGAACTTTCTTTTTCTCTCCCCAGAGGGTTATAGAGGAGAATCAAGAACACTATCACGTGATTCAGAAATTCATTATACTCGGAGATGTGGATGGTGAGTTTTTCTCTAAGTGATTTTTAAATGTCAACTGACTACATTATTTCTAGTGACCTTTCCAGAAACTTATATGTGAATGGATTTTAGAAGCACACAGTAGGCAAACTCCACCTAAAAGCTAAGCTGCTTCTTTAATCAAGAACTGTAGGGACTTTCTGCAGTTTGACATACAAGGTAGTTTTCAAAGAAGTCATGAAATCATGTAAATGTGTCAGACACATGAAATCATGTAAATGTGAGACTATTGCTGTAACTTTTTCTGAGAAATGACAAAATACATACAGCAGATATTTAAGCCAAACAGCTAAATCTTTGCAAAACTGTTGCTGTTCTGTTTTGTTGGGCTTTTGAGGCTAAATTACATTTGCTGAATACATGCATAATTTTGAAATATGTCTTAGGTGTGTTTTCCCCGTGATATGGCTGATATCGACATTTCCTTGGTGGCTATAGGTTTGATGGAAGAATTCAGCAGGTGGCTTTCCAAAGACAGAAGCGTGCTCCCAGGACATCTCCTTCGTTTCATGACGCATCTTATTCTGTTTTTCCGCACTTTGGGTCTGCAGACTAAGGTAAGTTCACTTTGATTTGTTGTCACAGCAATAACTAGTCTTTGAAGTAGAAATGCTTGTGTGTAAATATATAAACTACGTACAATGATGGTAAATTACTGCCAGGCTCATGAGGAGCTGCATGCTTAAAGAGTGTATTTGTTGATCTTGGTGCCTAAGTACAACAGTCAAATTTAGAAAAGAGCATCCTCCTCCCCTCTGGTTCAGCTTGAAAATTATTTTTTGAGGATGATGGATTCTACTCATAAACCCTTTATTGAGAAGGACCTGACTCAAACTTCAGTATTAGGTTTATCCATAGCAGCCAAGATGCTTTGAATATAACCTGATCTTATACACAGTCCTTTGAATTGTACCTATTGCTATTGTTTTTGCTTGAGGTAATTGGTACTAGCTGAAACTTTCATATTTTCTCAAAACATATACTAAGTATAGCCTACTAGCTACCTAGCCTATTTATGCTAAATACACAGATGGGTCACATAGCTGCAATTACTCTTTTCTGAGGCAATTGCAAGTAATTAGAAGTTCTCCTTTTCTACTACTTTAAAATTTAGAAGCGTTCATGTATCAAATAAGTTTCTGAATGTAACCTATTTTGGCAAAAGACAGGTGTGTTTTCATTAGATGGTTTAAATACAGCTCTGAGTTATTATGTTTTTTTATGCCTCTAATCATTGCTTCATTCCCTTGTGGAAATTTATTTTGAAGTCAGTTAACATTTAACTAATTAAAAGGAACTTGTGTGTGTGTGCATGCGCGCGTGCGTGTATACATACACATTTTTTAGCCAGACTCAAAATTTGGTAGAGTAGGTCTTTAAGCTAAAGTATGGTAGAACTAGTCATTAGCATACGTTTAACAGAGGGGACAAAAAAGGTGCAATTTCCTACATAAATTCCATTGTGGGATAGTGAGTAACTGTTGATTACTGCCTCTACAATTTTGGAGTAGGTGAATTTACTGAACGATTACTCAATCAACCCTCAGTAGACCTCAGAGGAAAGAGGCAGTTGTGCAGGCTTTTATGGTGTTCCTTATTTGATGTTTGAGTACAATTCATATAGGTATATGCTTAGATGAAGATCTCTAATTTCATTTACACATATAAAACTAAAATTATAGTTCTTCACAGTAACAAACACTTGAGTCTTAGCTAAAGCAGTCTCAGGTGCTCGGACTATACTTTGGTGTTTAGTATAGGCTATTACGGATGAGCCAGGTGATATTTATACCCTGTACATAGGTACATTAGAATTTTCTGTAATACAACAGTGCATGTAGCACACTGCAATAGTCATCTGTTCGCCTGACATTTTATTTATTAATAAAAATAATTATGGTAAAATGGAAATATTTGAAAAACAGCTTAAAAAGTAACTTTCCAGTTAGACCAAAAAATGTTATCCAGTTGCTGAAGAAGAAAATCCTTGGAACACTAAATCTTTGAATCAGAAGACACATTTTTTTAATCACTCTCCAAGAGAAACAGTTCTTCCAGCTGAGCCTGTTTGAATGTGTAGATTACTGAAGCAGGGATAAGCAAATAACCTTGTGTCTATGTAATAGTGGTAGCCTGTAAAGTATCTTTTTTTTTTTTTTTTGCCACATTATCTGATTTTAAAATTGGATTTGTATTTGTTTGCAATAAGGAGGAAGTTTCTGTTGAAGTCCTGAAGACCTACATTCAGGTAAGCTTTCAAAAATACAGTTTGCTTTCTCTGATGTAATTTAG
This sequence comes from Aptenodytes forsteri, assembly GCF_000699145.1. Classification (NCBI taxonomy): domain Eukaryota; kingdom Metazoa; phylum Chordata; class Aves; order Sphenisciformes; family Spheniscidae; genus Aptenodytes; species Aptenodytes forsteri. The sequence continues at coordinate 2,370,829 of NW_008794621.1, read as the reverse complement.
GCGTAAAGGAGGAAGAAAAGCAGACTTAAGGTTACAGGATGTAAAGAGCTATGATGCAGTTAATGCTCTCTTCTCAAGAGATACATGGAAGCTTGCCTAATATGCAGAGTTTCTGTCAGCAATGCGTAAAAGAGACAGTTTTATTGATCCTTGTTAGAAGCTGAGAAGTGGAATCTTCCTGTATCAGAAGAAAATAATCAGATTTCGTTACACATTTATGTTTTTACATAAAACATGTTTTTATGCAAGTGTAAACACATAAGTGTTTACACAGAGGAATATAGTATGTTTTTCTAAATATTTGCTTCTTATTCTGCAGCGGATGATATCTGAGAAGCACACAGATTTAATAGCCTTTTATGTTAGCCACTTGCCCCCAGAGCTAGCTGTTGCTCAGTATGCTTTATTTCTCGAAGATGTTACTGAAAGTGATCAACGCCACCACTGCCTTGAATTAGCAAAAGATGCAGGTGAGATATGCTGATATTCAAATTATCATTTTATATCCTGGGTTATTTTGTCTTTCAGTAGTTTTTAATGCAAGACCTAGCTATGAAGATTATATTGTTTCCTTCCTGTGTCTCTTCATTTTTCAATTAAATAAAATAAATTTGCTGATCACTTCTTCAAGTAGGTATATTGCGGTTTTCAACTAACCTGGAATTGCAATTCTTTTTCTGAATTAAACTAAATACCACTTTTGCTTCTGGATTATGTCCAAACACAGCAGGAAGTAAATGCCAGCTGCCTGTCTCAAATATACGCTCTGAAGCTTGACATGATCGTATTATTTCAGAAAACTAATTATACAAATACGTACCTGTTTGTGGATTTAGGAAGGTTATGAGTATCTTAAGTTTTTTGTCCTGTTTATAGTGCTCTTTCTTAGCCGTGGTGGGCTGCTTGCATTAATTGTAAGCTTCCTTCCAGGCCTATACATCAAACTAAAAGGGACTACAGTGAAGCAGCCCACTGTCCATTGTTTGACAATGCCTCTGTGCCACTCAAAAATCACAAATAGATTTACTGCAGAATTCAGTGTCTAACTTTCCTTCAATCATTTTTTAGCCATTTTCTTTTAAAAACTTGGGTAAGGTTTCAAAAATAGAACGTCCTGCTTCAACATCTGTAAAAGAACTATTCTGAGCTTTTCCTGGTACATTCCTGTCAAATCATAGTCTTGCCATCAGAATTGTAGGAGTCAGTGGTCTTCGCAAATGTATCTACATGCTGGTCCCCAGCACAGACTGAAAAAACTTGTTAGTTGTCTTATCCTTTTTCCCATGTTTGATGTTCTCTGTTACCTCAAATATCATTCTTCTAAAATATCTGCAATAAATTATGTATCTCAAAAGCTTATAATTTAGTCTGAGAATGTGAGTGTGAACAGACTGATAAGAATTACTAGTAAGGAATAAGACCAACAACTGGAGCCTGAAATTAATTTTGTGGCAAGTTTGAATTCATGATTGCTGTTACACGGTTCTCTCTTAACCTAGGTCTGGATGTTGCAACCATAACAAAAACTGTTGTTGAAAACATCCGCAAGAAGGATGCTGGTGAATTCAGTCACCATGACCATATGTTAGATACAGGCACAACGGAGGTGAGTATACTTTGTAGGGCAGATATTCCAGTTCGCAATCAACTACAGTGTCTTTCACCATAGATGATCTGTGTTTCTCTTTCAACGGTGGTGGAAATTGCCTTGAAAAAGCCTGTGAGGGAAATGCATTTTCCATGTGATCAAGTGAGGAGCTGAATTGCACGAATTCATAACTTCTGATTCTACATCTTCTTGATCTTCTGGGCTGTGGTGTATGTTGCTCAGCAGCATGTCTGTATGCAAAAACAATAAGTGAAGATAAAGCCCATGAAATGACTGTAACAAAATATGTTGTAGCTGAGAGTAGGATATTACTGTAGCTTCTAAGAATTATGAGGATTAATACTTTGGATCTCAGATGCACCTTATTACGTGCTCAAGTGACATATTCTAGCTACACAGACATTGCCTTTACTGACAGTTTCCTTGTCATGGCTATTGAGTGTTGGTTGGATCCAACTTAGTACTTTAGTGACAGTGAGGTACTGTTAATAGCTTGCATTCAAAGCACTGTTTAGAAAGCAACTGATAGTTTGCAAACTTGTGGCAATTTTTTTGCTGTTCGGTACAAAGTTTAAACTCTCTAAGCCAAATAGGTGGTTTATCTAATGCAAGAGTTGGAAAACTGTGGCTGCAGGCTGATGGCACCCCTTGTAGCAAGGGCTCCATAAGCATAATGTTTGTACAGTGTGTTCATATTAAAGCTTGAGGAAGATGCATGGTAATCCATAAAAATTTTTGAGAGCTGATGCTCATCCATTAGTCCGAATATCTTGGAAATACTTAGGAATGGATTTTTGAATGATTCTAGATTGCAGAGATTGTTTTCTAAGCTTTTGATACTAAAGTTGTGAATAAAGCGATCCTTGTTAGTATGTCATAATGCTATCCAAAGATCTCTAGAAACTTGTGTATTTCATTGACCAGATTTAATGTGTCTGTATGCTTGAAATGTTAGTGAATCTATATGTTGGTTTTTGCAGGCAGATCGGCTGAAAATAGATGTAATTGACTGGCTCGTATTTGATCCTGCACAGAGGGCAGAAGCACTTAAGCAAAGCAATGCAATCATGAGGAAGTTCTTGGGTACTAAACTTCACAAATACTGTAGACTCTTTAAATGTTGTTTTTGTTCTCATTGGCTCTTGGCGCTACACTTGATATAACTTTGAATCTAGTCTACTAAAAAGCATGGGTTTGTCAGTTTATAAAAATGAAGTATGGAAATTGCAAAGCTGTTGATACTCAGTTCACATTCTCATAGCATCCAAGAAACATGAAGCTGCAAAAGATGTGTTTGTGAAGATTCCCCAAGACTCTATAGCAGAGATATATAACCAATGGGAAGAACAGGGAATGGATACTCCACTTCCAGCTGAAGATGACAATGCTATAAGGGAACACTTATGTATTCGGGCATATTTGGTGAGTTTCACATGTGCTGTATTCCAAGTTATTACTTAGAAATAATGGTGGCCTTGCCTTGGTGGTGAAATGTTAAGCTTTGTCCATTTGATTTTAACTTCTCATTCCTGGATGCACTATAGCTGAGAGTTTACGAAACAGTGAGGTTCTCTTTATACTTTTGGCTTTTGTGTGTTTAATGACATTCTTGTAATTATATAAATAAATGAGTGAAAAATGTCAAAACGCTGTTTCCAATGCAATCCAGGAAGCCCACGAAACCTTCAATGAATGGTTTAAACACATGAACTCAGCTCCGCAGAAGCCTTCTTTGTTACCACAAGCAAGTTTCACTGAAAAAGTGGCCCATGAACATAAAGAAAAGAAGTATGAGGTAGGTAAAAGTTCAAGTTGTTATTTACTATAAACACTTACGTTCTTGCATAGGAGGCAGTCTTAGTTTAATGAAACAGAGTAGAAGTCTGCTAATTCATATTGCTAAAGAACTCTATTATAAATTATTCTATTTTTATGTTGAAAAGAGGGAGTATGAGATAGACTAGTAATGCCACTGCACAATAAATTCTCATGCTTTATTCTTATATGACTCAGCTTTACGTATAATATTGTACACTGTAATTGTAAATATTCATTATATTGTGTTGATTGTCAGTGGTGGTAATAAATCTGAGTACTCGATTTTGCTATTAACTCTTCCCTGGAAATGGAGGCTGAAGGCTGTCTTGTGTTCTTGCATTTGTCACATTTTCTTCTCTAAAAGATGCTGCAGTTCTGTTTGTTTTGCCAAAAGTTCTTTTTGTATGTCTGGACAGTATGAATACGCTGTATTTAGTTTATACAAGTATTTGTTTTATAAGCATGGCAGAGTAAGTTGTTTAAAATTATCTTCCCCTAGTGGGTTCGACTGCTTCTGAACAACCTGTCTGACTCTCTGGACAGGGAATTAAGCAAGGATGGAAATAGCTGTTAGCAGCAGGCTTTTAGGTTTTGGCAATTGGCTGAAGATTCTAATTTGAATTACAGCTGCGCTGGCTGTTGCATGCTAGGTGAAGAGTCTGTGTTAAAATAGCCTTGGAAATGATCCTGTTCTGCAGTAGTTTATTTTTTGTTTCTTTGCCAGATGGACTATGGTATTTGGAAAGGCCTCTTGGATGCTCTTACAGCTGATGTGAAAGAGAAAATGTACAATGTGTTGCTGTTTGTTGATGGAGGATGGATGGTTGATGTTAGAGAGGTAAAATGAATTTTTATATCATGGCGTAGACCACAAAGCCAGGTTGTACCCGGTTTTACCTTTGTCATCTCTAGTTTGATGTGCTTCTGTTTACTCTGTTATCATTCACTCTGGCCTTGCTGTGACCAGTTACAGATTGCTTCCCCTTCAGTTACCATATAAATCGGACCTGGCAGTCCAGTCTAGGCTGGTTAGTCCGGTTTTTTGCCTCTGACGCTGCTAATTATGTGGTTATGCTGAGTTGCCTTTTTGAAGGTAAATGTTCATAATACTAATATATTATTTTGCTATGGTAAGGATGCTGAGGATGACCCCGAACGAACACACCAGATGATTTTGCTGCGAAAGCTGTGTCTGCCAATGATGTGCTTTTTACTGCACACGGTGTTACATAGTACTGGACAGTATCAGGAGTGCCTACGACTGGCTGACATGGTTGCTTCTGAGCGACACAAGCTTTATACGGTGAGTTATTGAGAGCTGCAGACAGCTTAGCTTCCATTTAAAAGCTCTGTGGGTTGACTGTGGGAAAAGCTTCTATCTAGAGAGGAAGGTGCCATATGTTCCTTAACAGCATAAGTTTCTTCATCTCTTCCCATTCACTGCAGTAGTAAAGGGTTTCCTTGTATGCCAACTTAAGGAATCAAAGAGTTAACTTTGAAACACTGAAGATGATGCCAATGTTTTGACAAGCAGTTCTTCTGAGTAGTGCAGTTACTAATTTTTGGATGGGGGCTATTGAATTGAAATAAGTTGAACTGTAGAATTGTAATTGATTTTTTTATTTCCATTACATTTCAGAACATTGTATTAGCAGGTTTTGTTTTGGAGCACTTGGTTTACTTAACCTTCTCTCCCTCCAAAAGCCTGAAAAACAACACAAAAAAAACCTTTATCACAAAAAAAAAAAAAACAAAACCCAAAAAAACTAAACCACAACACTCCCCCCCGCCCAAGAAAAACCACCCAAGGATTAGAAATCTGAAAAGAAACATCAAGGCTAAGAAAAATACTGTGATGGATTCGCCTGGATTGGCTTAAGATCTCTGCCAGCAATAACAGGAAAACTAAATTTGGCTGTTTAACAATAATCTTTGTAGTAGTTATGAGACAGAGCTATCTTGAGACTACCTTCAGGTTTTGGATACTGCTACTAGCTTCCAGTCCTTTACTAAATGGCATTCTGAAATGCCTGGTGTTCACACTGTCTTAAATAGAAAGGAAGGAAGGAAGGAAAATCAGTAACTTAGTTAACAACCATTTACTTTGATGTCAGTGCTGTTCATTGCAAATAAATATAACTCCACTATGTCTTTTTTTATTCTTAGGTATTTTCAAAAGAAGAACTCCGAAGGCTTCTACAGAAGCTGAGGGAATCTTCTCTGATGCTTCTGGACCAGGATCTTGATCCTTTGGGATATGAAATTCAGTCATAGGATTTCATGTAGATATTTGCAAAAACTTCTGAACATGGACATTCTGGTTATAAAAAAGAACAAAACCGTGACTTGAATAAACTGTTCTGATCTTTGAGGGGGGAAAAACCTAACCCTCAGATTTCAATTTCAACTTGAAAAACCTTGACCAACTTCAGAGATGATGTTTGTTATACAACCTTTTTCATAATGTTTTTTTTCCTAATTAAAGTGCTTCACAAATAGAAAATGTTTGTTCATTCTAATCTCTAATGACATTATATAGATATGGTGATTGCATGAACCTCTTAATCTCTTTGCTACACGCCAAAGAGCTGCCTGTAGACGGGAAACAGTACTCAGCAGGAGAAGAATGCGCAAGGGTACAGTGGAGAGGAAAGTGAGAGTGGAGGAGGATGTATGTGGAAAGCAGGGGAGAAGAAAGCCGATGCAGGGAGCTGGAGGAAAGGAACGTCAAAGAAAGAGAGAAAGTGAAGGGCTACCACCCCTTCGGAAGAGAGGAGGGCTTGCTTCAGGGCTTGTACTGGTCTGGCATACATTGTGCGGTTGCTGAAATGCCGATGTAATCCTGAACCGGAGGAAAGCTGATCAAACTTCAAACTCCCAAGTTTGAGATTCTGTAATTTATTTAGAAACCTTGTCCTGGCCCTGTTTACATGTGTAAACACACGTTTACCTGCTTTTCCCCTAACTGGAGAGGGCAGAGCTGTAGTGCAATTAGGCGAGGGCTTCAGTTCCTTCACCCAGTCGGTGTCTTCTGACGAAGAACGTGATTTGTGCTATACCTGTATGTACGTATATTTTTATGCGTGTATTTATAGAAATACCCAGTCCAGTCGTTGAGAGGTACTTGTGCCTGGGGAGAAGGCGTGTTTCTGCCCACCGCAGGAGGCGGGGGCTTGCCTGCGTGGGTGTACGG
>NW_008794621.1:2363592-2364046 GCF_000699145.1 Aptenodytes forsteri | reverse complement strand
GGCTGGGCTGGATGCCGGCGCAGGGTGGCGGCGGGGCTGCTGGTGAACCTGGCCGCCTCCATCTGCATCGTCTTCCTGAACAAGTGGCTGTACGTGCGGCTGGGCTTCCCCAACCTCAGCCTCACCCTGGTGCACTTCGCCATCACCTGTCTGGGCCTCTACCTGTGCCAGGCGCTCGGCGCCTTCTCCCCCAAGAGCCTACGGCCCTCCCAGGTGCTGCCGTTGGCCCTCAGCTTCTGCGGCTTCGTCGTCTTCACCAACCTCTCCCTGCAGAGCAACACCATCGGTACCTACCAGCTGGCTAAGGCCATGACCACGCCGGTCATCGTGGTCATCCAGAGCCTGGCTTACGGCAAGACCTTCCCCCTCCGTATCAAGCTTACCCTGGTGAGGAGGCGGCGGGGCTGAGGGGAGCGGGGAGGGACTGCCCTCGGGCGTCGCCTCAGGCCTGGGC
>NW_008794621.1:2337994-2363357 GCF_000699145.1 Aptenodytes forsteri | reverse complement strand
GGGGGGGAGGGAGGGCGGGAGCGCTGTGGTGGTTGGTCTTCAGCCTGCTGTCCCTCGGTTAGATCGCCTTTAAACAGCACCCTGCCTTCCAGGAAACCCTCCGTACTCCGTTATTTATTCAAAAAAAAAACCAACAAATTGTGATAATCCACCGCAACCCCTGGTAAATTGTTTAAGGAATTGATCGTCCTCGCTGCTAAAAATCGGGGTGTCACCTTTAACGTGGTCATGAGCGTATTTTCAAGGGGTGAAGATCACTTCATCGGTAAAACACCATTTTTCTAGAGAGCACAGATTTTCTCCTTGCAGAAGCAAGTGTCTTGTATTTGGACCTTTCCCTATAAAGGACATTTTCCCGTCCTTCAGTTAATCCCATGGTTTATCCTTGAGCTATTCACATTTTATCAGCATCCTTCTTCAATTTCGACTGTACACAGTCTAAGGTGTTTTTGTGGAGGGTGCACTAATGCCAAATATTGGCACAGTATAACCTTTCTGGCTGATTATTGGTGAAAAAATAGATACATCTAGGGACTGCCTTAGCCCTTTCTGCTGTAACATTGTACTAACAGCTCACGACCAGTTCATTATCGGCCATGATTGTAAAAGCCTCCCAAATTAGAGTCCACTGTCATGTTGATGTGATGGTCATCATCAATTTAAATGTGAATTTCTTCAGAAGAGATGTATTGTGCTTCCGAAAGAAGCAAGGCGCTCTGACCTGTAGTGTGCGAGGGGATAAATAACGGTCTCTTGTCCTGATTTGGGGCAGGAGGAGGAGAGAGATGCTGCCCAGTAACTTCAGGTGATGGTGCGTGTACTGGAGAAATGGTAGTACCTGAGTGAAATTACCCTGTAGTTTTTCAAAAAACTTAGCAAGTTTATATTGTGTACACTGGAATCTCCGTTACCGATGAATGTGATTTATGAAATATTAATGTAAACATCACTCTTCAGTATGATACAAAGGTGCATCCTTTTGCCTGTAGCATCTATCTTCCTATCCATAGATAACTAATGCTGTCTCTTAAAGCATGCTACATTGAAAATCCAAGTTATAGTCAATTATAGTCAATACTGAAATGAAATCCAGTAAATTTGGAATAAACTGGCAAAAGAAACCCAAACATTTACTGGTTTTGTTAGCTTCTGTGTGGAGGAAAATGAGAAGGAGCAAAAGCAGGTGTCTGCTTAGGCAAAGGTGCTCAGCTCCATCATAGACAGGGTCTGGAATTTGTCTTGAGAATAAAAGGAAGCTGGCATTTTCTTCCCAGCTCTGCTACTTTTTTGCTCTTCCTCAAGTATAATACCTCACCCCCAGGCTATGAGAAGAGGAAAGTTTAGGCACTTAGGGGTGTTTTCACTGCCCCTGCATACGCTTTCCTCCTCGCCTGACTGCGCTCTACGGCTTGTGTGCTCCCAAGAGACAAACGTGTAGGCCTCTGGTTAGGCAAAGGTGCTCAACAGTCCATTTATGTCGTATTGTCGACGTGAGACTCCCTCTGTGTTAGTAGCCAGATTGCTTTTGCTCACGTTTTCCATTTATGTTTTTTTCTTTCCCCTCATGTTTAACAGCTTTCTCTTTTGGTTTTAGTGGGTAGGAGCTAAGCAGCATGAGTTGCAGGTAAACTCTATGCAGTTGCTGTACTATCAGGCACCAATGTCCTCGGCTATGTTGTTGTTCATCATACCCTTCTTTGAGCCAGTCTTTGGAGAAGGGGGAATATTTGGGCCCTGGACGCTTTCTGCTGTGGTAAGGCTTTTATTGACTTTATTTAAATAAATAATCATCATTGATGTAGTTAAATTTGATACTAAGATCTGTTCCTTTGTGAAAGAGATTTTTGTGCAATCGTTGACTATGATGAGATGAGAGGGGCATGTGCGAGAGAAAAAAAACAACTTGTTGTGTCTGCCCCACTTCCTCCCAGAGGAGTCTGTCCGTCAATTGATTTACCTCCTTATTCTTGTTTCTGTTTAGAGGGCATCTGAACAACAGGAAAATCTGACAAAATCCAGAAGCTTCCCCTAGTGTATTAAATTAAAAATATGTAAGTGCCCTAGTTCCAGCTCTTACTGTCCACTCAGAAAAGAGATAAGCATGCTCACTTTTGACATTCTCAACTCCTCTTCTGTGGAAGGATGCCAACATTGGTTGTTCTCTAGAATTGCTAGTTTATTTTCACCAAGAAGGCTGTAATTTCTCTCTCTTTATCCTTCTGTCCAAAAAGGAGCCAGTGGCATATTCTTATTCTTACCACTGCTGATTGTGCCACTCAGTGATGGGTCATTTCTCATACCGCTGCAGTTTATGAATGGAATAGCAAGTATTCACAATAATAAAATCGGATCTTTTTCCAAAATAGTTTTTTTGTGTGACCATAAATAAGACTTTGTCTCAAAGGTAACAAATACAACTTCTATGTGTATGAGAAGCCAGATTTTCCAAATCACTCTTGAATGTTCAGTGAGAGTAAAGGAGAAAAGACTTGTGGTTCTATCAGTATATATTTATGGACATCATACCCTAAGCTACTTGTACACGTCACCAATGTCTGTACTGATTTGAAGCTGTTTCTATTTTTGTTCTCCATATGTTTTTTCTTGCCTGATACTTTGCATTTGAAAGTAAAGGAAACTAACTAAATAACCTGAAATGTATCTACAAATGGCAAAAGCGTGTCAGATTACTGACTGTGTCCATTAATCCACAGATAATGGTACTGCTGTCTGGGATAATAGCCTTTATGGTAAACTTGTCCATTTACTGGATCATTGGAAATACGTCACCTGTCACGTATCCTTTGTAACATTAGTTGTTTCTCCTGTTTCGAGGTGAATTATGTTAGCATTCGTTTGGGCTGATTTACTGTGGGAAAATTGTTCGGTAACCTGCCTGCTTTATCTTAAATGATGAAGCTGGAAAAGCACGTTCATGTTTTAGTGTATTTCATTTCTTTCTTTGGGGTTTGTATAGATATGGCAGTTAACTTACTGACGTGACCTTCATACCTACAAAGAATATTTACCCACATTTTGGCTACCATGAGGAAGTGTTGACGTTGTCAGTTAGTTTGTAGTGTACACCGGGTGAAAGGCTTTACATGGAGGTTAATTCTCATAGCCGCAGAGATGCAGGGAAGTTGCATGTGTTGAAGTCAATGCCACATACCGTTGCATGCTTCGGATGTAATTAATGAAGTTCCCAAGTGTTTCTTTTTACAAAAAGTAATACTGATATTTGCTATTATCCTTAACAGATGTCTAGGTATAACATGTTCGGACATTTCAAGTTCTGCATCACCCTCCTGGGAGGGTGCCTCTTATTTAAGGATCCACTGTCTGTTAATCAAGGCCTTGGGATTCTGTGCACATTGTTGGGCATTTTAGCTTACACCCACTTCAAGCTTAGTGAGCAGGAAAGCAGTAAGAGTAAATTGGTTCAGCGTCCATAAAGCAAAGGGTTCTGGAGACTAATAGTATTGTGAAGAAAAACAAGTATTTAAATATGCATTGATTCTAGAATGCACAAAATTGCCTCGTTCATTTAGATCTATGGTTTTAGTTTAACCGCCAGGATTGTTATTCTGTAACTAAACCAAACGAACTGAATTATGTAAAATGCTGGGGTTTTGCCATCTCAGTCAGTCCTATCACTTTCATTAAATTTAAATGGTAACTGAAAAGAGAAAAAGGCACATTACAAATTGCTGTGGAAATTGTACTGAAGTAATTATATTTTTGGCATACCAAATGACATCACAATGGCAACAGTTATAACAGAGAGAGAAAGAAAGAAAGAAAGGAAGGAATCTTGTCTTTGTGATCATGCCAGTATTACTGTTGTGAAGAAACTTGGAGGTGCTTTTATGCAGATGTTCTGGTATGTAGTGATGCTGCTTCCTTTTTGTCTGGTGAATGATGAAGAGGAAACATACTTTGTTCGGTAGTTTTAAAAAGGGCCGCCAAGCTCAATCCTATTTCTTGTATACTTTCTATGTATATTTGGCTTCAACACATTGATAGATTTTGGCGGAAGAAAGTAGATAAAATTACAGGTGGAGAGAGGCTAGAGGAGACATTGGAAAACTTGAAGCCACAGGCCAAGCTATAGAAAAGTAGGAAATCAGATCTAAACAGTTCATCTTAAATTTTTCTTTTGGTCCATCGGGACATTAATGAAGTCATTCATCTTTTAGAAAATTCTGTTACTGCTTTATAATTTTCTCTATGCCAAAACCAAGGCTTTACATGAGATCTTGTAAATACTCGTGAGCCTAATAAAATTGCTGATTTTGTGGTGATAACCAAATATTTTGCAGCCTTTGCACACAGACACCCATGCTAAAAATATTTTTGGAGAAATCTTCAGAAAGGTCACCATCTGTAATGGACGTGAAGGTTGCCCAGTTCTCTCTCCTGCCTTCAACCCCACCTCCCTCACTCCCACGCCTTTCCCCAAGAGTTACTGTTCGGTGGGATCTGCAGATTTGTCTGCTGTTGTTTCGGGGGGAGGCCCAGGGGCTGTCTGGGTAGTGCTGGGTAGGCAGCAGCGTTTCCTCAACAGGCAGTCCCCGGAAACATATCAGAACGACTGAAAAGTGTGAGGTGGGACTTGCTTCTGCTCTAATTCGGGAACGCCTTGAAAATTATTTTATGCCAGTATCAAGCACTGATTTTGACAACGTGGAAGGAAGAAGTTGAGGGCTGTTCTATTTAAAAAAAAGAAAGAAAAAGTAACTACTTTCAGTAAATCTGGTGAGAACATATGTTCGCTAGATTTGCAGGGTTAGAATTTATTTGCAGTATCTTAATCCTTACATTTTGGGGTTCGTTTTATCTTCATCTACCTCTAGCAGATTTAAAGAGGGGAATTATGTGAACAAAACCAAGTATTTAAGTTTTACAACTACCGACAGAGATGATATTTAGTTCCTCTAAGCTTTTTACAATATAGGTAACAAGTCTTTGTGTAAGAAACAATGCAGAATCTTCTCAAGCTTGTAAATTATTTATTCTGTTACAGAGTTCTTGATTTAAGAAAGTTATTTCTCTGTGCAACCTAAGTTTACACCGTAATACTCTGTATCATTTCAGAGTTGGAAATACCTGAAAAATTTTACATCTTTACCAACTGTGTCTTAGACATTGTATTGGTCCAAGGATAATGTTTTGTATACGTTTTTGTAAATCTATAATTAGTTTAAAAATACAGCCTGGACTACTGAAAGATGTGTTCAGACAGTCAGTCTCTGGATGCATATCCTTCAGTACGTACACTGAGAAAGCCATTTGCATTAATTTGTGCTGTGCACAAGTTCTTCTAAAATGTAGATAGACTGCAAAGACTCTTACAGTTAGAAAACAACAACTGAATTAGAAGCCTGTGTGACAACAATATTTGGGATGAGACTAATGTAAATATAAAGTGTTAGAATGAACAAAAGAACCATGTCTGAAAATACAAAAGACTCCTTAAGGAGAGGAGCAGATCTGCAAGAGAAAGTGAACAGTGTCATTAAAACAATACATTATAAATACAGTCTGTTGCTGGAATGTATAAGTTGTGGAGGTCACTTAAGTGACGTGGGTTTTTTTTCATGCGTTCAAGAACTCTTCTTTGAGATATACCTGTTGTATCTAACAAGTAAAGTATCTTGAACTTTGTCATATGGTTCAAAATATTAAATCTAGGAGGCTTGTGTAATCGTGGGATAAGTAGATCTTTGTATGTATTGTTTCTTTGGATACCACGTGTAGGGTGGGAATAAATTTTTAATCTCTTGACTGGTATCTGTTTATTGCAGGGGAGAACAGTTCTTCTTGTATTTTTTCATCTTCTGCTTGAATTGCGTACACTTTGAGGGTGTGCATAAGACAAAATGGTGCCACTTGGATTTCTGTCTATATAAATATTTCAAGGAGTTCGCATGTTTAGGGGCTGAACTCATGACACAAATGAGGGAGACTGCATGCCTCCACTCCCCTGGGCAAATACAGGGACTCACATGTACGTATGCACACACTTGCCCACTGACAAACTGCCTGTGTGCTTTCCTTCACCCCTGTCTCTTTCCCCCACCTAAGTCCTTCCTGAATGCTCCATTCTCTGCATGTTCTCCGTTTCCTTCTCTGTCCTGCATGAAGGTCTCCAGTGCCGAGGTTCCTTGGTCTCACCTTTCCCCTATGCTAAAACTATGCATGCTTCCCTCACCGCTCAGACCTCTTCCCCCACCCCTTAGCAGAGAAGTCCCGTTGGTACTGAGGAGGGAGGGCAGGAGCAAAACGAAGTTAACTGCTACGATGCCAGAGTAGGGTAACTCTGGCACCAGCCAACTCCTTCCTTCACAGGCAAGTATATGTTGAGTTTTATGTTGGGGGGACTGAATCTTCCTTCAGGAGATTGTAAGACAACAAAGAGAAGGAAGGGGTAAGAGAGACTTTCAGTTTAGATGGTTTTACTGCAAGCATCGTGATAATTTATTTAGCCAAACTTTTAAACCCGGAGGTAAAAGTAGAGCTTGATAAAAATTACTGATACTTACCTGGTGGGAAATTTGCTTATTCTAGTTTTTACTATATCACTTTAATATGTTTTCCTGTTGATCATATGTATTTCATTCAGTTTTGGCTTTCCTGAAAGAGAAATTAGAGACTTGGCATCTTTAACAATACGTAGTCATCACCCTGCATGTGCCGTCGCAACTGGAGCCGTACTGTACAAACCCCGGTGTTTACTTTCTGCTTTTCATTTTACTTCATAGTCTACATATGACTAAATGTGGTAACAAGACAGACCTTGGTCCTTTTCAGCCATCAAGTGCTTTGCTGCTTATATTAGCATTCTTTACTTTAAAAAGCTACCATTGATGTAGTTCCAGTGAAAAAGCTAGCGTAAGATACCAGGGTGGCATTTAAAAATTAGAGCAGATCCAGATGATTCTGATTAAAATATGAGTGACTGGTGGTAAGTTATCTTTGCTAGCCTTGTCCCTGCAAACGCTTTAGAACAAAATACATGCATTTTTCTCATTTTCCCCAAAGGAACAGGAAGTATGCCTTCGCTTAGAGATATAAAGCTTTTAACTGAGTGTGTTACCTTTAATTTTGGTAACTCAGGACTTGTTTGACAGATTTTGCATCTGGTTTTGTACAACGTGCCAAGTTCTTGCAGGCTCTGGGGGCACTGTGCCAGAAGAGTTTTTCTGTCGATGGGTGAACAGCTACTCTCTCAGGCTTGAGGTTGAACGAGAGCAGTTTGCTGCTGTTACGTGTACGAAAAGGAGGTTTGTCTTGCAGGAAGTCTACCTTCAAGACAGAGCTGCAATTCAGCAGGAATGTATCCTCTCTCTGTCTCATCTCATTAAATGAATGCCCAGTGATGGCCTGGGGCTAAAGCAACATTAAAGCCTTGTTTGGGCTACCCATAGTTTTTATTAAATTTTTTTTTAAATATTAGTGGTAGTCAATGCCGGTTAAGTATTAAGGTAAAAATCTCATTCTTATAGTGTCCTATGTAATAGGAGATTCAGAAGAGTGTTGGACACTCATTCTGGACACAACATTTTGGGGTACAGCTAATGTCTAACCCATGTCTAGTTTGTCACGTCTTCTGCAAAATCTATCAAGAGGTAATGATGGATTTCATAACTGACTGTATATATTTATACAGTTGGGCTGCCGAGAAGGGGCTGGCTCTTGAGCAATACCCTGCTACTAAACACTGACATACTGTTAATGTCTTTAGCAGTGATTTAGAAACATTCAGCCTGAAATTCACCAACGTGCTTAGGAAGGGAAAAAGACAACTCGCTCTGATAGGTGAGAGAGCTTTTTATCTTCTTGCTTTTAACAACAAACCTGAGGCTTGCAGTTTAAGGGAATTCGGAGAGCAGGCCTTACTATCCCTCAAATCACCTTTCATAATAAGATTTTCCTCACAAGATGTCTGTTTTGCTCCCAATTACATAGTTGGTGTCTTACCTGGATTTTGAAAGAATAGAGTCTGGATTGCAGACTTGCAGGTGTGTGTTTGTGTTATGGGTTTTTTCCTCTTAAAAGTTTATGTTAGCCATTCACAAACCAACTTCCCTGTTTAATGAGAAAACAAAAAAGAATGTTGAATAAATGAAAGGTAGACTGGATATATAGTGAAGATAATGTTTCGTTTTGCAGAAGAATTTCACTCTTCTAACTGTAAAGATGCAGCGCACTCTGTTTCTCTACTGCTGTAAATGGGTAGATGCACATAAGCACCAGCTTTCTGCTCCATACAAATTCACTGTTTTCCTGCTGGTGCTCTCTCTCTGATCACAGTCTCAGCCTTCCATTCGACAGCTCAGTTGCTGCAAAGGTGATTGGGATGTCAGCTGCAGAAGGTTAAGAACATGAAGTGAAAAACTATCAGCAGGAGCTGATATAATCTTAGATAATGAGAAATCCTATTCTAAGACACAGAGACATGTTACCAAAAAGACCTGTGCTAAGCAGTGGGGAGAGGTGTGGGTTTATCTCCAGGCAGGTATTGCAAAGAATGCAAGAGCTGAATTGTATGAATTCTTGCTGTGCTGCAGTAGTTGACAAATTTAGTTTAAACTAGCTTTTGTGATGATCAATAATATAAAAATTGAAAATATAAATGCCATGCAAAAAAATAAATAGCTGGATTCAGACAGTATAAAATCCTTGCCAGACTCGTCCCGCAGCGATGGTTAACCTTCCTGAGAGAAGGGAGCTATTGTTCCACCTCCCCTTCGCCCAGTGGTGCTGGGCTTAGTTAAGGAGGGTTTGTGTTCCTGAAAGCTGGTCTGCTTTTTTAAAAGTGTATCAGTTGGTCCAATGAAAACATATCACCTCTCCCTACAGAGCTTGTCTCCTGAAGTTACTGTTTCTGCTTTCATCTAACTGATTTGGATAGTGCTTCTGTCTTCCCCCAGTAGCTGAAAGGTCTAATGGACCTTGGGGAGTAGAACATATTCCATCGCCTCATCTAACTGCAGCATCCAGTCAGCCCTGCTGTGGGGGATCCAACCCAGCCCAAAGGGTCATAGTTACAATATATGGTACAACGAGAACTAAAGAAAGGGGAAATTCAATCCCTTTTCATTGTTTTAGTTGCAGAGCAGTTACTAATCCTTTCAAATTTTAGTCTTTGTAATTTCCCTTTAGTAGGAGCATAAGAAAGCTCCCTTTCCTGTTTCAGTCTGCTCTTTCTGTATAATTATACTATATTTTCTGGAATTAAGACAGAAATCGTATTCACTGCTCACATAAATATATTGATCACACCCAGCGTTGCTTCTTTTACCTAGGGCCCCTTAACTGCCTTCCAATCCAGAAAAAAAAATTGCGTAAAATACAGGAGGAGTCAGGTTAACCTGAATTAAGTAATTTGCCAGCTCAGGAGTTGCATGTACCTAATAGGCACAATACGCTGCCTTTATAATGGAAAGGCAGGTACAGACACAGAAAGATTAAACACAATGTAATGAAAGTAAATTATGTTTTTAGAAGCAAGTAGTGGGGATGATCCAAAGGTTGCTGGAGGATTAGCACTGCAAAGATATGTTCTGATTTGTTAGTGGCTTCACTGGAATATGAATACAAGCCTTTCATTCAAAGGCACATGGTTATATTTAAGGAGCTCCAAGAAGTCCAGCACAGCCGTGTGGGTAACTAGCACATGCAGGATGCACATGCAGGCTAGCAGTGTGGCAGAAAAGAGCAGGATTATTTTTAGAACTGTAGACGGCTGTGTCACATCCAGGAAGCGCAGGGAGGAGATCTCTGGTTGAAGCACAGCGTAAGAATGTAATTTTTAATGACCTTGGCACAGAAAACAGTTGTATTTTTTACTTTCTTACAAAGCAGAGGCTGAGAAACAAACTTGTTTAAAGAAGCTGTGTTCTGATCGGGTGAAGCACATGGAGTAATCATGGCTACTGGGATGCCAGAACAGAGGTGGTTGTGTATTTAAAAGAAAAAAAAGTGGATTAAGAGACAACTGAGAGGAGTATACAGCGTGTATACATCTAGGCAGGTTTTTAAATATAAGGTCTAAGTTTAGATGTTTAACTCCACAATTAGGCATCTGAATAGGAGAGCCAGATTTGTCAGTGTGAACTTCTTCCCTTTCAATTGTACTTAATGGAGAATGGCATGTGCTTGACATTTCCAGAAATGAAGCTGCATAGTTGACAAGTTTGACATTTTTTTGGTCTCCAACTAAATTAGGTATGCTGTTTAACAAGGAAACTGAGTCCTTGTTCTGCTTCCTTACTCTGTCCATAGTGTTTTTAATCCTTCTTACTCTGGGGAAAAAGAAACCATTTGTGCACTTTTATTTTCAGTTGCGTAACTAACTGCAGTGACTGAGTAAGTTTTGTTTTACAATACTCTGGAGTTGCATATTAAAAACTTAGATTAAGATCTTGTCATATATCTACATGCGCGCATGCTGATTCCACTCAGGTTTCTGTCTCTGAGCTGAATGGAAAAAGCTGCTCGTATTTTACAGCATCAGCTGTTGTGAAATAAAGCGCTTCTCTCGAAGGAGTGCAAAGGTAATGTTAAGGTCTTCTGGGATCCAAAGTGATTTACTTGTTAAATGCATTTCTTGTGGTGGTTAGTCAAAAACTGGTTTCCTATTTGTTAATCCAGTTGAGAGGAGAAACCGACAGTGGTGGTCATACGTCCTTCAGGCAATTATGAGATATTTCTGAAACCACACAATCTCACTTTTCTGAGCGATGATTCTTCTGATCAGTATTAACAGTGTACCAATGTTTTTTAGCTAGTGTCATTCCCCAGAGACCCATTTCTTCAGCTTTTCTTCAGGTGCAGTTTGCATAAGACTTTGGTCTACAGGTAGAAAAAAAGAAGGAGAGACATAGATTTGTTTGCCAAACAAAGCCCAAGCAAAACTTTCCCACAAAGGCTATTTTGATTCATGGATAGCTTTGCCTTTGTCGGGGTGGACATGTAAACCTTAATTCTACACCCCTAAACCTACACTCTCAGTGAGGTCCAGCCGACAGCAGAGTGGATGGACACATGGGAGGATGGCACTGAGCTCGGGTTGCTCAGCACCCACAGTAAGTTGTTTTTGTAGAACTAGATGCAAGATTACAGAACCAGCTGTACTTGGGTGTCATTCAAACCTCATCCTGGATGCCAAAGAGAGAAATTAAAATACAGGTAGTTTGAAAATCAGAAACTTTCAGAAATTAGCAGATCTAGTGAAAGACATGCTCTTAGCACATGTTATATGAGATGGCAGAGTCAGTGGAATGGCACGTTACTGCTTAAAGGCACATGGAAGAAATTTTTTACGCTGAGGGTGGTTGTCACGCCCCTGCGGGAAGAAGGGGTGAAATAACACTCAAGGTCCAAAAACAAACTCCAACTTTAATGGCACAAACGCTTCTATAAGCATCAACCCTCTATGTCTTAACATATAACACAAGCTAAGCGGCTTTGTGAGGAGTTGAGGTAGGCCTTGTAATACTTAACAACATCAAAAACAGAGAGCAAGAAGGAGAAGGAGGAGAGAGAAAGAGAAAGAGAGAGCTGGGCAGCAGGAGAGAGGTAGAGAGAGAGATAAAGAAATCACCAATCCTGGATCCAGCGTCAGACCTGCCAACAGGGGGTGTCAGTGGGGAGAGTGTCCCCAAGGAGGCTCACGTGCGCCCCTATTTATTGGCTCCAGCCCAAGGTTTCTAGAGTCTTCTCTCCCCCCAGCTCCAGGAGTGGTTGAGACATTAGTCAGTCAAGGAGAGTGACACCGGGCCCCTCCCCGTGGCTGGCTTCTGGAGCTTTCCCTGGGGCATTGTCTGTGCTTACAGCACAGTCATGTGAGCCTCGTCCCTTACAGCGGTGAAACACTGGCACAGGTTGCCCAGAGAGATGGTAAATGCCCCATCCCTGGAAACATTCAAGGTCAGGTTGGACGGGGCTCTGAGCAACCTGATCTAGTTGAAGATGTCCCTGCTCATTGCAGGGCGGTTGGACTAGATGACCTTTAAAGGTCCCTTCTAAACCTTATCATTCTGTGATTCTATGTCCTGCTCCTCCCCATGAACACGGCTTGGATACTTGCTTCTGCCCCTTGATCTGTCTGAGCTGGGAGATTCATCTGACTCTCTGCTAGGCCGAATAGCCATGACTGGTTCAGACAGCAAGTCAATTGCCTTACTGTGCAGGCAGGCAAGTTTCAGTGCTGGGACAAGTGACAAGAGTGACACCACACAGCTAGAAACAGGATTGAGGGAAGCAGGGCAGGGTGGGAGGCACCTCTTTCAGTAGTTCAGATGTAATGTCCACATGCCCAGCCTCAGAAGGCACGTTTTGAAGGAGAAGGTTTCACACACAAACGAAATGGTGAGAAAGCCCTATTTTCATGTACAGCTACTAACCTCCCAGCCAGAAGCCCTCAAAGAGTTTCTCAAGCACTCCACAACATATTTATGTGCCTATAAGTGGTCTTGAAGTCTTTGGGAGACTGGCTGGCTCTGAGCCTCAGTGGCTCGTTGCCTGCCTCTGCAGCCTCCCGTGGACTGGCAACTCTCTATTCTTGTCCCCTGTATAAGGGGAAGATCTTTGGAAGGTCTGTACGTTGGTCCTACTTTTCAGCATGCTCCATTTAGCTGAACCAGTCTGTGCTACATCAGCTGTTTCTGCTTCCGTGAAGACAGCTGTCTTGCGTGGCGCGTTCCCTCCCTCTGCAGCCTCCCGTGGACTGGCAACTCTCTATTCTTGTCCCCTGTATAAGGGGAAGATCTTTGGAAGGTCTGTAGGTTGGTCCTACTTTTCAGCGTGCTCCGTTTAGCTGAACCAGTCTGTGCTACATCAGCTGTTCCTGCTTCCGTGAAGACAGCTTTACTCATTTGAGAGCCTATAATAATTCACAGGGTGTCACACAAATCAGAATTCATTGGGATATTATTTTTAAAGGCTGGTTAATTTTCTAATCAGTTACTTGTCCCTAAGCAAGCCAGGATTTAAATATCTTGTAGTTAAGTACTCTCAGTGTTTTCATTGAGTTTAAAAGTAAGATAAGCAGACGCTGATCTCCAGAGTTTCCCTTTAAAAATGGATGTAAATCAATGCATACGAAGATATCTAAAGAAATTATTTTAGGATGTGACATCCTTATTGACTAATGGGATTTAACATTTTGGGGCTAGGAATGACTGACATGAAACAAACTTCTGGAAAGACTTTTCTGCAAAAGTGGCTTGACAGGATTGGGTTGTAGCATAAGAAAAAGTCAGAGACATTGGGCTCTAAAGAGGCATTGCTTGAAAAGAGGCTTGCATTGAAAAATGGAACCAAAACCTAGTAAAAGTGGGGAGCTGATATGCATATATAAAGCATAGATAAAACCATAAAGTTTCCTTAGTTTTACTGCAGTCATGTTTTTGGTCTTGCATAAAATAATTGTATGGCTGCATGAACCAAAATGACTCTTAACTCTTACTCCATGTGCACACGCTGACAGTGATGTGAGACAGTACTGCTCCCCAGCTACTTGTGGCTTCTCTTCCAGAGACGATTGTCCTTTCCCATCTGTGTCAGCAAAGAGGAATGTGGGCCCATGCTGTGGTCTCCCTTGAATGCAGTCACTTCAGTTAACAGTTTAACATGCCAGACTGTGAACTGATCCCACCGAGATGTGGGTAGCGATCCCTCTGACTTACTGTGTTGCAAGGGCAGTAACTTTTGCTAAGAAGGTACAGTCAACAGCAGAGGGAAGTGATGTCTTGAGCTGGAGCAACTTTATTTGCTACAGCTGCTTGATCAAAGCTGTAATAACAACAGCAAATCATGCCTGCTAGTAGACAAAGAAATATCAAGATCATAATTTTGGAAGTGTGTGGGGAAAAATCTTTGAAAGTGATGGAAAGATTAACCACAAAATGAAAGAGGGTCTCACTTCTCAGTCTTTTATCAAAAATAAAAAGTTGCCACAGTAAAATGTGTGTATTTGCTATCACAAAGGAAATTCCCTTAATATCTGCATGAGTGGAATGCAAAATACACAGCTGAGACATGCTCTCTACAGATGTCAAGATGTACATTTCCAAGGAAGCTTTCATGGAAGAGAACAGGCTCAGCTTGAAGTACAGAGCAAATGAGCTATAAAACAGAACGGCCTGCAAATTACCATCAGAAGTGTCTTCAATGGTACAATCAACCCAACTCATCTTGCAAAGAAAGCTTTCAGCTCCTTTGCAACACAGGAAAAACTGGCTAGCGCTAGCTAAAGTAATTATCAGTGGTAACATGTACTCTTTACTTCTCCCTAAGCAACACCTGAGGGAAACTTCTGGGAATTTGGACCCAGTTCTATCACAGGAGATACTGCAGGGGCTTATCAACCCAGGTGACTGATACTACAGGATAACGGCAGGACATTCAAGGTGCGGTTAGATGATAAGGGAAAGACCACAGAATGGTGCCCTGCCTTCAGAAGAGGTTATTTCCCCATTTCCATCTCCAATTCTCGGCTTGCAGCTGTGTCTTCCTGCTGCTTTCCTTGTGATGTCTCTTGTGTTCATGTGACTGCATGATAAAGCAAGCTGACATACTAGCAGCAAATAAGAGTAAATATCCTGCTGTTGAATCAGTTAAATCTGTGGTCAGATACGCCAAAGCCAGCTCAAAAAAATACTTGGCTGGGAGTGCACAGGTCCTGGCAAGGCCATTGTTTCAACAGGGCATTAGATGGGCTCGGGACATTCTTTCAGTGAGATATTTGATGGGCTCAGCTGCATCACCTAACCATGCAAGGTGGCTGAGTCAATCCAACACCACACTGCTTCCAAAAAAGCTCTCACCATCAGAGCTTGCAGCCAGCAGTGAGGAGACGAGGAGGAGAATGTGACACCTCTTTTGCAGTGGTGTGCTCTGAAATCAGCCAAGCTTTCTGTAAGCTTCACCTTCAGTAGTACTGCTGCCTAAGCTAGCTGAAGCAGATCCCACCTTTTCCCCTGCCTACCTGTCTGCCATCATTCCAGCGATGTCCTGGCCCAGCCACTGTGTAGCTACTCAGGATTACCTCAGGGAACTGATCAGGCTGAAAAGTAACCTGCGGAAAAAACGCACTATTTCTCAGGTATGCCACATCACTTTATCCACTTTATGCCATAGATGCACAAACATCTGTGCCAGTATAACAGAAGGGGCAGCAAGAGGATGGAAGAGGTGGATGGGAACAGATCTCGGTGAAGTAGCGTGCCTACCAAAGAAATGCGTGTTGAAACTTCACTATCTCACTATTAAACACAACCATTTTAGCGTGGCTCTGCAGCTGAGTAAGCCCCACAACTGATAGGTTTCTTTGAGCAGAGCAGGTATGGTAGGTAATGTGGCTGATTAGGGATCAGGAAGAGGGTAAGACAGGCCCAAGTCAATCATTCTCTGTAGCTTTACCTACATCCCATCCCGTAAGAAAGAGGAAATTAGCTATTGTGGCATCTCCTGCATTGAATGAGTTAACAATCAGGATAGGCAATTATCTGCCAAAAGGGATGGTCTGTATTCTACCAGACCTTCTTCAGTAGATATTGGGGAACACAAGTGTTCTCATGAATCTTCTTGAAACTTTGTATTTTGGTGCTGAAAGCCAGAAGACCTGTGCTCTCAAATATCTCACTGCACTGCATTTCTGGATATGTTTGTGTGAGGCTTGTTTTATTTATGTGAGGAAACTGCAGCCTGTCTCCTGACAGCCAAGTCATGATGCAGAAATATCTTACGGACTCACAACGGTGGATTTGGGGTTTTTCCCTTGTGAGGAACACTACCATTGTGTATTTCTCTCAAAGTGTTCTACCATGCTGTGTCTCCTCTGGCCTTGGCTCATATCTGAACAACATGGTGTTAAGTAAGGGAGGTCAGAAGTCAAAGCCCAGTGCCTGCATATCTCTCCAGGTACACAAAGAAAGGCAGAAGAAACTGCCAAGAAAAATGCACAGAATCAAAGCTACCACAGCTAAAAAGATTAATTTTAAATGACAGGGGTGATCTAAACTAAGATGCTAAGACGGACCCTGTGAAACCAGCTGAATGAAGGAATGCCAAAAAGTCCATGCACTTGCTTTCTCTGGAGGCAAGAGATAACTGAGATACTAATACTTCAATGAAACCAAACAAAGCACAGAACAACAGTTTGCATGGCTTCTTCATCTGCAGTCAGCGTTTAGTTTGTGTCCTGCTTTTCCAGTGGCATCAATGGGTTTATGCAAGTTTTCTCCATTTATTTCCAAGAGCCTTTCTTTGCGTGCTGTAGATGGAAAAAACCCTTTTCTCCACCAGATGGCACAATCACCAATAAACCTTCACTAACAAACCTCCTTACAAAGCCAGCGTGGTCTGAGCCTGAAGGCTTGTAAAGGGAGGTAATGTCTGTCACGCCAGCTAATGGAGCCGGGGAGGTGGCACAAAAACAAGCTCAGTGGCACAGGCATCCTTCAAAAATTCATATACCCTTTGGATTAATACTTCCTCTCTCTGTCTCCAAACCTTGCCTTCCTGATAAAGACTGTGGATGTTATCCTGAGCTGTATTGCCCACCAGTACTTAGAAAGAGGTTTCAATTTGTAGGGCAGCTGGGGTAGGGGATTCCCCTTGCTTTTCCTGTTTCATATTTAATCAAAAAAAACCCAAATCTGGTAACAAAAACAAGCCACGTACAAGAACCACCTGTCTTGTTCAAGTTTCTCTAGTGCAGCTGGACCCATTAGAGTCCTCCTCAGGCTAAAAAATGTCACATACTGGAAACCAGTATCAGGTGGCTTTCAGGTGGAAGCTATGAAGAACTAAAACTCTACAATAAAAGAAGAAAGGCAGGGTATGAAATATATGGATATTAAAACACTTTAAAATAGGAGTAAACCCTCTTGCTATATGCTGCTTTATTGATCCAATTCTACAAACATTTTCACATGTAATTACCAAAAATTAGGACACATAAGAGTATCTGCAGAATAGTTTGCAAGCTCTTTGTATGAAACTATTTTTTATATGTCTAGAGAGTATATATATTAAATATACTGTGGAAATATTAACAAAATCCGAAAAGCAGCAGTGACATAGAGGGG
Source organism: Aptenodytes forsteri (assembly GCF_000699145.1). NCBI lineage: Eukaryota > Metazoa > Chordata > Aves > Sphenisciformes > Spheniscidae > Aptenodytes > Aptenodytes forsteri. Next base: position 2,346,255 of record NW_008794621.1, on the reverse strand, counting down.
AGAAGGAGACAAAGAATATGGAAGTACTGGGAGAAAAACACCATATGGGGCAAAGGGGAGAAATTCAGAGGTGAATGTAAAAAAGAAGCTCAAGACAGTGCTGGTCATCCCAACCAGTGTCTGGCACCTGAACTCCTAAATGCCAAAATCCCACTTTCCTAGCGTTTCTCACTGCAGCTGTGAGAGTGGAAAACATGTATGAGGGCTTTCCCCTTGCTACAGGGGGAAAACATGTATGAGAGCTTTCCCCTTGATTTCTGTGACTGTCGTGTTCCAGGGCCTTGGCACCCAGCTTGGCACAAGCAGATTAATCATCAAGGCTGTTGCAGCAGAACTGCCCACTGCATGTCTGTGTGTCACAGAACTCCTCCCAGGAACACCTGGCTATCTTCTTAGCCAGCTCAGTTCCCTAAAGTTGTCCAGGCCTTTGGAAGAGTCTGGGTGCCTATGCTTAACCCCTTGCACCTGGTCTTATAATCTTCCACAGAAAAAGGGTTTTCTCTACGGTAGATTGCCATTGAAGGACAAATAATTTTTGCAAAGATCTTTAGATCCCCAAGATCTTTAGGGTCATTTGCCTGTTCTGTTACAGCACAGAAATATTTCCTGCTTTGGTCTCCCTTCACAGTAGTAGTCCATTAACTCTGGGAGATGAGGTTTAGTCCCTACTTTCCCAGCCCTTTCTTACTAGACATTTGAATAGGAAAAAGGAGCTGTAGATGAACTGTGAGTAGCTGCAGAATGGGAAATTGATACAACTGATGCACAGATGGAGCCTAAATGCTGAGGCTAAACAGCTGCTTTCCATGTTTTAGGTAGCCTTTGTGAGAGCAAGGGACAATCCTTGAGGATCAATGGAAGGAACAGGTCAAACAGGGCCATTAAGAACATCAGTGAATAAACAGCATTTATCACATCCTTAACATTCATTAATATGATTATGTCATATTGATAAGGTACTTTGACAATCCTGTCAGGTTATTGCCAAGGGAGAGCAAGATGACTAGTTATGTTCTTTGTGGAGATGCAAGTACAGAAGAGCTATACATGTGGACTGGAGGAAATAAATCACACAATCAGCCATAAATAGAAATGAAGGATGCAAGTTCTGACATATTTCAGAAATTTAAAGCCTCCAATTCCAACTACTGCTAGAAGAAGAAATCTGGGAAAAGATCACTCAAGATGAAAGTATGTGTGGCCCACTACAACTATATCATAATGAGGCTGTCTGGATGTTAGAGCAGTTAAAGAAGAACCTCTGTATATGTCATGTGTAAATCTCCTTCCCTTCAGATCTTTTTTAAATCACAACACTAATATACCACTGGAAACATATAAATAATTAAAGAAACAACTTTACTGCATATAAATTATGCTATGCAAACTTAAAGGATCACAAGACCACATGCTTCAAGATGACTGCCTCTCCAGTATAGACTGTTTTCTGTGTAAAGCTCAATATGCTTGAGATGTAAAGCACTGTCTCACAGACTGCTTTGCCAGCTAGGTAAAAGGAAAACTTGGTACAAGTTTGTAGCTGTCTGGGATTTATCGGTGAATTTATTTTCTACTCTGCCAGCCTGTCATTCTTGTACGTATATGCACTGGTTCTTGATCTAGAAAACCTGCCTTTTTCTTCTGTGTCTTTCCCATAAGACAGTCTTTCAGTCAGACCAAATACAGCCACCATTTTGAAGTGGAAAGGGCAAGAGGCCTGAATAATCACTGTCTGGACATAAAGTTACACAGTGATTTGGGTTTGCTTGTTCACAAAGCAAGCAATGCAGTGCACACAAACTCACTATTAGGAGCCCATGGATTCAGTCCTCTTCTTAGTTTGGGTCTCAAGTGGAGTTCGGGTTGATTTGCTGACTGTCATTCAGGATTTCTGTTTCAGTGGCATAAATGCATTCCTTACGTAGATGCTGTTGTTTCATGTTTGTGTTTAAACAAGTACTAATTCACAGGCAGGCAACTGGCCACTATAAAAAAAAAACTTCTCTTCTTGCTTGGCAACAAGTACTTGCATGCTAGCAATTAGATGGTGAGGTGACATTTGATCAGGATCCACCTGAATCAAGAGAGGGCATATAAATAAGGAAAAAATGTAGACTGGGTAGCCAGGAAAGCAATGCGTCTCTTCAGAAGGGTGACTTAGCAAGGTACAGCAGTTTATTTCAGGAGGTATATAAATCCATGCCTGATTTGGGGGAGATTTGATCTCAAGGAAACTCCTCTCCTCGGCAAATCCACTTCCAAAATGGGCTTTGGAATATACGTCCAAGATGGATAACATAGCCCTGTTTGTGATGGCAAGGGACTCTTGGAGGGGAACTACTCAAATTAACCTTCAAGGTTTCAAGTCGAGGCTACCCCAGACACTAGTAATGCCTCTAGTAAATGCTCCAAACTACTTGTCTGGCTATTGGCATTATTGTTTAACTGTACGCGCCGCAAGCTGTATGTTAAAAGCTGTATTGGCAAAGCTATGCTCTCAAAAATAGAGAGCCATTTGATACCAGCAGAAAGGTGACTGTAATTCACAAGCAAAACCAATTATATTAGCCAAAGGAGAGTGCTGAGGCGTTTTTCAGGAATGGATAGCTCTTTCTGCGTCAAGTAAAATCATACACCGGTCAATAAGGTTACATCAACCAATATTAAATTGTGGAGCAGACCACAAGAATGTCTGCAATGGAGGATGGTATAGCAACTTTGTGGTCTAAAATAAAGGATATTATTCCTTGTATAGCAGGCAGCTAGAAAGCAAGCATAGGAGCTGGGAGCATGCAGGGGAGATATGGACAAATGGGTTCGCAAGGCTGGGACAATTCTAGGAGGTACATGATCAGATGCATAGAATGGGTCTGAGTTAAGTAGCTGCTTGTGTAATATAACACCCTGCTGCGTTTTGTTGTTAGTAACAAACAGTTCAAATAACAGCCAGACAGTTAAAATAAACCTTTTGTCTTCCCCTCCTCTAACCCAAACTGCAGCCTGACTTTAACAGTACTTTCAGGCCTGACCTCATCAGCAACTGTAGTTCTGTCCATGTGTGGCATCCCGGACAGGATTTGGATTGCATGCTGCGTTTGCCCTCAGCCTCTCCTAGATCTAGGTTGTCCCTGAATCCATTTCAGTGTTTTCTCAGGAGCTTCTGAAAGACATCTCAGTCTTCTACATGAGTCCTATTAGCCTGTGCACACACCCTTCTGGGTCACTCCCTTGAACAGAAATGTGGTTTGTGCTGGACTGAATAGTACATTTGAATGACAAATGAACACTGAATTAATAGAACAGTTCTAAACTGACCTGTGGTCATCCTAGTTTGCTTAAACAAGGCAGATGACTATTGCTAAACTGAGGCTTTCTCTGATCTAATTACATGCAATCAAGTACTCCTACAGAAGGAGAGATCACTGGATTATTTAATTTTCACAGCTACAGATTAGCAAAGCAGGAAATGGTCACAGTCTAGCCACATACTTCACCCATGCTTAACAAGAGTAGAAGAAAAACACGTTTCTTCACTCAGTGATGTTCCTAACCGAAACTACTGAGAGTAAGAAGAGCCTTTTCCTGACATTTTTCCCTTTTCCAATGGACATTTTCCATTGGTTCTTTAGAATTGCTCCATGAGCTCCAAAAGTGAGGAGTAAACAGAAAACTAGAGGGGAAAAAAAACACCCAAACCTTTCATTCTGTGTTAGATACTGAGCACTCCTAAGCAGAAGTTCAAGATAGCTGTTTTATATTTTTGCCAGTTGGCCTCCCTTCAGAAGGCGTGCACTATTGTGTTGTTTAATTTTGCTTGTGGATGACTGAGCTGCTACCAAATAGGAATCACATTTGGGCAGACAGGCTACCAATGTCTCCCAGATGTATGAAGGAATGTGTACACCAACTAAACAAAAGCAGAACTTCTGTCTTCTGATGTGGGATTGTTCCAGCTTCGGGTGGTTTTGAAGAAGCTTGTACTTAACGCTCGCAAGAGCAGGGCACACCTGAACTGAGTCCCTGCAGGAGGGAGGTAAGAGCTTGTGAACGGCTGCTAGAAAAACATTTTGTTTGAGGCCATCTTTGCCAGTCCACCTGAAGTCATTTTACATTTTTCAAAATAAACAAGGTTGAATCTGAAGTTACAGAAATGTAGGAAACCACCCATCTCATATCCAAACCACCCATAAAATACTGCAGATATTTAAGCCCAGGGTGCAGATGTAGGTGAAGCTGCAGAATGCCTGCCGTGCCACCCAGCCCACAGAGCAGCTGGGATTGTTGGAAAGGGCAGTGCAGCCCTGGGCAGCTCAAAAACACAGCTCCTGTGCACCAGAAAAACACAAGTTTAACAGCAAAGCACAGCTTAGTGTTCCCTGTTAAGTAGCTGCGACAGCATCCCGTGTGGTCTTTGGGTTCCCACCGCTGCTACGAGCCTTGCTCTTGACTCCTGCCTGTCATTACTGTCCGTTCAAAATTGCCCCCAGGAAGGCTGCGTCCCTTTTTCATTTAGTAGAATATGGGTGTCATTTATAGTAAGACATTTCCGGTGGTGGTACTGTAGGTACTGACAGACCTCTCCACTGGGATAGGTCTTAGCTCATGAAGTGTAAGTTCTCTGAACCAAATATGCTATTACTGGTATGAGGATTTCTTACCAACATGCTTTTTCTTACACAACAAAACAGGAATGTCAAGAAAACAACAAAATTCTTTCTCTTGTATTTGTACAGAAGTGTACTGACAGACTGTCTGGCATGTGGGGTCATGGCTGCAGCAGACAGGCCTGGCAGAAAGCCCCGTTAAGCCACACATGCCCCAGCTGCATTTCAGCATCTTTTTTCCATCCTTTTATCTTGCCATGCCTGACAATCTGCAGCACATGACTGATCACAGCGTTGTGTCACACTAATAGAGATGCAGTCTAAGGCTTCGGAAAGGACATATCAGCACAGTGTAAGGCCCCAGAGGCTTTTTTTGAATTCTATTTTTTTTTTTGTCCGGGAGCAATTGATAGACAGCACGTGAGGTTAACTCATCTGATAGCCAAGAAGCAGCAAACGGGTCAGAGATGAGACCTGACAAACCCTGGCCACCCATGCCTCCGATCAGCATCTGGGAACTTCGGATCATTTCATGTAAGTGCTGGATGCTGACTAGGCAGCAGCCAGGAAAGGGTAAGCAGGATATGCTGGGGAAAAAAAAAAAAAAAAGAATTACGGTGAGGAACAAAAATCTGAAATGGAAGTCTTTAACGGTCCATCCGTTCACTTGAGTTGGGCACCCCGCAGCACAGCGACCCATCTCTCCTCTGGCACAGACACCTATAGGTAGACTAGATCCATCTCATGAAAGAATTCAGCTTCCAAGCATTAAACAATGAAATGTCTACAGTTAGAATCTGAATTTATATTAAAAACATCATACCATGTTAGTTAACCACAATGTAAAGTGGGTATCTCCAGTTAAGGCACTTGGGCTACATCTGCTCCAGATATTTTCTGAGCATGATAAATAAAATACACAGGTGGGGTCTTACTGTAGCGATGTCTCCTTTTCTTTTTAGGACCTTGAATTAGTGGCGAAGTCAGCTCTCATAACTATACAAGCTTATTACTCACCCTTCAAGTAAAACTTTTTAATTATATTTGTCCAGAATTATCAAGCATAAGAAAATGATTATGTATGTTGAAGACACAGCATGTGCATGTTAGTTAACCACAATGTAAAGTGGGTATCTCCAGTTAAGGCACTTGGGCTACATCTGCTCCAGATCTGATCTGAGCATGATAAATAAAATACACAGGTGGGGTCTTACTGATGTCTCCTTTTCTTTTCAGGACCTTGAATTAGTGGCGAAGTCAGCTCTCATAACTATACAAGCTTATTACTCACCCTTCAAGTAAAACTTTTTAATTATATTTGTCCAGAATTATCAAGCATAAGAAAATGATTATGTATGTTGAAGACACAGCATGTGCTGTATTAGTGAGAAACTAGTGAAAACAGAAGTGGTGCAGCACTGCGTGTCAGAAAATATCCCCCTATCTCCCTAAGCAAGCACAGACAGCGTGTTTTACCTACTCACAGCCTCCCCTTACTTGAGATTAGTCTGTCTGAGAAAAGAGGTAAGATTGTCCTTGAAGACTGATAAAAATTCTAGACAGAACCTGTTGGGTCTTTTTTTTATCCTTAGCAGTTGATGAGTCGCTAAGGGAAGTTATTATTTAAAGAATCCCAATTTAATCTCAAAGTCATTGGTCACAAGACGCTTATTGGTTGAGAAGTGGAAAAAGAAAGTCATAGTTCCAGTTTGGTAAGTCTTGGACTGTAGAAAATTTATTGCTAATTTAAAAAGCACCTTAATTCCCACACAGCCTTAGCAAAATGATACTGTGCTTAAGACAAGGCTCAATAATGTGATATATTTTTGGGAGAACTACATAAACACTCTATTTTTGTTTTGCTTCAGTTCAGTAAAATGCATTCTGTATAGGAATTAAATAGTTTTCATGCCACAACAGGACAAGATAGAGCATCAATAACACTGCTGTTCAGTATTACATCAACTGAATGTAGCCATTCGGTTCTATCCTCTTGCATTTTTGTATAGACGTAATTTTCTCCTAATGATGAAGCTTTCTAGCTAAGGATCTCAGTAATTGGGGTGCTGGGTGGAAATGAGCAGATATCTGACTTTGCCGGTGGCCGGGCATTCCACTTAAACCAGATTTCTGTCTGCCTTGAAACTCCGGTGCTAACAGGAGGTGAGCACGCTTTGCAAAATTCTGGCAGCTTCTCGGCTGTCCCTCACTAGACCTTGAGCTTTATGCTCTAAAGGGATAACAAGCTCGTCTTGAAAATCCGTCATTACACAAATATCTAGGTTTAAACCATTGCTGGAATTTTTACAAGGTGCCACGGTTGCTGAGAATCTATATTTGGCCAGCGGACATGTCCAGGCAGTTATCCACTGCTTGTTTGGACAAGTTAGTTGTCATGGAAAATTAGCATTATGCTTACTCTGCTCTAGCATATCTTTAAACACTATCTGCAGTGCTCATGTTCTTTAAGAAATCTTTTCACTATTCAAATCTAATTTTAAAATGTCACCATGGGCAACAAAAAAACCTGAGAATTAGAAAAGGGAGTCAGACTGAAAACTAACCAGTTCTAGTTGAAGTGTAGCAATTAATAAGCACCTATCAAAATAACATACTTCCAAATACCCTACACTTCAAAGATATTCAAAATTATAGAATGGGAGATGACAGGAATATAGGACAATATGACGGCATCCAATTCTCTTTGGATGTAAAGTTTTCTCCTAGTTTCCTCTCCCAAGTATCAGTGAAAAAACAACTTAAAAGGCACAAATGAGCATTCCAAATCAAGCTAGTATCCGAAGGTGTAGTTCCCTATTAGCCAGGCAAGCAACACTTATTATTGCGTCCCTGAATTTATGTGGACTGTAAGCAAGAGTCTCTGCCTTTATTAACCTCCTAATAAATTGACATAATGAAGTTTTCTATCACTAACATATGCTGCAGCTGGATTTACGGAAGTACAGGGTTGCCAATCAGAAGTCTTAAGGCTGTTTATCCCCAAACAAGGTCTGATGTTTCAGAACCAGTGCTCACGAAGCAGGGGGCCAGAGGGCTGCCACCGACGGGGGCTGCACGGCCTCGCCCCATGTCCACAGGGTTGCGCCTCAGAACTGCCGGATGCGTCTGAGAGGAAGTCAGAGAGATGTTCAACATCAACAGAAGATTTTTTTAAATTTCTAGTAAAGTGAGGATCTGTAGGGAACATTCATATTCTTTTAGGCTCGCTGTCAGCAACAAGCCCTGCTCTTGCAGCTCTGTCTCCTCAATGCTTCACGTCCACAAGCCACATGTTTTGTTTACCACAGCCAGACGGTTTTTGTGCAGTGGCCGTAATCCCACAGTCGGGACGGGATAAAAGGGATAGACAAGAGCAAGGACGCAGACGAGAAAACAAAAAGCCGCCGGCAGAGCACAGCCCGAGCCTCCTGCTTTTTGTGCAGTGGCCGTAATCCCACAGTCGGGACGGGATAAAAGGGATAGACAAGAGCAAGGACGCAGACGAGAAAAGAAAAAGCCGCCGGCAGAGCACAGCCCGAGCCTCCTGCTCCCCACAGCCCCCCGGCGCGGGTCTCGCAGCGCCTGCTGCTGCCAGGCCTTCGCTCAGTTTGTCCCTCATCCCGGGTACCGCTTTTCTGTTCCGGCCGCCGCCGCCGC